>NC_141144.1:18463760-18808760 GCF_053477565.2 Lygodium microphyllum | reverse complement strand
ATAGTATCTATAAATCAACAATTGTACACGATGAATCCCAAGCAAACAAATGTTGACAATGAAGAGATAAGTAAGCTCTTGAACTTTGAGATTGAGCACATGGACATGGTTTCATAGATTATCATCATACTAAATAGAAAGTTCAATGCTATAACAAAAAGAGACAACTATCCATTGCCTAGGATCTTCTGGGACACAACCAAATTCATGGAGCATTGTGATGGGTTCCAACATATGAAAGTGCATATGTGTAAAGATAAAATAGAACTCACACCAATTATAGCCCAACAATCCTTTGAGAAGTGGGGATTCAATTTTGCGGGACTTATGAGCCTTGTAGCTCAATACTCACAAGTTAAATATGTGAGCCAATTACTTGATGATGTGGGCTGAGGCTACATGATAAAAATATGTTTTGTACTTCTTCCAACGAGGAAAAAAAAACTCATCTACCAAAGATTATCACCTGTTTTAAAATCCTTCTCAACATAGTAACATGATTTGTTTATAGGGGCCAAAGTATGCTTGAGAGAATAACAATTTTGAGAGATTCTCGAGTATGTTATGTCTAGGATTGTTCAATTTGTTATGAAACATGCATACCATCAAACATCTCCCCATCTCATAATCTCACACTTCTAGGAGTTGGATATGAGTCGAATTGTAGATGAATGTGGATCTCTTACCCAAAGAGGGAAGTTTAAATAGATGTTTGGAGCAAGAGGGGGTGAGGAAGGAAGAGCATGACATGCTTTTCCTTTATTCATCCCATTATTTTATCGCATGAAAAGCATGCTCTCACCTATTTCTTATGGGTTTAGCTTAATGTACTCCCTATATTGGATTAGGTTTGTAAAGTCATAGAGTGACTAAATTCTTGAGATGAACACATCAACACAAAGGTAGAATAGATGATTCAAAATTGTAATACGATTCTAAAATCAACATGTCACGATATTGAAATACCACTGTTACTTAGAATTGAAAAATGATCATTAGAATATGTGTAAGTAATCATAAGTGCCTTGAGAACTTTGACAACCTTTTGATTTCAAGTGTTGAACAAAAGAACGCTAACGATTTCGGATCTTGCTTAGGAAATCAAGTCCATAAAGCTGATAGAGAATAATTGCAAATAAGTTGAACAGGCCACAAGTAAAACCACCTAAAACATATGATGCATGTAAAGAACCAAAAAGTCTAGAATAACATTTTCTCTTGTTGATGACCAATAACATGAGCAACACTATCATGTAAAAGTAGACACAAGTTGCAAAATCCATCATTTCCTTGTGATGCTGTAAATTACCTTCCACTCTGCATGACATTGTTGCAAAGTATCTCTCACAATTTCTCAATATTGTGGTGGTCGACCTTGCTCTACAATCTTTGTCACCTTCGAAAGATCAAAATTTGCAACATTGGGGCTGACATCAACTTCATGAATCCTCTTGTGACTCCTTATGGGCACATATTTCTCAAGGGTATAGATGAGGTAGTTTGCTAGCCTATGAAGGCACCCAAATCTATTATGGAAAATATACTTTACTTGTCAATTTGTGAGTTTTTAATAGGTTCTAAGGCTAAAAGTGCGATAGGAATCAACTTATATCATGAGATTGTGCAATAGATATGATAGAAAATACTATAACAATAAGATAACTTTAGATTTATTTATTTGTAGATTCTCATTGTCTATTTGCCACTTAATCGTAACTTATTATATGTAGCCACTGTGTGTGACACTAGTTGCATTGTGAGTACAAATAAATTTTAGGTGAATATACATAGTAATTATAATATATAATAATATATATTTACATGATATTATTATTAATTTAATTGTAAATTACAAGCTTAAGCTTCTTTAGTGATAATTTTAACTAAATCATTGATCTTTAATATTATTAATCTGTTTAATTTAATACCTTTAGTATAAATCATATTAAAGTATTAGATTTAGAATATGCTTTTACTAAAATAAGCTTTTCTTATGAAATGATTTGCTATTTTCTTTATATGATTTAAGCTTTTCTAGTTTTCTTTGCAAAATCAACGGGATCGCACCAAATAAGAAAACAAGGTAAAAACTTAGTTTTGTTGTTTCTACCTAATTTGGACTCGAAATTCAAAGCTTTTGGTGTCATTTAGGGGTTTTGGAACATTTTAGAAGCGATGGTGATATCAAAATATCACGATTTGGCACACTTTTTTTTTGCATCAATTGCAACAAGCTATAGGAAACCTCTTCATCTCTAAAACATTATAGTTTGAATGCTATTTATATTTTTTTAAACAATTATATGCATGATATAAATGTAGAGAGATATGCAATCAATATATCATAATAGAAGATTGCAAACCATAGCTTTTGTCATGGGGGAGATTGGATCTTATTGTGCTTTTTTCTCTTGCTCTTTGTGAATATATTAACTTTATCAATTCTTTCATGTTTCATAATGTTTTTTGTATTTAATGTTTGAGATATTAGATTTACCACATGGTCATTTCACAATAGTGGTATCAAAGCTTGCCTACACTCTAAATTTCGATTGTTTGGCACTTTATATGATGTTAGATTTACCACATGGTCATTTCGCAATAGTGGTATCAGAGCTTTGCCTACGGTCCAAATTTCAATTGTTTGGTACTTTATATAAAGATGGGTATTGTAGCACAATCAAGATCTACAAGGCAAATTGTTTGGTACTTTATATAAAGATGGGTACTGTAGCACAATCAAGATCTACAAGGCAAATTGTATTTAATATTTGAGATGTTAGATTTACCACATGGTCATTTCACAATAGTGGTATTAGAGCTTGCCTACGCTCCAAATATCCATTGTTTGGCACTTTATATGAAGATGGGTATTGTAGCACAATCAAGATCTACAATGCAAATTGTTATAAGAAAAAGCTATAGTCACAGAAGCTATGGTCCAGTTTCTCATGCTTCAAAACCCTCAATTTTATTACTTAACTATGTCGATTGGTTCATATTTCTTATCTCTATTTTTTAGAAAGAGCTATTGAATTTTGAATGATTATATGGGTTCCCAAACTCCAAAATCTCAAAGTTGTCACTACAATCTCAAATCTTATGTAAAAACAAAAGTTTTAGAGATTAAAAAGATTTGTAATACTTATTAAAGGCATATTTTTCAAATCCTAAATATTTCGTGAGATATTTCAATCTTAAAGTAACCATGAATCCATATTTTACAGTAGTAAGCATAAATGTATGTTTTGGTAAACTTTGGGCTCTGTTTCCTTACTCTTATATTTTGAATTAAAAAGTCATCAATAGAAAATAATTTATAGAAATTTTTGTTATCTATAACTCTCTGATTATCATCTTAAACTAAATTTGAATATTTAGAATGACTTGTTATACCTAAGTGTTGCATGTGACACTGGTTGCATTGTGCTTAGTAGATAGATGATAGAAAACTAATATATTTAGTGCTATAATGAGTAGATTATAAGACAGAATTATGTAAATTAATATTTTTTGAAAAACTATTGAGTATAAATAATCTTTAGGTGAATCTATATAGTAAGCATAATGTATAATAATATGTATTTATATGATATTATTATTCATTTAATTGTGAATTATAAGTTTAAACTTCTTTAATGATAATTTTAACTAAATTATTGATCTTTAAAATTATCAATCCATTAAATTTAATCTCTTGAATATAAATAAGATTAAAATATTATTTAGGATATATTTTGATTAAAATAAGCTTTCTTTATGAAATACTTTGCTGTTTTTTAAATATGGTGTAAGCTTTCTTAAATTTCTTTGCATAAGCAAGATGATCGTGCTAAAAAGGAGAACATGATATAAACTTAGAAATTCAGAGCTTTTGGAGTTGTTTAGGGGGATTTGGCACGTTTTGGACACAATGGTGATATCAAAACATCATGGTTTGGCACACAATTTTTTTTGCATCAATTGCAACAAGCTACATGAAACCTCTTCATATCTAAAACTCTATAGTTTGATTGCTATTTATATTTTTCTAAACAATTAGATGTATGATATAAATGTAGAGAGATATGTAATCAATATCTCATAATAGAGGATGGCAAACCATGGCTTTTGTCATGGGGCAGGTTGGGCCCTATCATGTATTTTTCTCTTACTCTTTGTGAATTTGTTAACTTATTCAATTATTTTATGTTTCATGAAGTTGTTTGTATTTAATATTTGAGATGGTAGATCTACATTGTGGTCTATTTTGCAATAAAACCAAGCTTGGATTGGTAGGGTCATAAAAGTCGTGAATATCTATTGTGGGTTTGTGACTCTATCCAGTCCAAAGTGGCACTTCAAGACATTAGACACCTATCTCCCAAAGTGGAGCTATTGAGACTTAGATGCTTTTCTTTGATATTATAGAAAGTAATTTTATTGGAGCTACCTTACTCTTGTTCACACAAGGCAGATGCAATCCATAAAAAGTGGAAGTCTCACATGGTTAGTGTAAATATGGAAAGACCTTATTAGTTATGTGGTCAGCTCAAAGCCCTTGGGCCTACCATATTCATCTTTTTCACGTGGAGAAGTTTCCCTTCTAATGGGGGAAGTTGTCAATTTCAAGTGGGTTTGGATGCAATTCATTTTCCATTTTGGCTAATCACTTGCTTGCGCACAAACAATAGGCTCCTACCCCTCTTTCTTTCGTTATCTCTCATGAACCCAATATTATTTAGGGTGGGTTGACAAAGGGTGATAGAAAGAATAAGTTTTTTCATGCCCTTTCAACATTGTTTGATTTAGAATAGTAGATGAGTCAAGAATAATAACAATGACCACCCATTTGGTTAAAGACAAATACATTTTTAAACTTCAACCCTTCTTTTCCAAGGGCTTTGGGGGGGGGGGGGGGGGAGGGGGGATGGGGTTGTTGAAGCAAGAAGACCATTTTCATCCACCTTCAAAAGAGGAATTGAGTGAATTGTTGCCATATCATTGCCATGTCAACTTACACCCCTTTCTCAAGATTTCCACCTTCTTAGCTAAATCTCCCCTTAGAGCCTGGTCACCTTAGGGCGAGTGTCGCGATTGAGCTAACCATCTTACATGATATTTCCAAGGTTGGACCACAGGTTGGAGGGGTTGTTTTGTTGGATAACAAAATTAATAAGAGTGCGGATAAGGATTGTTCAGAGTGGGATATTTTGTTCCATAATTTTTGGTTGGTTCTGGTGATTTGGTTGCTAGAAAGGTGTGTCAACTTGCTACACCAAATCCAATCGCTGTGCGAGAATAGCCTTCACCTCGATAGCATCATCTTAGGAACCCTCTTCCTCGAAGGTGCCAGTAGGGTGAGTGTAATAGAGGGACTATGGGGTGATATGCCCCACTCACCTTGCATCTCCCCGGCGTGACCAAGGGGTAGTAAGGGGGAGTAGTGTGCCACTCCCCCTGCTAGACCTTCGTGCAACCCAGCCCTTAGAGACTAGCCAATGTTTCTCTCTCCATGCCCAGCTTTCTTCACCAATCGATCAACGACAAGTGGGGTACAAATAGGGCCAATTGATCAACGACAAGTGGCTGACCGATATGCCACTATTAGAAAATTCATGTGCATAACCAACGAAAGGGAGTGTGGCTGGAGAGAGAGACACACACACACACATACACACACAATGCAAGCTCTAGGAACAGCCCATCCCTTACGACTGCGCCATGGTTTGGACGGCGGGTTTCTGCGGCTGCCTCATTTCCCTTCGAGATGCTCCGCCATGACGCATTGGCGCAATCCTGCATCGCTCAAAAGGACCGTCCAATGGCGTTGCGAGAGTACGCCGGAAACGGAAAAGTCGAGCTCCCAATCGGTACTCTATCTCTCTCGTATAGCATGCCAATTCCTCAATAACTTACTACATACTGTTTTTTGAAGTGTCCAGTGAGAAACAATGGTGCTCGTATGTCATTTTAGAAGAATGGATTCCCAGAGAATTATCCTCTCCCATAGTCTTCATCGCATTCAGAAAAGTGTCAGATCAACTGTTGGCTCATTATAGTTTGTGTCTCCTGCGCTCGGAGTAGTCCCTTTTGGTTTCTCAGTAGAGCTGGCGTGCAGGGATATATAGACCTGTTGATTCAGAATGGGGAGTCGGTTACCATAGGCAGACATGAAACTCATATCACTTCAAGTGGCTATCAAAGCAGGAAAATAGTCAAAATAATGTTAACTTTTTGCACATCAGTATCTATTGTTGTTGTGAAATAGCAGTCCAAAGAAGCTGCAATGCTGACCTCGCAACATTGGGTGCACATGTCTTTAGCTGTGTCTTCTCTTATCTTGTTTGCATGATTAATAACCAGTTTTAGAAGAAAGAAAGAAAGGGAGAAACTAGGTTTGAAATCTATAAATGCCTGCTGCACTTCTTCAAACAGTTTGTTTTTCAGCCATATAAATATTTGCACCAGGCCAAATCTAAAATAGCCCCAAGATTGAGATGAAGGCCTGCAAATCTCAGCCAATGTCGAAGTGGGAGGTGGAAATATGAAGTGGCAGAGCTGCAGGTAGCAGGAGCTGCTACTCACTAAGCAGGGAGAGCCTTAGGTTGCAACAGGTGGCACAGAACTTCAGGGTGGTGTTGTAGGAACTCCAGAGGCAGTGATATCAGGATCGGCAGGGAAGGGGGCTTGAAGTGGCCCTTCAGTGTGGAGGTATGGCAGAACCTGCAGCTGGAGAGGCTGGATGTAGAAAGACGTGCTGCTGCCTAGAGCTGAGGGCGTCAGTGGTGATGGCACAAGTATGGCAAACATAGAGAAATGCAAAATGTGTGGCAACATGGATAACATGATTTGAAGAATGCTGAATGAGAATGAATGAATGATACAATGAGGAGGCCTAAAACCTCCGTGTCTCAAGGACTGGGGCAGAGGTAAATGAGAGTGATATTGGAGTGTGTCATACTTGTGATGGATCTGGAATGCAGCAGCAGCAGTCCACCAAGGTTGACAATGATGCGAGTAGCAGCAAGGGAGTAGAGTGCAGTCCTTTGGAGGTCTAGGTGTTGAGGAAGATGACATAGATCAACAAAACACAAGTCTGAGGCAGAAAACACAGTGAAAATGCAGCAAGAGCAGTCCTCAAATGCAGCTGAGTGATGATGCAGGTAGGGCAGCATGTTGTTGATGATGTGCCAAGCTGGGTGGTAGCTTAAAGTCGGCCACTGATGGCGATGTCTTCTCGATTGAGTAGCAGCAGCTTTGGATGGGGTATGGGCAGCAATGTGAGGGTAGGTAGCTGAAAGCTGAAGGTAATTGTGAATTTGAGAGTCCAATTGGAAGGCCCACCACAATTGATAGCCAAAAGGTTACCCTCACTTGAGACCTTTATGGCCACATAGAAGTTGAGGATCCCTGTGCAAGAGTCCTTGATGTACATAAAGCTTGACCTGCCACAATCATACCATGATCTCTGAGACACCAAAGAAAAGGATGTTGCATTTGAGGTGCATGCACCCCCACTTTGACTATGGGTGTTGCTGATAGACTACTTCCAAGTATGTGAATTAATCTCTTAGAAGTTTTTTCTTCGACCCTTGCGGTCTATAGTATTTGAGTGTATACTCTTGGAAAAAGAGAATAGGAAGAAGAGAATATCTATTTGCTAGGAAGAGCCATTTGGTAATCCTTCCTTTCTATCCTTTTCTTAAAACCATGTGCTCCCTTGTACTGGATGCTACTACTGTTCTTGTAGAAATATTTTAACTCTTGAGCAATATATAGATCAATTGTCTTGTTTAAGAAAAACGAAGAAGGTAAACATATGTTAACACAATGGCATCAATTGCCATTTAAGAGTGTGACATCTACTCTTCTTTGAAGTAGGATAGGATTTGTCTCTCGTAACTGTTGTGGACATCCAATACCAATATGCTCATTTTATCTCATTGGTGCACTAGAGCAAATTGCATCATGGAATGAATCCTCCTATTGTAAGTGATGGAAAAAAGCGTGATGATGACAATGCTTTGAACTATTCAACTTGAACAATTATCATCATGAAATTTAAAAGATAGAGAGAGTGAGAGGGAGGGAGGGAGGGAGAGAAGAGAGACGACATAGTACACCATGTTCAGAGGGAACTGGCCCCTTCCCTTTACAATGTTTTATTGAAACAAACCACGGGCACCAAGTACTTGAACCATACACAATGGGCTGATTCGTTGCAATTCTGAAAATTAGAGTTTTGAAACCCTAATTTGTGTATACTTTGAGTACCAAGGTGATTTTCTTCTTTAGTGCTTGGATTTGATTAAGCTAAGTAGAAAGTCCTTTTTGGATGAGTGATAGATAAGAGTGTACAAAGCACATTGCTGAAAGTTCAGTGTTAGAGCTTGTCGAGAATGAAGATAGAGACCTCCAATATATAGGCATGGGGCTTGGGTACATAAAAGTGGGGAAGTAGAGGTTATAAACGACAAGTGTTTGTTGAAAATGATGAGCCTCGAGTAAAATGATAACTGTAGGGACACTTGTGACTTTCGAAATAACACATCCTATTCTAGAATCTAGATGCCACATATCACTTCTCTAGAGAAAAAAGCTTCTAAACCTTCTACTTTGAAAATCTCTCAAATGGCTAAGAATTTGAGATAGCTACTAAAAACAAAATTGTTTCTTGGAGCCTTTGACGCCAATAGAATTTTCATTTGAGTAACTTCAAAAGTAGTAATCGTCTAAATTTTAGGAGTTATCAAATTTGGATTCAAGAAAACTTAATTATGTAGGTTCACTAATCCATGGTTTATTTCTTTGATTATGAGTTTCACTCATTATGTGGGCTTCTAGTCAACGTGATCACCAAAATGAAAAGTCTTAGTGATTTAGGCTTTTTGGGCAATTTGACTTGGATGTCTCATTGGTAATGACCCAAATATAATTAGAGCATTTTGGTTGGCCACAATTCTTCTCTTCGCCTCTTGATGTGGTAGACCTTGATGATAATGTTGAGTCTAAAGATTTTAACTACCCTAGAAAAGTTCTTACAAGGAAGAAGTGATTGCTTTGATACCCACGAAAGCGTTGGAAAGAATGTGATAATGATAACACTTTGAACTATTCAACTTGAATAATTATCATCATGAAATTCAAAAGACAGAGATGTTAAGAAACCCTTTATTCTCTTCTTTTCTTCATTAGGGTTTCAAATGGACAACCCCAAAAAGGGTTGGGCATCGACATTCTGGGGCGCTACCCTAGACTCACTAATGCCTAAAAATAGACACATTCTCGCCTCATTCTACATATCATCAGTAATTCCTTTTGACACTTTCACTCTCTTCCAAATTCTTCTCTCTCCATCTTATCCAATCTTGTTCATACCCTTCAAGGGAACATTATAATTTGTGGTTGGCTTCCATCTCCATGTGGTGTCATCTTTAGGGCTGCATTTGCAATTTGGAAGGACTTCTCTCCATTTGGTGTCAGTCTCTCTCTACCTAGTATCATCATTAGTGATGCGTGTGCCTTCATCTAGCGATCTTCCTCTCCATTAGGTGTTATCATTTGGGCCGCATTTGGCTATCCAATCGGCATCGGTATTAACTCTAGTAGGCACTTGCTATTGCAGGAGGTTGTGAGATGCAGGTTTCTTCAGAGGGAGTTCCTTCTCATCTTATGGTTCTTCACACACCTTGTCGACAACCCTTTACCTTCTTGGGGTGGTTGACATCTCCATGCCATCTCACTTGCGTTGATTCCCATTCTTGTTGATTTCTATTCATACCAAAGATCTATAGGTTCTTCCTAGTTTGGGTATTTTGATATTTCAGCCATGCCTTGGTGGCTAGGCCTCTGCATACTTTCCAACATCGAAAGCTTGTGGCTTCTCTCCTGAGGTTGAGTTTCAGGTTCTATTAGCATATCATGTCTATTGTTCTTCACTATAGATTACCTTACAAGTCGAACATTGGGATTCCAAGGTTGATCATTTTTTCTCTCTCACTCCTCTTTTTCACTTCTTTTTGGACATGTAGGGGGGGGGGGGTTGTTGAGAATCCCTTTATTCAGTGTATGTCTTCATTAGGGTTTCACATGGACAGCCCCAAAAAGAGCTGGGCACTTGCATTTTGGGGCGCGACCCTAGATTCACTAATGCCTTTAAATAGGAGCTCTCTCTTCTTATTCTGCATATCATCAATAATTTCTTTTGATACACTGACGCTCTCTTCCACATTCTTCTATTCTCTCTCTATTCTATCCAATGTTGCTTATATCCCTTAGGAGGACATTACAGTTCGTGGTCGGCTTCTATCTCCACCTGGTGTCATCTTCAAGGCTGTCTTTGTAGTCTAGAAGGACTTTTCTTCATTTCACATTAGTCTCTCTCTACATGGCACCATCATTAGTGCTGCGTTTGGCAGTTTGGTGACTTCTCCTTTATTGCGTGACCTTCCTCTCCACCAAGCGTCATCATCTGGGCTGTGTTTTACAGCTGATGCTCCATTTGGGGTTGAATCTCTTGATCTGACAAGCCGTCATGTCCTTCTTCATCCTTAAGAGTATGCATGTGTAGACACCACATTGAGAGGGGAACCAAACCCTCCCCCTTTACAATTCTAGATATCAGAGTTTTGCAACCCTAATTTTTGGATACTTAAGGGAGTAAGCTGATTTTCTTCTTCAATGCTTGGATTTGATCAAACTAACTAGAGAGTGCTTCTTGGATGAGTAATAGATAGGAGTATACAAAGCATGTGATTTAAATTTAAGTGTTAGAGCTTGTTAGAAATGAAAAGAGAGACCTACAATATACAGGTGTAGGGCTTAGGTACTTGAAAGTGGAAAGTAGAGGCTACAAATGACAAGTGTTTACTGAAAATGACAAGCGTTGAGCAAATTGACAAGTGTAGGGACACTTATCACTTTCAAAATGACACATCCTATTCTAGATGCCACACATCACTTTTCTAGAGAAAGAAGCTTCTAAACCTTCTATATTGAAAATGTCTCAAATGATTAAGAATTGGAGATAGCTATTGAACAACAAAATTGTTTCTTGTGAAATTCTAGAGCCTTTGATGCAAACAAAATTTCCATTTGAGTAACTTCAAAAACTAGTAACCGCCTAAATTTTAGGAGTTGCCAAATTTGGATTCAAGAGAGCTGAATTGTATATGTTTACTAGTCCATGCTGCTAATCACTTTTTCTTGGGCATTGCCATTGTCATGGAGAAGTGGATGGAAAGCCAATGGGGTACAGTTCTTAGCAAGGAGAGTAGTGGTGGAAGGGAGTATCCAAGTAGGTTAGGTTATAAAGGTTTGGGGGCCCAATGGATTGATGGGAAGTAGGGAGACGATGGAAGGGGGAGGCTCGATGAAGGTAAGGGTGGCGACTTGCAAGAGGGGAGGAGCTGAGGGTGACAAAGATGTTAGAGATTAGTCATTCCTTGGACTAGCATTTTGAGGCTAGAGTTGGTGTAGTCGGTTCTCTTGGGTAGAGTTACACATTTTTCTTGTCAGTTTTAGGCACTTTCAGCAGTCACTAGATAGAGTCACCATTTCTTGGGCAGGTCTAGATAGGTAGGTGATTATGCCACATGGTAGCTAGAGGATTGATCACTAAGTATTTTACTCATTATAGTAGCGTCTGGCAGGATTTATATTGGGTGGCCAGTTTTGCTGGTTGCTTGTATTATTTTATTGCCTCTTTTCCTCCTTTTTGTTGGTTGTCTTCAGGTGGTAGAGAGAGATATCAGCTTGAGGAGATACTTCAACAACCCGTTTGTATATCCACCTTCTTCATTTGAGCATTCATTGATTGCAGATTTCTGCATTCGTTTGTCTCTTTTGTCTCTCCCTCTTCTCTTGTGTTCTTTGTCTTTTAGTCTTGCCCATACGCTTCCGCATTCGTTGCACTCTGACATGGTATCAGAGCAACGTAGAAGGGCTGATTGATCATGGGTAGACTTGATCGAGAGCACTCTTCATGATAAAAGTTTACTTTTTCAGCCTTTCGAGCCTGATTAAGTGAAGCATGAAGATGGAGCAAAGTTATTGTTTTTTGAAGATTTGGTTGTTGGTGTGGAGAAAAGGCTGTGTTTTCAATCTTTTGGATCATATTTTGAGTTTTCATCGCCTTCGCTGGGTGATACTCTTTGAGAACGAGTGAAGGAGGTCCTGCCAAGCACCTACATCTTGTGTGGAGTCAAAGGGGGCTGCCCTTGCTTTTATGCAGATCATTTCATTTATAATGTCAATTGAGCTTGACGCGGAGTTTTAGACTATTATGGACCGTAAAATCACCGTATTGCTAGCTCTTCCTTCGAATCAGAAGCTCGGCGGGGAGAATTACCGCATTTGGCACATAATGATGGTTGCCATATTGGAGTCTTATGTTTTGGTGGAGCTCCTAACTGAGGCCATATATAGTCCTATAGCTCGTGATGTCTCCAAGCTTTTTGCAGATAAAAAAGCCAAGTTAATGAAGGTACAAGTACATTGGGACAAATTCAAAGCATGCATCCGTTGTTTTCTCTTTCTCTCTTGTACCGTCATTGCTCACATTGAGTACTTGATCGTGGCTCGGAAGATATGATTTGAGCTAAATCAAATGTACAATCGGATGACTATGATGAAGTAAGTGTCTTTGGAGGTTTAGATGAGGACTTTGAGTCTAAACAAGTCTTCTTCGATATGGGAGTATATCAATAAGCTTCCGTAATTGCAGATGTAGGTCCAAAATATAGAGAAGGTAATTATCTCAGAGGACATGGCGATAACTCTTCTGTAAGAAGCCGAGAAGAATAAGGATTTAGTGTGTAAATAATATTGATGCCATGTCACACTTACATTGGTATAAAAGGAAAGGACATGCAATTTTTATTGTCTTTTGACACATTAATACATTACTGTTCTTCTCCTCTTCACCTTGCTCTTAGCTTCAATGGCTTCTTTCTCTTTTCAGTCTTTCTCTCTCCTATTCTAGTATTTCTCTCTCCTCGTCACTCTCTTTCTCTCACTTTTGCACTTTTTCTCTCTCTTCAATAGTTTTCTCTCTCCCCTTTCTCTCTCTCTAGTTCACTTCTTGATATCTTCTCTTAGTTATCACTCTGATTCAATGCATTCTATTCTCCTTGGATTGCTGCAAGGCAGACAGAGACTCTAAGTGGGAAGAGTTGGCTTCTATGGTCTTGGACCAAGAGGAACAACTGAAAGGTCAGAATGCTTCTAAGTTAAAGTCTTTGACAAGCTAGTTTGCTTGACAAAAGGGAAAGTATAACAAGAACAAGAAGAAGAAGAAGGATGAGAAGTTCAAACATGACAAAGCCAAGGAGTCTACTTGCGGTATCTATGACAAGGCAGGTCATTGGAAGAAAGATTACCTGACAATGACAATAAGGACAATAAAAAGGAGAAGACTATGAAGGACTCAGGAGCAGTGGCTACTTGCTCCTTCATCGACTGCCTTTCTCCGTTTGGAGATGATGGAGGATGTTCCTCCGATGGCCATTGATGTAGTGATGATTGGCCCCATAGTCTTGTGAGTGGATTGTGGACAATGGCGCTTCCCACCACATGACTCCTTCGAACGGGATTACTCGTATGCATCTAATGTATGGGCAAATTCTCATAGGTGACAATTCTTAGGACACGAAGGAGAATACTACAAAGGACTCGAGAGCGGTGGCTACTCCTTCATTGACCGCCTTCCTCCATTTGGAGGTGATAGAGGATGTTTCTCCGATGGCATTGAAGTGATGATGGCCCCATAGTCTCATGAGTGAATTGTGGATGGGATTGCCTGTATGCATCCAATGCATGGGCAAATTCTCATAGGTGGCAGTTCTTTGGTCCCCATGAAAGGCAAGGTTGATATGCAGTTGATTTTGGATGGGCAAGGTGGTGTCCACACATCAGAGGTGCTTTATGTGAAAGTCTAGGGTATCTCCTTTCAGTGAGCAAGATCTATGCTCTTGGTTTGACAATTGAGTTTGATAAGGACTTCTTTCGAGCTCTTGATGGATTATCCTGACAAGCTCTTTGTGTTAGACATGATGAGAATGGAGTCTAGAAAATGTGGTCTTCTTTTTCCTTTTTCTCTCTTCTTTCTTGTTCACAGACAAATCGAGCTATGGCATGCTTGGTTTGGCCACCTCAACTATGAGTACCTTTGGAAAGCGGCTTGTGGTCAACTTGTGCGAGGATTGCTAGAGATTGGGGTGAGCTACCTGCCATGTCTATCTTGTATTCGTGGCAGGCAGCATAGAGATGCTATTTCTAGCAAGGCTTTGCAGCGGGCTAAGGAGCCCTTGGAGCTTGTTTCAATAGACTTATGTGGACCCATGAGGAGGGAGTCCTTTAAGGGGATCTTGTATTTTATGCTAATTGTTGATGATTTAAGCAGGATGACGTGGGCATATTTCTTGGCGCTGAAGTCTGAAGCATTCTCACATTTTAAGGATTGGCTGATCTTTGAAGAGAACAGGTGTGGTAGGAAACTCAAGCCTCTACAATTTGATAAGGGAGGGGAGTTGTTTCCCAAGAGCAGACTCATTTTTGTGTAGATCCTGGCATTCACTAGGAGTTTGCCAACATGAATACCCCTCAAGAGAATGGTATATTGGAGTAGAAGAATTGCAGAGTGTGATCGGGATGCTGTGGACTATGATGGAGCATTCACAGACACCTCAGTGTCTATGGGCTGAAGCATTGGCCACT
This sequence comes from Lygodium microphyllum, assembly GCF_053477565.2. Classification (NCBI taxonomy): domain Eukaryota; kingdom Viridiplantae; phylum Streptophyta; class Polypodiopsida; order Schizaeales; family Lygodiaceae; genus Lygodium; species Lygodium microphyllum. The sequence goes on along the minus strand of NC_141144.1, from coordinate 18,794,063 downwards.
GCTGTCCATATCCTTAATTGATTCCTACCTTGACTATGTGATCCCCTTTGAGACTTACTTTGGACAAAAGCCAGATGTCTCTCATTTCAGCGTGTTCGGGTGTGATACATATGCTCACATTCGACGAAGAGGGATAAGTTTTAGCTGGATTCCAAGAAATAGGTGTGTGTGGGCTATGGCTCATGGTCCTAAGGATACAAACTTAACGATCCTGCTTTCTGGGAGGTATATACGAGTTGAGATGTCCAGTTCGTAGAGTTTCCAGCTGTAGAGAGGGGCGTTGAGCATCTTGTTCTTAGAGATCGCGGTGACAGTTAGACACCTACTTTAGCTCCCTTGGAGCCCCTACCTATTGAGGCTCCACCCTTGGTGGAGAAGGAGATTGCTTTACCACCGGATTCATTTGTTGAATTAGCCTTGGTAGATATTCCAAAGACTTTGGCAAAGGCAGAGTGGTAAGGGAGTATCACCCTTCTTGTTGGGCTCATGATACACTCCATGATTTAGGGACTTAGGGAGTCGCTGAGGAGTGGCAGCTGTAGGATGGCCCGTGGCGCTCTCAGAGGAATCAGGCACATTTCATCAAGCTTGTTTGTATTGACTACTATTTGATACTTGTGCCATGCAGGATAGAAAGCCCACCTTTGTGAAGGAGGCTTTACAGTCATGACAGTGGAAGAAGGCAGGAATTGGATGCTATTGAGTGGAAGGGCACTTGGGACTTGTGCTTAGGCCTGTTTCTAGGAAGATGATTAGTATTAAAGGGGCGGGCTTGCTAATTGAGCTGCTTGCTCAATAAGAACGTTTTTGTATTGAATTTTGTGCAGAATGAAAATTTTATGCAAGCTGAACTGTTTGATTTTTTCTCATAGACTTAGTGTTAGGTAAGAATTTTGAAAACGTCAGAGATTTTCAAAATGCTCTCCTATTTTTAAATTTGGCAATTTTTATTGTTAGCGCACGGGTCAGTGTCAGGTGCTTTTTACAGGAAAGGGCGACAGAAGCATTACCTGTATCAGAAGTAATCAGTGACACAAGTACTTCTAACAATGGAAACAAGACAGAGCCTACTGGTTTCATGGAAGGTCCCACCAAGGCTACAAATAGAATTGTTGCTTTGAGTTCTGCAGTAGTTGCAATTGGGTTGTTTCTTGCAACACGAGCAGGAATTTCAGGGGTAACCCTTGGTGAGCTTGCCGCCAGTGCCACACCCTATGAAGAGGTATTTTGTTTCTCCTTGTATTTGATTTTGTTGGAGCCATTCTGCAGACTTCACCCCTTGTATAACTAGTGTGCAACACCCTTTGTATAACTAGTGCGTGTTGCAATGGCAGGCTCTTTCCAATGGCAGGCCAACGGTTCTGGAGTTTTATGCCGATTGGTGTGAAGTTTGCAGGGAGATGGCTCCTGATGTTTATAAAGTGGAACAGCAATACAAGTATGCTTGTACTTATCTTTTGGCCTTCAGTATTTTCCAGAGCTTTGTTGAGAATCTAGCGGTACTGAGCTTATCCATATGCTAGTATCAAATGGTAGTGATATGGGGTATGTCTGTGCCAGGCATTACAAGTACAGTTGGTAAATAACTCGGGAACTGCAAATGAGTGTTTGGGAATCAGCAATTTATCAGTCATTGATTAGTGACAGGATAAAATCACACTATGACCATTGTCAGACAACGAGCCTAGGTAGCACAATGGACACAGGAAACACAAAATAGAGGATGGAGTCTACGAGGCTAAGAGAGCAGGGTTTGTAAAGTACCTGTGGGCTTAATAGTCAGTCTCCCATTGATGTGCTCTTCAGCAAACGCTGTGCTTCTCTGGATGCACACTTCCTTTCCACTGCTCCAAAAATGGGCAAATCCTAATGTTACCATATGTTTTTACCTGCAATTTTTCTAGGTTTTTAAACAAAGTGACATTGTCCTTCTTATGGCTCCTGCTGGGAGCCGCAGACACTCTAGTCACAAGCTTGGATGCAGTCAAGTGCCAGTGACACCAGTTCCAACCGCAGGAGGAGGATTACTAGTGGGCATTTTCTGAAACTCTGATAGAGACGATCAAGGGTAGTTGTTGCTTGTGAATGATTGTCAGTGTTGCAACTTGCCAAAGAGATCTTTCTCTGTGTGTGCATGTGTCCTTTGCAGAAAGAAAAGTTGTGCCATGGAAAGACCTTTGTGAATTTTATTGAATAACTTCATTGTACAAAAGACTTGATCATGTCTGCAGCATGGATTCTAAACAAAACCGTTTTTTCATACAGGGGTATTGTGAATTTTGTCATGCTTAATGTTGACAATAGCAAGTGGGAAGAGAACTTAGACGAATTTGGTGTAGAAGGCATTCCGCACTTTGCATTTCTTGACAAGAAGGGCAATGAAGAAGGGAACATTGTAGGGAAGCTCCCAAAAAGATATCTAGAAGATAATGTGGTGGCCCTTGCAAATGAAGCCGGGAAGATACCACATACAAGAGTTGTTGGGCAGTTTTCAAGTGCAGAATCACGGAAAACAACACGTATGGTTGAACCTAGAAGTCATGGTACCTGAGAAAGTTTCTTTTTGCTTCACTTATTAAGGACACACATGTATTTATGAGGTTTTTAAATTTTTATATTCTTTTATGCAAGGGAATACCTGTTCCACACAACATTAGTTTTCTTATGTGAGATTCACCTCTTTCGAATTGTTTACTAAAGTCTTTTCATGAGATGTGGGTGAGCCTTTTGGCAAGCCAAATTTGGAACAAGGCACAAAATTTGGTTTTTCTATCTCTGAACTTTTTGCTTCTACCAAAGGGACAAGACTACTAGTCTCTCCTTGCCCTTCTCTTGAAGCCAATGCTGTCAAGGCTAATATGACTTAGTCACTTGAGAGGGCAGTATTCAGAAGTTTTTTGTTTCCCCTGCAATTATTTTGGGGTATTTTGCTTTGGTCTTTGTCTTCCCTGCGGTTATTTTGGGGGTTTTTGCTTGTTCTTTTCTATCTTGTTATGTGCCTTGAAAGAGAATATGTGCTATCATCTCTCTGCATTTACTTGTTCATTGGGAGGTCTTGATGGTCCTTTTCCTTTCCCATTAATTGATTTTGTCGATCTTTACCCACTTTTAAGTATTACACTCTCTTTGCTCCTAGCTCTTGCATATGTAGGCATAAATGCATGTGCACCCTCCTCCCCCACCCCCCAACACAGACACACACACACACACACACACACACACACACACACACGGTCTGTCTGTCTCTCTCATATATGATAATTTGTTAATATTACCATGTCAGAAACCTTAGCTCACCATCATCAAGTTGAAAGAATAAACATAAAAAGATCACATGCTCTGCTCAAGTAGGAGACAGGTATAACTTTCCAGCACAAATAATTGCTTGGTTGCAAGGAGCAGCTTTCAAATACGAAATAGCATTCCCTAAACTTTACAAGGCAGTAGGATAGAGCACCGATAGTCACTATTCAGCCTGCTGTGGCATGCGAGAAGGATTCATTAAGCTTTTTTGTTTTGCTCTAATGACTCATCCATTGAAGGTTTGCCCATGTTCTCTTGACTCGTAGCGACCATAACATATTTTTGAAAATTTTCTTGGTAATGCGAAGTTATCTCTCTATAATACCAAGGCTGTAAGGTTCGATCTCACACACCCACAAGGCTTAACCCATGCACCAACCATTGAACTAGGACCATAACACCTTGTTGGCTTGCCCAAAGACCTTGCCCAAAGACCATTGTGTTTCTTGTAGGGCTACTTTTCCTCACAAGAAAAAGGGGGCACATGAACGTGAAAAATTAAGAAAAAAGAAAATTACAAATCATTAATGCAAGCAACGAGTGATCTCTTTCCTAGCTTCAAGTCATCAACGGTCAAAATCCTTTCTTTGGGCTCAAGACATGGGGCCTACATATGTTATGGCATTACTAATCACGCTCAACATGTGTCTAGTATAATAAATAGTATTTTTGTTAAATGTTATCTACTCATTGCATTATTTTGGATCTCTCTCTCTCTCTCTCTCTCTCTCTCTCTCTCTCTCTCTCTCTCTCTCTCTCCACACACAAGGGATACAAAACATGGAATTTTGGGATATGCCTCAAGGTATCTTAATTTGTCCTATCATGTAAAAAGTGTGTGTGTTCTTGTTCTTTCCTCCCTCCCTCTCTCTCTCTCTCTCTCTCTCTCTCTCTCTCTTTCTCGCCTTATTATTAATAGTAACTATTAGAGACAATCATTCTAATGAATGAATGAACCAAATATGATGAATATATCTCTATATAGTCAAGCCTCAGCTACAAACACACCACAAAGCTTGAAATTATTTGATTTATTAATTCCTCCAAGGACTATAGAAACCAAAAAAATAAAGATTTAATACTTGCACATTTATCCATAGATTGATGCCATTGCTAGTGCATATAGGTATGGTTCTTGTAGCTTTTTGCTCAACCAACTCTTCCCTTGGTGGTGCTCGTTGTTGCATGCATCATCCCCAATATCTTTCATTAATTTATTATAGTTGTGTGTGTGTGTTGAGCCTATCTCCAAAGAGATGCTTGATTGACAATCAATTCAATATTGGGATCCTCTACTAGATAGGGGATGGGAGTGATGGTGGCAAAGTCCCATAAGTCAAATATATCTAAGATACACACCACTTTGCAAGACCAAAGGGAGTAGTTAGTACCATCTAGATGTTCCTTGTTGGGTAGTGTTGGAATAACAAGAATTTGCATAGAGGGTGCCATGAGGGCCAAGCAAGGTACTTCAATAAGAGCTCACATTGAAACAAAGAGAGAGAGTGTTGGTGTGGGGGGGCGTGGGGAGGTGTGACCACTCCCGAACTTTTGGACTTCTCACAATGCCTAATCTTTATGAAGTTGGGGTTCTGATCTTTGGACTTGTTCACTTTGATCCCCACAATCTTCTCGATTGTGATGGTCTTTGTTATGATATGACCAATGAGAACATTGGTCTTCCATAATTTTGATGATCCTTAGTCATCATGCCAATTGAATTGAGAATCCATTAATCTTTTGAAGTATTTGCACAAACATAGAAGAAAATATGTGTTTTGATGTCAACTGCCTGACTGAGAAGTGATTAGCTACGCTACTACAAAACAACTTGTAGATGCTTTGGGATTGTTGAGTGTTGAAATGACTTGTTTTTTGGCTGATTTTTGTTGTTTTTGAGAGCTGAATGGTTGATTTTATGGGATGATTGATTGATTTGGAAGTGGATTGAGAGTGTTTTGGATGATATTGATTGTGTTTTGGAAGATCATGATGTTTGTTGATGGTTCTGTGATGTTCTGATAGGTTCTGAATGGTTCTGTATACCTTCTGTTTTGTTCTGTTTTGGTCTGTTTTTGTTCTGATTGTCTTCTGTAAGGAGGAATGGAGTATGGATTGATGAAGAATGAGATATTGTGAAAGCTTAGTGAATGGTTTGTGAGAGTTTTGAAATGGTTTGAGAGTGAGTTATGTAGTTTTGATGACCTTCTGTAACCTTCTGTAGGTCTTCTGTAGAGCTTCTGCTTCTGTTCTGTTTCTGTTCTGTCTCTGTACTGTAACTGTTCTGGTACTGTTCTGTAGACTGTTCTGTAAGTGTTCTGTGGAATGTATGTGTGATTTTGGGAAAGTTTTCTAGCCTTGGAAAGAGGTGAATACAAGTGCAAAAGAGCTGAAAGAAGTGGAAGAAGTAGCTGTTGAAGACTCAAGAGAAGACTAGAGTGAAGTGACAGTAGTGAGCTATGAAGAGACACTGTAGTGGCTCTGGTGACTCTTCATATCAGACATACCTCTTGGGAGGGGTATCCACGACCTAAGAGTGATTATTGAGAGTAATTTTGAGAGATTGTAGTGAGGATATGATGTATTATTGATGGAGTGTGTGAGAGAGAGTCAGAGATAGCCAATTCTATTGAAACAAAGTGATTGTATATGAGAGATTGAGAGAGAAGACTATGAAGATATTGAAGATGAATACTATGTGATGTAATTCCATTCAAAGATGGTGTACTTCTTTGCTTTCTTTGGTCTATTGATGGATTTTGTGAAGATGTTGAAGAATATGGTTGATTTTATTAAAAACCGTGGGAGATTTACATGATGCTGCATGAAGATTTGTTGTGCCTGGTGTTCTTTTCTTCATTGTGACAATATGAAACATGAAAAACAAGCTTGTTGATGTTACAAGATAGATTTTCTTGCAAGAGAATTCCCTTTTCCTTGGTGTTCCTCTTGGGGCTCCATGTTTTTGGTGCGCAGTCGGGGAAACTTGCCATCAACAAGCACCAAAAGAGGCTAAAAATGAAGGAATTGGCATTGCTAAGAAGAGAAGAATTCAATGGATGATTGTAAAGTTCCTTCTTCCACTGAAGAGTTGGAATTCCTTATAATCAAAGCCACTTTCCATAAGAAGTTCATCCCACAATGGCGGAAACATATCACCATCATGATGCATGCTCTATGTGGTGGGCAGTTTCCTCTTCCTATTAAAGCAGCAGAAACTTGCATCTTGGTGGCAAACTGTTTGGGAACAAACTGAAGAACAGAAACAGAGAGAATGAACATCCATGGAAGATTTGACATTCATTGAGAAGTTTCCAGACAACATCAAGTGGGAGATTGTGAAGAAGCTTCAGGAGTCTTGGTCTGTAGAGGTTCACAGGGACAAGAAGGAAAAGAGTTGGAATTTGTTCGTGGATGCTCAACAGCAAGATACATGGGATGCTTGGTGTACTGATAATCTTCTGTTTGTTCAATTAGCAACCCACTGGAAGTTGGTAGACAAAGTGTTTTTCACAACATACACTGTTGAAACCATCAGAAGCTGGCACTACTATGATGATGGTACCACCACCATGCTCAGACGTATGCATTTTGACACCTTCAGAACCGAATACCTTCCTCTGTGTAGTGGCATGAAAGCAGAATTTAGGGACGTTGAAAAGAAAGAAGTAGAAGAAATGTTGGCAAGAGAGTCCTCCAGAGACTGAAGCCTTCTGTTAACCCTCTGTGGAGCACTAATAACATAGTGGAGCCAACCCCCTGATGAATGACGCAATAAAAAGGCAAGCGTTAGAACGAGTCCAGAGGTACGTAAGAAGAGAGAAAGCAAGAATCAAAGCTGAGAGCGAGCTCGCAGCAGAAGCCGCCTTGGACGCCCTTGCGGAACTCTTTACAGAAGTCCCAATGGCACATCAAGCCCTTCCTCCTCCTGCTGGAGGTCCACTTCCAAGCCAGATCCGTCCTGGAAATATTGATGACAGACCAGCGAATGTAGTCCCATTGCCAGTTTTTAAGGGAGAGTACAATGAAGACCCCGATCTTCATGTAGCAGAGTTTATGGTAGCGTGTGTGGCTAACAATGCCAGAACCCCTGAGCATTGGTTGGCAATATTCCCCGCCACTTTCAAGGGCGCGGCGTTTCAGTGGTATGAGAGACAAGCAGCAGGAACTTTTGGCACATGGGACGACCTGAAGTTGGCCTTCCTCACTAAATTCAGGCGTGAAGGTTTTGAAGAGCGGATGAGAGAGGAATTCATGAACCTAAGTCAGTCCTCTGGAGAAAGAGTAGAAGCCTATGTCTCACGAATGGAATCCATCTTGAAGAGATGGACTAACCATAATCTAGATGATGGCATTCAGAAGGGAGTGTTTCTCAGAGGATTACAACCAGAAGTCCGTAAGTTTGTGGAGCTACAAAGACCAGCCACCCTGCAAGCTGCAACAGAAGGTGCAAGACTGTACGATGAAGTGGAAGCTAGATTAGCAATGAATACAGGAAGAGGAGTCCTACCTCCTCTGGTGCCAGGAATGATGTACCCACCAAATGCAGTCCCAGGGACTGTTCCCTATCCCTACCAACAGATGCCCTCGGTATCACAGTACAGTGCACCAAATCCTCAGTGGCCACAATCCATGCCTCAAATGGTGGTTCCACCACAACAACCATGGTCTCAACCAATTTCCTCAATGCCAAATCAGCAGCAACAGTGGAACCCTACCAACTGGAGTCAACAGCCAACAGTTCAAACAGGAGCTCTGAGTCAGAACCAGAACAGAGACCCCTCTGTACCAGCCCAACCCGTTTATGCAGTGATTACAGAGACTCCTCAAAACCCTCCTACCAGTACGTCTGGAGGAGAAAGCTTGAAGGATTATTTATCCAACTCAGTTGCAAACATCAAAAAGGAGTTGATGGATGTGATTACAGAGCAACTACAGACGTTGAAAGTGAACACAGCGAGCATATCCAACGTTGCAGGAGCAGGAAGAGATGTGATGCGGTCAAATACTTGGTGTGGTAAGTGTCATCAAGCAGGCCATTTAGCCACTGAATGTACACGGAAACCAACCATCCCTGGAGCCTTCTGTTCCTACTGTTTGCGGAAGAACCATACAGAGGACATTTGCTCCCTGAAGGAGATGCATGATAGGAGAAGGAAGGAAGAAGACGCAAGATTTAACTTGCTGGAATCCAAAATGACAACACAAGATATTGGACCCAAGCCTAGAGAATTTGGTCCTAATTTCGGACCCAGAAGATTTCCTTCTCAAAGTTACAGAGGAAGACAGTCTGGCGGTGGTCAGAGATCAGAAGTGGAGTGTTACAGATGTGGAGAAAAGGGCCACATCTCACCAAATTGTCCAAATCCTCGAAGGTCAGTGGATTACAAGCCCTTATGCAGTCGATGCAAAGGAGAAGGCCACACTGCAAAAGACTGTCCAAGCCCAGCCCCAGCGAAAAACAGTGCTACTGATAGTCCGGTCAAGGCCCAAGAGCCTACTTCCAATTTAGTGGAATTGGAAGTTGCTGCCATCACTCGTGCAAAGCAGAAGGAACCACCTATCCAGAAAGAACATAACCCTCCTGCCAGAACAGTGAAGTTCAATCTTCCACCAGAAGAACAGAACAGAACAGAGCCTAACAGTGCCGTACAGAGCCCTACAGAGCCACAGAGAGTTACAGAGACAGTTACAGAGGCGGGACCAGAGGTCCAGGATACAGAAGAGGAGGAAGTGCCACAAGTGGCAGAAGAAGCTCCTGTAATTCCTTTGTTGGAAGAAAGAGGGAAAATGAAAATGGGTGTTGCCCCATTCCCTAATCGGTTAGAGAAGCCAGTGGATCCTATTAAGGAATACGATCTAGTTAGAGATCTAGATACCTTTAAACCAAACCTCACATTTCGACAATTATTGATGTTGTCTCCCAGTTGCCGGAAAAGGTTCAAAAGTATACTAATAAGACGACGTGGTTTAAGGATTGCTCCCTCAACAGTGACAAAGTCCAACAAGGCTCCAGAGCCTGTAAAAGAAGTGGATGTGGCTAATGCTTTTCTAGATCCGGGTACTCCAGAGACTGGTGTGTGGATAGAAGGCTGCTTCATTGCAAATGCACTGATTGATGGAGGTTCATCAGTGAACATTATGACGGATGTCACAATGAAGGATTTAGGCTTACAAGGTGTGCAACCCACCCAATGGCTCATCAGGCTGGCGGATCAGAGTAGAATCAAGCCTTTGGGCATTCTCCCATATGTGAAGACTACAGTGGCTGGAAAAGATTATTGGCTGACCTATTTGGTGGTGAAGCCAAACTCTTATGGTACATCCTATCCTCTGTTACTGGGCAGACCATGGCTTTTTGAAGCCAGAGCAAGGACGGATTGGTTCAAAGGAACCTTGACCTTGGGCAGAGGACCCAACAAAGTGGTGCTGAAACTGTATGGTTCTCAAAAAGGACATGGATCCACCTCCTTGGAATTATCTTCTGACTCCCCTAATGAGGTTACGGATGGAACATCAGCAGACGAAGATGCTGTCAAACAGATCCTTCCTAAGAAAACAGTGGCACATTCCTTAACAGTGGATACAGTAAGCCGAGTTCCAAAAGATGCAAAGCCATTATCAATGGGTGAATACTTCCTGCCTGAACCAGGCATGACTTCTGAAATCACTTCTGATAGTGAGATAGAAGCATGGATGTACTGCTCTCCCTGTTACATGGCCACAGCAGAAGCAGAGACAGAAGCAGAAGCATCAACAGAAGCAGAAGCATCAACAGAAGCAGAGACAGAAGCAGAGACAGAAGCAGACGCAGAGACAGAGACAGAGACAGACGAGGATGAATATGATATGGACGAAGAAGATTATGAAAGTGAGACAGAAGGGTCTATCCCCCTTGAAGGGGATACATTTGAAGAAGAAGTTCCAGAAGTATCAGAAGCCGATGAGCTCATGCTATGGGACAGAATGGCGATGGTACCATTTGGTCTGGTAAATGGATCATCTCATATGCAAAACCTTTATAAGAAATGGATTAAGAAGAGCAAGCCGTCTTTCAAGTGTGGCTCCTGCCGTCCTAACCTATCCTTGCCAAAGAAAGATGATGATGATGCACCGTGCCAACAAACATCAGTCCCACCAACCCAACAGGCATCAGAGGGTCCCTGTTATGTGACGTTCCTAGATGTGTCATCAGAAGAGGAGTCTTCAAGCCAAGCGGTAATTAATTTTGAAACCAAATCCGAAACGGCGCTTATCCCATTTCAACGTCTTAAGGAGCAACCTAAGTCTACACCAAAAGAAGAAGTGAGTTCTAGTGGGACATCAGAAGAGGACATCACTCCTTTGAAGGAGTCGGATCTGTATCCAGAAGCAGTCCGCGGGACCTTCATCCGTGAAGTAGAAGGTGAAAGGCAGTTAACCTTTGTGGATGCAGAAGGCACTGAACGCCACTTGAAGGTGGGTAGCACTCTCCCAGAAGAGGAGTTGTTAACCTTGTACAATTTGTTGAAAGAAAATTTGGACGTGTTTGCATGGTCTTACAAAGACCTAAAGGGGATTGATCCCACAATATGTCAACATCATATTGACTTGGAGCCTGATGCCAAGCCAGTACGGCAACGCCAGAGGCGAATGAACCCGAATTATTCCACATTAGTGAAAGCGGAGCTGCTGAAGCTTCTGGAGGCCGAGTTCATCTATCCAGTGGCAAACAGTGAATGGGTTTCACCCATCGTGGTTGTACCCAAGAAGAATGGAAAATTGCGAATATGTGTGGATTTCCGAAAGCTTAATTCCAAGACGAAGAAGGATCACTTTCCTATCCCTTTCACAGACCAACTGTTGGACACAGTGGTAGGACATGAACTTTATTCTCTCCTGGATGGATTCAGCGGATACAATCAAGTCCAGATCGCAGAAGAAGACCAGTCCAAAACAACCTTCACTACAGAATGGGGGACCTACGCTTACCGAGTGATGCCATTTGGGCTCTGCAATGCCCCTGCTACGTTCCAACGAGTCATGATGGCTGCATTTCAAAATCATCTGCACGACTTTATTGAGGTATATTTGGATGACTTTTGTGTCTATAGTTTGATCCGTGAACACTGGGACCACCTGGAGCAATGCTTTGATCGATGCCGGGAGTATGGGATTTCCCTTAACCCCGACAAATGCATCTTTGGGGTCTCTTCTGGAGTTCTGTTGGGCCACATTGTCTCAGCACAAGGGATATCAACAGACCCTGCAAAGATCGAAAAGATCTCAGCTCTGCAAGCACCCACCAACCTCAAACAGTTGAGGGGATTCCTAGGCCATGTGGGTTACTACAGAAGGTTCATAGCCCATTTTGCGACAAAGGCAACCTCCTTGCATAAGCTCCTAAGGAAAGATGCAGAGTTTACTTGGACAGAAGAATGTGACAAAGCCTTCCACACTCTGAAGCAGTGTCTGATAGAGGCACCCATTCTGCAACCTCCTGATTGGACGAAAGAGTTCCACGTACACACTGATGCATCAATTGAAGGTTTAGGTGCTGTCCTCTGCCAGAAGGGATCCTCGAAGCTGGATCAACCGATCTACTATGCAAGCCGGAAAGTCACTGATAGGGAACGAAACTATACAGTGACAGAGTTGGAGTGCTTGGCAATGGTGTTTGCCCTGGAGAAGTTTCGCCATTACCTCCTATCTACCCACTTTAAATTTTATGTGGATCATGAGGCCCTGTCCTTCTTGATGAACAAAGCAGATGTGAAAGGACGAATGATGAGATGGCTCCTTCTATTCCAGGAGTTCGACTTTGAGGTGGTTACTAAGCCTGGTCGTTCCCATGTTCTGGCTGATCATCTGTCGCGTATCCCACAAACTGCAAACGAGGAGCAGGATGATCCAGACCTCCCTGATGCTTCCCTATTCTTGGTGGAAACTGTAACTCCTTGGTATGCGGACATGGCCAATCTGCTGGCAACCCAACAGTACCCTCCTGGTATCTCTAGTCGGGAAAGGAAGAAGCTCATGCTAGAATCATCCCCCTACACCCTGCTAGGCGGTGCACTGTACAAGAAAGGCAAAGATGAAGTGCTCAGAAGATGTGTTGCAGGAGACGAGATTGGGATTGTTCTGAAGGCTTGCCACGACGAGCCATGTGGAGGTCACTTTGCAGGAGAAGCTACAGCCAGGAAGGCTCTGCTAGCGGGATATTGGTGGCCTACCATTCATAAGGATGCCTATGATTATTGTAAAAGATGTGATGCTTGTCAAAGAATGGGGAAACCCACCAAGACAAGTGCCATGCCGCTGCAACCTATCCTTCCTTTGAAGCCGTTTGAGAAGTGGGGCATTGACTTCGTAGGTCCAATCGATCCTCCCACCAGAAGGAAACAGAACAGATACATCCTCGTATGTACGGATTATGTCACAAAGTGGTGTGAAGCTAAAGCCCTCAAGCGGGACGATGGTAACAGCGTGGCCCTGTTCATGTACGAGAATATCATCACCCGTTTTGGCAGTCCCTTAGAGCTGGTAAGTGATAGAGGCACTCATTTCCTTAACAAAGTCATGGAAGAGTTGACAGAGTTGTATAAGATCCGCCATCGCAAGTCCACTCCTTATTACCCCAGAGCCAACGGCCAAGTCGAAGTCACCAATCGCATCCTTTGCTCGATTCTGACAAGGACGATTGCCGCACATCGTCGTGATTGGGATGATCGACTTACAGAGGCCCTCTGGGCGTACAGAACCTCCCATAAAGCAGCAACGGGACAAACACCTTTCCAGTTGGTGTATGGAACAGAAGCTGTTTTTCCTGTTGAACTGGAACTACCCTCTTTGAGAGTGGCGATCAAAGAGCGTTTGGGGGATGACGATTCACTGCAACGCCGTCTCTTGCACTTGGAATGTTTGGACGAAATTCGCAGGATGGCTCTACAGTGCATGGAAGCCACGCAAGCTCGACGTAAGGCTTACCATGACAGTTTCATCAAGCACAAGGAGTTCAAAGAAGGTGATTTGGTCCTAGCCTATGATTCACGCTTTGGCAAGTTTCCTGGCAAGCTTCAACAGCGATGGATGGGCCCCTATAAGGTACTTGCAGTCAACCCTAATGGCTCTGTCCAAGTACAAACTGTTGATGCCTCTGATGATCCCTTTCTGATCAATGGATATCGCCTGAAGAAGTACTTCCCTCCTTGGGGATCTTGACAATTACGGACACTTGATCCTTTCCCTCGTTGGCGCGGCATTGTACTTCTTATGATGCTACTTCTGATAGCCGTTCTTCAAACACTCCTGATAAAGTGGACGCAACCCTCTGTCCCCTCAAAACCCCCTTCCAACCTTGATCTCTTATCCGCTATTTTCCACCAGCATCAGTGGAGAGGTTGGTTCTGACACATGGTTTTTCCACCATTCCCTTGTTCAATTTGAAGAAAAAAAAAAGAGAGAAAAACAAAATATATCAGTCATGGGAGAAAAGGACTTAGGTCCCTGTCATGACGACCTATTCTTCGAGAAAAGGTGGAAACACCCTCGGGAATAGGGGAAAATAAGAAAAAGAAAAAAAAACAAAGAAGAAAAAGAAAAAAAAACAAAAACAACAAAACAAATCTGTTATGAGAGAAAAGGAAACAATTCCCTGTCATAGCAGGCCTCGTTCCAAGAAAAGGTGATAAACACCCTTGGGCGGGAAGCTGGCAGTGGAAAAGGTGGTAACACCCAGCAGTCCAGAAAGCGGATTCATTGATTGATATTCCCAGGATCCAATTCCGAAGCTGCCTCCCTTGGTACGCTGTGTCTTGGGTCTTTCTGCAAAGTGACTACCTGTCCTCTACTAGACGACATGTTCCTATCCAACACAATGTTCGATTTGATGGCTACCTCCCTGGGTACGCCTCCTCAACAACTGATGACGGTATCTTCATCGACAAACAATCGAGTGATGTGAGCTTTCATCCTAACCGGATGGGGACGTGAGTATGGTTGCCCTCTGTAACTATCAACAGAGAGTGAGACAGAGGGTGGGGCGAGAGACCAGTCTTTTCCCTTCAAATCAAATGAGAGGTGCGAAGTATGAATGAAGTGTTGCACGCACGGGATGGGCCTCTCAATGCACAAAGCACAATTTGTTTCTGTGCACTGCACCATAAGGCTCCCTTGCCTTCCTTCTCGCACCGTATGCCGGCACAGGGCGGGATGCACTGTTGCACCATCAAATGCGCACAAGGCATACACTTTTGCACAAGTGACTGTGAGGATTACATCAATGGGTTTCAGGAAAAGGCTGCCCTCCTGTAACTATCAACAGAGAGTGAGACAGAGGGTGGGTTGAGTGTGACTGGAGTTTCTTCAATCATTTACCGAGAGGTGAGATTGAGGGACGTTACGACACTTGGAGTCAGGTATGTTCCCGTTTCCCTATGCACCCACGGGATGGGTCTTTACCATCAACACAAGACACATCACCCTGTTCTGTACACTGCACTGTAAGGCTCCCTTGCCTTCCTCCTTGCACTTATGCCAGATGGGTTGGACGCACTAATGCACCATCAACTGTGCACCCTGGCATACTCCTTCTGTACCATTTCCCCCCTTGTTGATTCCTCAACCGGGTATGAGTTATGGGTTTTAATTATTCTTTCTCGTGTGATATTAGTCATGGGGCGAGTGACTGTTCTTTCATTTCGTTTGAGTGACTGTGAGTTGAGTGCAATATCCCTCATCGACAACGAATTTCCTACGATTCCTTCCATTAGTTACCTCCCTGGGTGCTGCTGTGTGGTCCCTGCCATGACGAACGTGTGCCAAGAAGATGCCTTGGTCCCTCTAGCGCCGACAACCACACTGGACGTGCCGTTGACACTCAACCTTGATTCTTGACGAAACGGGCCAAGTTTTTCTAACCCTACAACTTCTGTTTCTTAGTGATGTTCATGTTTTAAGTGTGGGAAAGTTAGTGGATGGTCTGTGGCATGGTCCTGGGTCCCTAATGCTCGGTTAACCCTTTCCGTTAAGGTCTTAAGTGTGGGGACGCGTCCCTGCGCGTCTACATTGCATACTCATCTACATATGCCTTATCTTGCTCATGCATGTATACCATGACTTGCTTTTACCCTCCTGGGGTCCCTTCCCACCCGCCCGGTTATGTTTCACTCACCCTTGGGGCTGTTTCCTTGCAGTTTTCCTTCATTCCCTGATTTTGAGGTTTTTCTATGTGAATGCACCCTACGTTCACTTAACTCCAAATCCAACCTTATAGCCCTGTTCCTCCCATTGAACGGTCCATTTTTCCTTTTTACCTACCCCTGTTCCGGTGCACGGTTTTTGAGTTATTAATTTTTGAAGCATTTTACGCAATTTAGACGGTTTTCCATGTGAACGCGCTTTTCTTGCTTCGAAACCGTGATCTGACGTCATAGCCCTGACCAACGCTTTTCCCCTGACATTTTTCCTTTTTATTCTGTATCCTTCCGATACATGGTTTGTCCGTTATTAATTTTCCGGGTTTTTAAGCCTTTCTCGTGCGTATTTTTGACATTTTTCCATGTGAACCTGCCCTATTTGCATCGGAATTCCAATTTGATTTGACAGCCGTGTCCCCCATGCCTTCCCCTACCTTTTTCCTTTTTTCTCCACCCTTTTTCGACGTTCGGATTTTTACTTATTAATTTTTAAATGAGTTTTCGGGCGTATTTTTGGAGTTTTTCACATGTGAACCCCTCCTATTTCCGCCTGAACTGTGGTTTGACGTGATAACCCTGTGCCACTCCTTCCTGCGGACATTTTTCCTTCTTACTGCCTGTCATTCCGGTAAACGGTTCGTCCGATATTAATTTCCGATCCCATTTTCGGGTTTGTTTTTTGGGTTTTTCCCATGTGAACGCGTCTTACCTCAGTCGGAATTCTATTTTGATGTGATAGGATTGTCGGGCACATCTTTTTGCCTAGTTTTCCTTTTTGCTGCACCTCATTCCGATGCACGGATCTTTCGATATTAATTTTTAAATTGCGTTTTTGGTTCGTTTTTTGTGTTTTTTGCACGTGAACGCCCTTTATCCCTCCCGGAACCCCCGTCCCGTATTTTTCTTGTTTCCCCCCTGTCGTCCTGGCCACTTTTCGTTTTTACGCTATTTTGTTTTGCCGTCCGGATTGGGAGTTGTTAATTTTTCTTTATTTTTCCGTTTTTTCTCGCGCTCGTTTTGCGCGTGAACGCGCCCTTTTTCGATTTAACGCGTCTCCACGCGCCCCGGTCATGTCCGCGTACCCCGTACCGTCATCCCCGCGTCGTTTCAATCCCGTCACGGCAAATTTTTTTACCCCGCCCCGCGCACGTGCGCGGGACGGGGATCCGTCCCCTCTTGACCCCGCCCATCCTTCCTGACCCCTGCCCACCTTTTATTTTTTATTTTTTTAAAAAAACCTAAATCATAATTAATTAATTTTTTAAAAAAAAAACAAAAAAAAACAAAAAACAACCTCCCCAACGAACACCCTTCCCCCCCCGACCCTCAACCAACTCCTTCCTCTCCTCTCTTTCCCTTCTTCTTTCCTTCTCTCTCTCCCTCTCTGCACGTCCTCTCTCTCTCCCTTCTTCTTTCTTCTCTTTCCTCTCCTTTCTCTCTCCTCCTTCTCCCTCCTTGCCCGCCATCGCTCCTTCCCTCTTCCTCCTTCTCCTCCTCCCTCTCCTCCTTCCCCAGTCCGCCTTCTTCCTCCCCCCCCTCCTCCTCCTCCTCCTCCTTCCTCTTCCATCCTCCCCTCCTTCCTCGTTCCCCCCCCGCCTTCCTCCTCTTCGCCTCCCTTCTGCCCCCCCGCCATTCCGCCCCCCCGCCTCCTATCTTCACCCCCCACCTCCTTCACAGCGCCCGCCCGGCGGCCTTCTCCTCCACCCGCCGCCTGTGCCCGCCCGCGACCTCCCCTTCTACCACCTCCTTCACAGCGCCATCTCCGCCTACCCCCCGCCCCCCGTAGCCTTCTCCTTCCTCCCCCGCAGCGACCTCCTCCCTCGCCTTCTCCTCCCTTCCCCCAGCCCACCGTGCTTCTCCTCCGCCCCCCCGCCCTTCTGCCGCCCTCCTCTCCGCCTCTGCCCACCCCTCTGGAGCAGTCGCCGCCACCGCCGCCCTCTGGAGCAGTCGCCGCCACCGCCGCGCTGTGGAGCAGTCTTCGCCGCCGCCCGCAACGCCGTAGCCGCCGCCGTCTGCACCGCCGCCGCCGCCGGCTCATCTTCCCCTACCTCCAGCCTCCACCTCCTACCCCACCTCCTTAGGTTAGAAGCTAACCTAAATTAACCATTAATTAACTAACCTAAGTTAATCACTAACTTAACTAGACTTAACTTAACTAGACTTAAGTTAACTAACCTAACTGACTTAGGTAAACACTAACCTAACTGCCTTAGGTAGACTTAACCTAACTGACTTAGGTAGTGTAGACTTAACCTAACTGACTCATGTGACTTGTGACTAATGTGACTTATGTGATTTATGTGATCAATGTGACTTAATTAATCACAACCTTCATTTTTTCCATAAAAAAATTTCAAAAAAAATTCTAAAAATTCCTTCTATCTTTTGTTAATTTTTGGACCTTTGTCTGCTAGGAATTGCCTTTCCTATAATTTTAGAAAAATCCATCTTTCCTAAATTACCCTTAAATTGCCAAAAAAATAGGAAAAATCATTTAAAAAATTGTACAAAATTCTAACAAATTCTAAAAACCTTCTAAAAAATTTCCCTCACCTCCCTTACTCATTTTCCATTTATTCAAACATAACCAAATTACAACTAAAAATAAAATAAAATAAATAAAAATAAAAACCCAACATCAATCAAATTCACACATCTGCTAAGGTGTTATTTGTTGTTTCATCAGTGCTTTTTGCTTTTCCTCTCCTGGGACTCTTCCGTGCGCATTCCTGCATTTCATACACACCCTGCCAGGTATTTATTTTCTGTTATTTATTTATTTATTTTTCCCCCTTAATCACAATTAATTGTTAAAATAAACCCTTTAATTCACCCACCATGGCACGCGCATTCGCGCTAAACACACATCCTTTTTTTAAATAAAATAAACCAGCCGTTCACTTAGCACGCGCTACGTGCGCTACAGAGGCACTCTAAAATTTAAATAAAATAAACCAGCCGTCACATGAGCACGCGCTGGCAAAAAAGCGCTCCACATCACCTTAATTATAATCAATGAAGTGCATTTCGAGACCCAGTCGGGAATCGCAGTCCGGGAATCGTATAACTGCACCGTTTAACCTAATAATTGGTAAAATAATTTGTAAGAAGGAACCGCCGTTTTCTTATTAAGGTTTATCACCTAATAAAACTTCACCCATTTTTAATAATTGATTAAAATCAACCCTTCATTAAATTAATTCCCCCTCACTGCACTTAATTCCCTTTTCAATGAAGCGTTTCGTGGGATGGGTATACGCAGTTCTTAGTGTTGTTTTCCATGGTCCAATCTTGGTTCTATCACAGATGTCGTATTGATATGTGTTGGATATGGTTTGGTTTTGGTTTCATGTCTTTGTTACGGTTACGGGTACGGTATGTAGTTTTTTTTCTTTTATTGCCTGATACGGGGTTCAGGGTGTTTGTTTGATGCATCGCATGAAGCTTTCGGTCGCATTTGTCTCGAGGTCATGTCAAATTTTTTCTAGGATGTGGTTTGCTTGGGGTTAGTAGGTCGTGTCACGTTTTATTTGGTAATTCTCTTATCCTTGGTTTTTTTGTCTGGTGGTTTGCAGGCATTCACCTTGATTGTCTGTGTTTGTGGTGTGTGTGTAACCATCTGAATGGCGCCTTCTCATGCTCCTCCCCCTATTCAATACGTCCCACTAGTTAGTAGGGATTACTCGTCCCTACTTACTTTTGAGCCCCTCACGAAGGCAGGACTTGCTGCTTTTGTGGCCACTCCTTTTCCATTACTTCCAGAGGATCCGTCCGTATGTGATGAGTTCCTGGCCTCTTACAGCAAGAAGACAGGAGTAGTCCAAGGCATGTCTATGATATTGACGTCTCGAGGCTTAGGGAAGGCTTTGTCCTTACCCTCCAAAGGAGAACCTTTCGTGACCACTCGACAGCTCTTCTCTAATGAAGAGATTCTCAAACTATTGCAGAAGCAGACACGGGAAGTCCTTGATGTTAAGAAAGTGATAAACTCTTCAGGAGTTTCGTTTTCTATGATTACTGATCCCGTCTGGAAGACCATGTGCCAGTTCCTTCAGGACAGATTCATGCCTGCCAAAACGCCATCCCACTATTTGTCCAAAGAGCTTTTCACAGCTTCCAGGATGGTGCTAAAAGGAGTTGCCATTGATTGGAGCACATACCTCCTTACTAAGATGGATCAGCATTTCGTTAAAGTCACGAGGGGTAATGTTACCAATGTTACCTATGGATCCTATTTGTCTGCCTTCTTGACCTATTCAGGTTTACAGAAGACTGTGCCTCCACCTCCTCCATCAGATCCAGTACCTCCTCCTCCACCTTCAGAAGAGTCCGCACCTATTGACATTGAGGATGATGATTCTCCGCCTCCCCTGGTCATACAGCGCAAACGCTTGAAGAGGGTAGCGGACAAAGCCCCTGCTGTACTTCCCTCAGTGCCTATCCCTGCTACTTCTGGCAGTGACCTCCCTGGGTATCTCACTTGCAATAACCTATTCAGGGCACATAGAGAAGGATCCTTGGATATCTCCGTTCCTTCCCTGAACAGTCTCGTTTCAGGAGATGCCATTCCTTTCCTCTGCAAGGATATTCAAAGTTCCATTGAGTTGTCAGTGACAGCTTGTGTTCAACAGTTGTACGCATCTTTCTATGAGGAGCTCATGCAGTCCAAAGACCAGTTGCATAAAGCAACATCTGAATTAGCTTCTACTAAGGATACCCTAGCAGATTTATTTAAGCAAATGGAACAGCAAACCCAACTGGTTGCCACTCAAAGTGATGAGATTTCTTCATTAAAGACCCAGTTATTCGAGGCTCAGTCACAGGTTACTAGCCTTTCAGCAGAGACGGAGAGGATGTCCAACGAAGCGAAAGAATTCCAAGTTCAATTAGATGACAAGCTTTCAGCTTTACAAATGGCTAATGATACAGTCGCCAACCAAGCCTCCCAAATCCAACAGTTGCAGGATCAGCTTGCAAAGTCCCGCTCTGTTCCTCCAAGCCCTCCTGTTCCATTAATTCCTTCTCTTTCACAGCAGGACTTGGCTGCCTTACAGAGACAGGCTACTTTGTGCCCTTTATTCCAAGACAAAGTGGAAAGATTGCAGTCCAGAATGGACTTGTTATGGTCTACCTTTGAACAGTTTCAGGAATATGTCTTACCAGACCATTCTTTCTTTGTCCACTACCATTTACAGAAGCTGGTCTTCTATATGAAGCTTTCCACGATGGATTTACCTTTTCCAGAGGATGGCTGGAGTGGGGCTTGGTCTGCTGAGTTGTTGACAGAGGTAGTCAGAATGCTCTTTGAAGATTCTGTCACGCCAGACACCATGCTGATGTCATACATGTATCTCCGAGGAGATTTGTTAATTTCAGATGAGGTAGATATGGCCTGGTATGTGGGGGATGTGGTCTTACAGGCTGTTCTCTATGTCAATCATTTGGAGTTGCGCATAGCTGATATGTTTCATAGTTATTCCTCCAAAGTGGCTGATTGTCAGGATAATTCGTGGCATCCCATGATTGAGTTAGTGGTCCTCAATCAAAGACAAAACACAGCTCCTACCTTTGCCCAGAGTACTAACCAACTGAGGATGGATCTCTTAACCTATCTTTCCAAACATAATCCGTTTGATGCTACTTTCTTTGATGCCTATCAGAGACGATCTCTTTTGGGACCTTCTGTTCCTACCCTCCTTTATTACCAACAATTGGCTCACCGTTATGCTATATATTTCTCCCTTTGTCAAACTCATTCCACAGTAATTTTACCACTTCTTTTCCAACCTTCCAATTTCCCTCAAATTCCTATTTTCACTTACTGTTCCTTTATTGAGGATAGGGTATTTTCCCCTTCCCCACCCTGTCCTTCACCCCTCATAAATGTACCCTCCACGTTTCCTATTTATCAATTAACACCTTTCCTTAGTGATTCCTTCCAAATTTCTGCCACTCCTTCTTTAACCTTTTCTTCCTTTTATGATTTTTCCTATCCTTCCCTACATCCACTTTCTCTTATTCCATTACCCTCTCCTAGCACTTCCATATCTCAACCACCTCAGTTGGTTAGTGACTGTGCTGGTTTTGATACTCAGATTTCCAGAAGAAGGGGATGGAGTTCGGATGATTGCCTTACAGGACCGCAGATTAATTGGCCAATAATTCCAGGGGAATGGACAGTTTCAAGTCAAGCTTATCAAAACTATGTTCATTTTGCCCAACAATATTCACAGTCTGCAGATCCCTCAGTGAGATTAACTGCTCACTTTGCTTGGTATCTGGCATATATGCATAGGCATTCTCATACTGATTCAAAGCCTATCCCAAAGTTGTGCATGAATGTCAATGTTAGCATTGATTCTCAACAGCTGGAGATATTGTATTTTCATGCCCTCTGTTTGCCTAGCAGATACTTAGTCCTATTGGAAAGGATGTGCTGTCTCCAATTTTTTCAAAATCCTCCTAAAAACTTTGTAGATGAATCCTTATCTATGGATCGATTCAGACAACATCAATCTTTTAAGAGGGATCATCTTCATTGATGCCTTTCCAATGTATGGTGCAAGCTTTTTAATGCCAAACTCTTCTTTTTGAAGAAGTCATTCAGATGGTTGAGTTGTGTATTAGTGTTTGTGTTGTGAGATCATGTATGTCAAACGAACGTGGTGGTTTCCTATTGGATCTTGTGTACGAGCTATGTTTTGGAGATTTGAAAAGATGGGGTCGTGGTTGGAGAGTTGAAGCTGATGCAGAAGAAGAAGAATCAAACTCTTATATCCTTTACAAATTTGTGATGATTTTTAGTTTGATAAGAGGTGTTAATGTCAAAAGAGTTTTCCTTTCTTTGTATTTTTATATCAGAAACAGGTTATAAGTTGGGGTCGTGGTGGATGGATTCTTTGTAAGAAGATATTGAAGATCAAAGTGAAGCTTTTAAATGAACTTGTATTACCTTTTTCCTGGGTCGCGAGGACGCTTCCTTATTAAGTGTGGGGATATGTTGAGTGTTGAAATGACTTGTTTTTTGGCTGATTTTTGTTGTTTTTGAGAGCTGAATGGTTGATTTTATGGGATGATTGATTGATTTGGAAGTGGATTGAGAGTGTTTTGGATGATATTGATTGTGTTTTGGAAGATCATGATGTTTGTTGATGGTTCTGTGATGTTCTGATAGGTTCTGAATGGTTCTGTATACCTTCTGTTTTGTTCTGTTTTGGTCTGTTTTTGTTCTGATTATCTTCTGTAAGGAGGAATGGAGTATGGATTGATGAAGAATGAGATATTGTGAAAGCTTAGTGAATGGTTTGTGAGAGTTTTGAAATGGTTTGAGAGTGAGTTATGTAGTTTTGATGACCTTCTGTAACCTTCTGTAGGTCTTCTGTAGAGCTTCTGCTTCTGTTCTGTTTCTGTTCTGTCTCTGTACTGTAACTGTTCTGGTACTGTTCTGTAGACTGTTCTGTAAGTGTTCTGTGGAATGTATGTGTGATTTTGGGAAAGTTTTCTAGCCTTGGAAAGAGGTGAATACAAGTGCAAAAGAGCTGAAAGAAGTGGAAGAAGTAGCTGTTGAAGACTTAAGAGAAGACTAGAGTGAAGTGACAGTAGTGAGCTATGAAGAGACACTGTAGTGGCTCTGGTGACTCTTCATACCAGACATACCTCTTGGGAGGGGTATCCACGACCTAAGAGTGATTATTGAGAGTAATTTTGAGAGATTGTAGTGAGGATATGATGTATTATTGATGGAGTGTGTGAGAGAGAGTCAGAGATAGCCAATTCTATTGAAACAAAGTGATTGTATATGAGAGATTGAGAGAGAAGACTATGAAGATATTGAAGATGAATACTATGTGATGTAATTCCATTCAAAGATGGTGTACTTCTTTGCTTTCTTTGGTCTATTGATGGATTTTGTGAAGATGTTGAAGAATATGGTTGATTTTATTAAAAACCGTGGGAGATTTACATGATGCTGCATGAAGATTTGTTGTGCCTGGTGTTCTTTTCTTCATTGTGACAATATGAAACATGAAAAACAAGCTTGTTGATGTTACAAGATAGATTTTCTTGCAAGAGAATTCCCTTTTCCTTGGTGTTCCTCTTGGGGCTCCAGGGATCATCAATAGACACACAAACCATACAAAAAACTTTGCATTTTCAAGTTTGCAAGGGAGAAAAGCTATTGGCAACTATTGGTAGTAGTTTCCCACTTTGGAATGGATAGAAACGCAAACACCTACAAAATCATAGCAAGGGAGGTGTAGTTTCCTCTTTGTAGAAGCTTTGAGTCCTATTCTTTGATGATAATACCATTTGAGAGTGCACAATGGAAGTGAAACACGAATGTGGAGAGCGAAGGGAAAAGAGAGACTAAAACGAATGTAAAGAAGAGAAGGAGTAGACTACATTGGTATGATCAGTCCTTGCACACTGTCCAAGGTACCATCGAGGACATCAAATCAAATCGATGGAGAAAACAATAGGCTAAATGGAGAGAGTGACTAGTTGCACACAAAAGAATGATGAGAAAGTAGAGAGGGGTTGCTATCTATAACAAAAATCCCTAGAAATTAACTGACATGATGCATATGGATGCAATCAATGCAATTGACTTGCACAAAATAGGTCACCCCCCCAAAAAGTTGCCAACTAGCATCTAGCAAGTATGAACACAACCAAAAACTAGCTAAAAAATTGAAATGCAGTGAAACTAATTCAACAACTGGCAATGTGAACATACTAAAACACATTGAAACTAAGAGGCTAGAAACTAAAATACATGGCTATAAGAACTTCTATGTATTCGTCAAAACTTTGATGGAGTTTGTAACTAGGAGATGACTAACATGAAATATACACAAATGCTAACAAAGTCTAGCAATAGAAAGGCACTTGATGAAGACTAGGTGTAGGAAAGTTGCCTTGCTTTATGCATTTGTATGCCACATAGGAAAAGACTATGGAGTTTATTAAGGTTATGCTTATTGGCCTTGAAGTTAATGAATATGTTATCCACTCTTTCCCTAGTCCAAAAAGTTTTATGGGGATGGTGAGCCAAATTCAAGGGAAGAGATTTCAAGATAGATGATGCGAACTGCACATCTATTGAATAAATGAGATTATATACAACATAACATGGAGAAACCCTTTTATCAAGATCCCATTTAGATCTACAAGTTCTTGCATATGGAAGTTACTAGCCACATAAACTATTTGTGTGTTATTGGTAGGCTTTTCTCTCACTGTAGAACACCAATACTATAGAGTGAGGCACACAATACAATCATTAGCTCAAAAAGGTAAATGAGGCACATGATACTATAGAGTGAGGCACATAATACAATCCATGCTCCAACAATCCTCAAAAGAACATGTAATGATTGGTCTTACAAAAAGATATGGTGCCATTGCTAAGAGCCGTAGCCAATGAAAAGGTAAATGATTTGAAATGCGAGCCACAATTGACATCAATGGCATACAAATACCACAAAATTTAGTATACATAAAAAAATCATAAACATATAAAACCATGAGAAGAATCAACATAGGACTTGCAATTGGTGCCATGAATTGATGGGATCATACCTCGTGTGTATTTTTCTACTTTGCACACATTTTCCCTTTTCCAACTCCACATATATTTGTACTTTAGAGAGTGCACATCTTTGTATTAGCTCAAGGAGGGGATACAACATAGATGGAAGAAGACCTCTCCTTTTAAACAAGCATGATTATTGAGGAGAGAAGCTAGCTTTCTAAACTCATGCTCCCTTTTTACATTAGGACCATTCGCACTCAAGGATGCTTAACCTTTAGTAAAATCTATGATATTCTAATTCATGCTAGTACTAACTGATTGCCCTCTTTGTTATCATAAAAAAAGGATAAACTATAATGCAACCCTGCAATATGCTTTCCTCCTTTTGCCATTCACATTGCATATATACTAGGGGTTTAACTCTTGTCTTTACTCCATTCTACTAGAATGAATGTTTAAATTTATATCTAACCTTTGCCACCTTAACTATTGAAAAGCATACACCCTTATAGACAATGTTAATAAATATGGGTACTTAATCATCTATAGAGATATTACACATTTATATATAGTAAAATAAAATCACCATGATTTTGGAGAAGTTTGAAAAACCAAATTGATTTTCATAACAATGAGAATAATATAGCATATGCTATGGTAGTGATGCGTGAACACTCTTAGGATGAATTTTTCTTAAGATGTTTTTCCCTTACCAATATTGGTACACACCTTAGTCCATTTTTAGGCTGTGTGCTTATCTTTTGTATCTTCTCCTCCTTCACTATTTTGAATAGCAGAGTTGTGTGCTATCTCTTGCCCCTTGATTGTTCTTCCATCACTGCTTGCAATTCTTGCTTTTCCTTCTTGCCATTTCTTCCAACAATTTTTATCAGAGAGTTCGTTCCACTCGCCATTTGCAAATGTCTCTCACATGGGTATTAAAGTCATAAGTTTGTTGTGCCATTAGAGTGGACTTAGTCTCCAAGAGACGTGAAATTTACTATATCCAAACTAAGGTTTTGCAATTTGTTTAAAGAATCCATATCTTTGATTGTGCAAGTGATTTTCGAGTGTTTTTTACGATTTCTACAACAATTGGTATCTCTATATTTTGGCCATTTTGCTACATTGTGTGATTGGTTCTTGCATCAAGTTTTGTTTATAGCTTTTCGACTTCCACAAATTTGATGTTATTACTATTGGAATGGTATTTCTATACTTTGGACCAAATTTTCCACATTTTGTAAGAAATATAGAACAACTCTATAGGTAGTCATCCTGTGTTAGAAGCATACATACATTCTGTGATTTGGGGATACTTTGTAGTTATAACTTGAGTAGTTTACTAGTGCATTTGAGACATTCAAACATATGGGAGTAGTGATGTATTTAAAAAAATTACCATTGATTAATGAAAAATTGTACGGGATGAACTATCCATTATATTATACAATACACGTTAGTGGTTGCCAAAGGGTTGAGGAATGCTATTACAAGTATTGAGAAGCAACTTGAGTGTGTTGCTGCAGCTATTGATTTTAAAGGCACTATGGAGGATGAGGAAGGTCCTTTTAACGTGGTTCTAGATGTACCATCTACTAAACAACAATATTGATTGGATGCAAACTATCTACACATCTAGATATTTGCTCATGTAAAATTGCCAAAGAGGCTTGGGATACACTTTGAAAACTCCATTAGGTGTGTGATGTGGCATGCATATGCCTAGTTGCATATAAGTAGGAATTTTTAAAAACTCTCAAACATATGAATAGGGTGATTTATAGATGTATTTCTCATGAAAATCAAGGATCTCAAATAGAAACTTGCCATAATGATGAAAATGAGCTAGATGGTATATCAATTATCAATGTTTTGAATGCTTTGCTGAATTCTTAGCAAGATTTCATTTTTGTATCTTGGCTCATCCAATGGAGTGCAAACCTTATGTCGAAGAAACAATAGGGTTTAGCAACTATTGATGTATTAGATTCTAGTTCTAAAAAGAATGTTGATGCACATTATGTTTAGGGGGGAAAATAAGGATGATACACATTATGTTTAGGAGCATTTTGCATTCACCACATGTTGTAGTTATGATCCTTTGATGCATCACACATGTATATAAGTTTTTAAATATGATGTCTGGTATTTTGATAGTGATGCTAGCAAGCATGTTCTCCTTGTAAGAAGTTTTTCTCATTGGAAATGCCTTTGTAGTAGGCTATGTTTATGTGCCAAGAACATGACATTTATGGACATGGAATGATGCATGGTAAAAGTGTGAGCTTTGCCTCATAATTTCCAGATAGAAGCTATTTTGTGTGCTAATTACATATTACACATGTGTCCAATTGAGGCTTTATAAAAAATTGTCCCTTATGAGGCTTGACATTTCTATTGCACATATGCATGTTTTTAAATGCTTGGCTTATGCTCTTGTGCTAGAAAAAAAAACAAATTACATTGTATGACAAGGATGTGGAATGGACTTTTGTGTGATTATAGTAATGGGAGTAAAGGGTATAAACTTCATAATCTTACTACAAAGGAAGTGATTATTAGTAGGGATGTGGCCTTCATTGAAAATGCACTTTAGCCCTTTAGCATATAAGTGTCATTTGGCTTCTCTCTAGTTTAACTCTCTAGATACAAAACCTCATATTCTTGTTAGCATCTATGGGTAATCAATTCATATACATGCAACTAGGGCACAAGCAATAAGTAAAATGAATACAGGAAAGAAGGAGCTACATATTGAGGTAGAGGTCAAATATGTTGCATTGTTTAAAAGGACATAGTGTACCAGTGACAACCCTCAGGTTCTACAGAGTTACAATTAGATGGGATTGAAGTACGTGGACTTGTGGGTTGATGGGAGAATCTACCCAATTGATCCCCTAATCAATAAACTTCCAACTTTCTCAGGAATTACACATTTCTTGAAGTAGGTGTATGAGGGTAATAATGGGTTTGTCAGTTACACTAAAAAAAGCGGCTCAATGATTAAGCATTCAAAGTATTTACAACCTGCCAAGAAACCTTTAAAAAATATCATGAAGTGATAGCCACACATAAACTTTATATACAATAGCTCATACGATAAGTGGCGTAGCTCAATGGGACTATAATTCAATAAAATAATCAGATTGTCACAATGCAAGATACTATCCTTGATATTGGCATCTCATATAGGAGGCAAAGACACAATTGGTTGAACTTAGAAATATCAATAGCAAGTGAGTTGATTGTGAATAGCGGTTAGTGGAAGTGATGTATTAAAGTATACAAGAAAGCTTAGAATGAAAACCTAGGTGAGGGTAAGCTTGGATCATTTATTAGAAGAGCTAAAGGCAAGTAATTGGAAAACGCTTTGAGCAATCCAAAGTTTAAGGCTGTGAAGGAGAAGGTGATTGAATCCACATTGAAAGATGTGTCAAACAAGTTTTTTAGATGTGGATGCACAATCCATTTGTAAGAGGGCCGATATTAGTACATCAATTATTCTAAAATTCTCAAGGGTGTGAAGAGCAGGTTTGACTATGTGCTGAAGAGAAATATAATCATGCCTCTTCCCAGACCTTAAAAGTTAATAGAGCCCTGAAGGCAACTTAATGCAAAGGTTTTGGAGCTGATAGGAGATCCTTTGCATGTTCAAGGTGTGGAAACTTTAAATATTGGGATAAAAAATGCATATGAGGTAAAGTTCACCGAGCTCAACAATTATTATCGAGATCTATACAAGGTACAAACGAAAATGGTAATGTACTATAATACGTCTGCTGAGGAATGCAATGGTAAACTATAGTTTGTAATAAAATTAGATGAAAGTGAGGTCGTTGAAGGATTGAAGGTTGAAAGAGTTAATGTAACTTTGATGAATAGAGCTTTACTTTGACAATAATAACCTATGGAACTTTACTGTTCAATCAAAGCACCAAGTGTGGTAGCTCACTACATTTGAGATTTCTAAGGAAACATTTGAGGCGCTATAGTTGTTCTTTACATACACAAGCATTTTAAATATCATCCATCATCAGGGGAATGTGGCGAGGCACATGATAAAGAAGATCCAACTTGGAAGCCTATCTTCACTATTCCATTGGATCATGTTCATATTTGTTCATTGTGTGCTTTTGTCAGAATCATGGAGAAAATTGTATATGAGTATAGTTGCTTTGCTATAGGATGCAGCAGGAAAAAGAAGCCATTGCAATGTATAGGAATGTGGAGCAAGTGCTATCAGAAATTGGGCTACACAAGCATCACGTAACGATTGAAAAAGATGAGAACACATCATGAAAAAATGGCAACTTGCCAAAAAAGACTTGCTTTGGAGGAGCGAAGGCTAGAAAGTTTCTTTTAGCACCCATCAGTAAGGAAGGAAATATCACAACTCATAGGCAACAAGATTATGATGGGTGAAAAAAGTTGCATTTTGCAATTCCTGACCAAAGTAATGGAGGTAAATAAGGTTGGCCAAAGCCAAGATTTGGATTAGTCTCAATAAATTAGCTTCATTGCTTTGAAAGATGGTGTTTGACACAATGGAGATAATAAAGAGTTTACTAATGCCATGCGTAGCTTGTATGAAAACATGGTAGAAGCATGGGGCAAAAGTTCTATCACACATTACATGGTATGTACCAAGTCAATATTTTAAAAGCGTATGAATTTTATAAATTATTGAGTATATTTTTACTCATGTGTGATATGTGCCTTTGTAGCATACCCTTGAGGCACATGGACCATACCCTGCAGAAAGGGAAGCATTGGAGTTTGATCCATTCAAGGGATGGAAAATTCACATTGGATAGTGCATGGTGCATACCAAAGAAAAACCAATCATGGTGGAGGGATGAATGGCAACAATCCAATGATCCAATTACTATCTTGGTAGTACATGATCATGGTATTTGAT
This sequence comes from Lygodium microphyllum, assembly GCF_053477565.2. NCBI lineage: Eukaryota > Viridiplantae > Streptophyta > Polypodiopsida > Schizaeales > Lygodiaceae > Lygodium > Lygodium microphyllum. The sequence goes on along the minus strand of NC_141144.1, from coordinate 18,764,128 downwards.
GAAGCTCAACTCTCATAGAAGAGAGCAAATGAAAGTGATGATGAATCGGATGTAGACGTGGTTGAATTACTTTATGTTACTAAAAGATTGCATTATGATGCCTCAAATATCAAAGAAAATCATACTAAGTGGCTAAAAACAAGGCTTCAAGAAGGTAATAAATGGGTTCAAAAAGAGCTAAGATAGTAAGATAAAGAATGCATTCAACGTGAATATAATTCATTATTTAAGAGAGAAAGAGAGAGTATATCTATGTGAACGAGTCTTAAAGTTTAAGCATTATATAAGAGGTTTCACTTTCTATCTTATTCATTGAGATTTAAAATCTCTTGTTGTGTAAAAAAGATGGCTAGATCTAAGGTAGTTGCCACAAAGAAGCTTCCCCTTAGAGCCCCATATTGTATTTAACTTCATGGAGTATCTACTAGCTTAGATACAGTCTTGTACAATGACACTTCATAGCCTATGAGCTGATTACCCCCTTGTCAACCTAATCAAGCATCCTTGAGTTGCCCTGAGAGTGATCTTCCTTAGTATCTCGACAAGAAACGCAAGTGGAAGCCATGTATAGTGGCCTTGAGAGAAATCAGGAAGTATTAGTGCTCTTTTGATCTCATCATTTCAAAGGTGACTTTCTCAAGAATTGTTCATGGGATTTTTAAAAACTTTTATATTTTGGTAAGTAAATATATAAAAAATTGTTAATAAGTCATTGTCACAATATTCTCATGGTTACATCAAACCTAGAAATCTAGGCCGCCATAAAGGTGACAAAGATTGTCATAATGAAGATCTTACTCATCCTCATTAAAGTGAAAACTAATATTCAATTTGAATCTTGTTCGACATTTGATTACTTCCCTCCATTCTTACTCTCTTCTTTCTTTCCCATCCTTACTAGTTTCTTCTTTGTTTTCCTTCTTATTTCTAATTCACATAGTTTTTCAATACAATTTTCTAATCACATCCTTAGCTATGGATCAGACATCTGATGATCTCTATAGCTCTAGTAAAAGACCTCTCTATCATCTTCATATTGAGTTGGATAGTGAGTATAAACCGATAAGGAAGCAAACAAAACCCATTACTATTACAAAGTCTACGAAACATACTCATGTTTGAAGGAAAGAAGAATCTTGATCTTTAGTTAGATGCAGGCTATATTCCAAAGATCCTAGCAAAAATAGCTCTCCGCATTTCTATAATAACTCTTCATTGTTGAGGTTCATTGGTGATGGTTACAATGGGTTTCTAGGTTATACACTTAACTTGGTTGCAGAAAAGGATGTCCTCAATTTGGAGAACCATCTTTTATCAAAACATAACAATGAGTTACTACAGAAGGTAGAGGGCTATCAACAGAGGATTCATTTGTTGGAGAAATGCATCGAATCAGCTTTTACAATCAAATATGAAGCAAGGAAAAGTACGTAATAGCATACTTCCAAGGCCATCTGCGGTTAGAACTATCAGACGATAGAGAGTGAATAACAAAGTGATGGAGATTCTGGGTGAGCCTTTCCATATCAAGATTAGCTTCAAGGGCAAGAAAAAAGAAGTTGTATTCAATGAATTTAACAATATTTTCCTTGACTTGCCCACCCTACAATGTTTAACGATTAGATTCTACGACTTGTTACTAGAAGAGGCATAAGGAGTGGCTAGATTTGTCGTTAAACTTAATGAAAGTGAGATTCTAAAATGTACAAAACTAGAGAGGGTCTCTATTACCTTGATGAATATAGCACTTTTATCAGATCATTGCAATCACACAATGCCATTTAGTATTTAATCGGAACACAACATCTGGTGGCTAGGAGCATTTGAAGTAGATATAGAGGATTTTGATATATTGTATTGGGTTTTCATCGAACACCAATCCCTGATGTTATTAAGAGACAACAAGTAGGAGAAGAGCTATTTGTTGAAGGATTTGGAAACTATAAGATTGAGTGGCACATATTTGGTGACTTAAAGACACTTAAATGTATGTACAATGTATTAAAGGGAGCCAACTCTAGATTTCCTTACTTATGTTGCATGTCCCGAGCCATAGAGTTGAACTCACGCAATTGGAATAGAGCTCCCTCTAGGCACAACAAGGATCCACAATTTAAACCAGTCCTAGATATTCCTTTAGTGAATGTTCATGTTTGTACACTTCATGCACTTTGTAGGATAATTGGAAATCTTGTTCATTTTTATATAGGATTTGCATGGAAGCTGAAGCCATTATTAGCTAGAACATGTGCTATAACAAAGATTGAAAAAGTCTTATCTGCAATTGGTTTGCATGGTGGTAATGTTATTATTGAACCAGATCTTCAAAAGTCTAATGACGACAATTGTGTCCCCAAAAAGTCATCTATTGGTGAAGTGAAGGCTAGAAGGTTCCTAGACTTTCATGGGAGACTTGGTAATATAAACTCTAGGAATGGTGGCTCAACTATTAGATACAATCAGTGGAAGTGCCTACATAATGTAGTTAAGGATCATGTTGATAATGGACAAGCTCGGAATAGAAAAGCCAAAGTTTGGGAAACACTAGACAAAGTATTCTTTTATTGTGATAAAATTGAGTGGAATGATGATGATCTCAAAGACTTCAAAAACCAATTGAACCTTTTTAAAAAGGCAATGACAGAAGCTTGGGGCAATCAACATTTCAGTCACTATATAGTAAGAAGTTTGCATATGTATGTCTCTTTATTGTCTGACTCATATAGGGTTTTCTAATTGAATTTCTTTATTTGTTAACTATGTAGCATATTTGATACAACCATGCTCCATATTTTACCAAGAAATATGGATCTCTATCTATTTGGTCCACCCAAGGTATGGAAAAATCACATTATCAAGCAAGAACAAAATACTTTAGACACACAATACATGGTGGAGGAAGATACAAAGCAACCGTTTATTAGGGGTCTTTCAATGGCTCAAAGACACAACTGCATCATGTAATACATCATCTTTGGCAAGGACTATATCCATTGTTACCCAAAGAAGAAAAGAGGGATACCTAAGCTCTTATACAAAGCAAAGCTATTCAGAATTGTTACAAGCTAGACAAAGAGATGGAAAAAGATGGGTTTCAAGAAACCCTGAACATCTTTTAGTTTGATTCAGTTACAGAAGAGTCTTTAGTTTCAGGGTATTCGCTAGGTACTCTAAAGGAATCTTTTGTTTCATCCCACTCGATGAGACCTCTACATTTTAGGAACTCTTATTTCCTATAGCGTGGAAGGAGCTTCAAATTCTTGGCATCTCCTACATGGGAGAGAAAATAAGAGCCAAGAACTCCAAAGTATCCTGCCCTAGCTCCACTGTATCCAGGCATAAAGCCAAAAACTCTTACAGCTTCTTCCTTCTCCACCAAAATTATCTTGATTGAACCTCTATTGAAAGCTTGGGATTCAATCACCTTGGAGATAGCTTTCAAAGCCATTATTGGTAAGCTTGGAGAGCTTGACAACCTGCTATGATAAATTGCAATTGTTTGATTATTTAAGCTTCTAATATGATGACCAATGCCTTGACTTTTGCCAAGCTTCAATGGCCTTGAGCCCTTGGCTCTTCCAAGAAAGTTGTCTGTATCTTTAATTTCTATATGCACAATAAACCACAATAGTATCATATGTCAGTATATAAATATCCAATAACATTTGTCTATAATGCATAACATACTCTAATATAAATCACAATGGATATCTTAGAATTATCTTTCATACTTTAGGGTTTTAATCTTCTTCTAGAAGACTATCATTATATAGATTTATTGAACTTTTTGGTTTCTCCTCTAATGGAGACTTTAGTTTCTTTTCATAACCCATGTTATTAATACAAAGTCTCTGTTGTTTTTGTAAGAACTCTTTCTCTGTAGGTATCCCTCCCTTTTCATATTCCACAAACTGATTAATACAAGAATGCAAGGCTAGAGAGCTGTCTTAAAATTCTCTCCCTTAACATCAAGAGTTGCTAGTAATTCCTCTTCATAACCTATAAAATTTTTATCATTTTGACCCCATGGTGCAAGGATTGCCAAGTAGTAATCTCATCTAGCAATAAAAAAGATGTTGAATATCATCTAGCAATACATATGTCTTTTTGGTGATGAGATAACTAGGAAATGTTGGGACACATTCAAGAAGGCCCATTTCAATCTCTCCACTCAACTCTATCTCATTTTCTTCAACTTTTGTAATGTTCTCACTTTTAAACAAATCAACGTTAAATACTTGCACTAACTAGTCTCAATATCCTCCTGAAACGTTTTCCCCTTCTCTTCGACTTCTTTGTCTTTGCATGTAATATCCTCTATCTTCTTCTCTTTATTGTATCTGAAGAACATCTATCCATATATTGAAGATATACAAGAAATCCAACATCCTTCCGTACAAGAAGACTTTGATGCTGATTCTAATGAAAAGGGCAATCTACTTTCCACTTCTTGAATTCCTAATAAATAAGGCTAAATCTTGTTTGCAAAGTTGTTCCAACAGCATTGGTAGCTTCCATTACATCGCTATAATGGAGAAATCACTCAATCTCTAGGGCTTCCACATGTCTATCATAAAACTTCCTAAAATCCTTCAATTTATCTTCAAGATCCTTCAAGTGCTCTTGCAAATCAAAGGGATCATTGAGCATATATATGATGTAAACAAATCTAGATGAATTTCTAGTTGCATGAAGAAAATCAAAGAGCTTTTCATCACAAGTATCCTACATGTCCTCGTCCTCCATTCCCTCTAAAGAAAACTTTCTTTTAGTCATCCTGATCACTCACAAAACCAAATCTAGAAAATAAAAAATTAAAATTAGGGGCATAATATACCAATGCGCATTTACTCATATCCAGAAGACTAAAGAAAGATTGCTTAAAGAATTAAGTCAAAACCTACAAGGTATTGCTTTTGAATTTTGACAAATTTACTATTTTTGTCATGTTAGAGATTTAGAAATGCAAGATGAATGAAGTGAATTCACCCTTTATGTAGTAGAGAAAACATGAAATTTCACATCTCATTGGTCAAATTTTGTTATACATTCATGACTCATGAAATGCGAAACCAATGATCCAAACCGCTTCACAGTTCATAAAATCGCGTTTCACACGTCACTTTAACAAAAAAACTTGATGAATTCACAAATTAAAACATTCGAAAAATTTGTCCAAAACAATGCATCCAGAACATCAAAACCCCATCGTTTAATGGACGCCACTCCCTTAAACGTCATGTTGCCCACTCAACTCCATCCTTCCAATGCCTATTATGTTGTCCCTCAAGGTGAGCTCTTTATAACTTCAATTTGCATATTGTAGGTGATAACCTTCACATATCTTAGTGTTGCTCAAGTGAATGCATTATTCTACTCAGATAGTGCAATGGAGGCTAGTCATGTGTGTGGGAGATACAACTAATGTCTCCACTAATGTGCAATGCCAGCATTGATAGCACTGATGGTTGTTGATGAGAGAGAATGACAATGACAAGTGTGGAACCTAAGATCAATCATGTGAAAGGGAATGCAATAAGTTTTTGACATTTTGCTATGTGGGAATATCCTTGTTTTTCCCTACACTATTCAAAATCATGAACTTCTCTAAGGGAAAGACCACAAACCTATCTAGGGGCGATTGCACTAGCAGCCTACTGACCTATCTAGGTGTTCGATTCCTCTCTTGTCGCAAAAGCTCACGCTTATGATATTGTCATAATTCATAATGTGGGAATTATAGTGGGAATTTATCTAAAACTCCTTCTGGGAAGAACCTTGGGGATCCCAAAGGCCATAAGTGGGGAAGTTCCCGGAAAAATGAACCAGTATTGATAGAAAAACTAAGTAAAACTAAGTAAAACCAATTTCTAAGTTTCGTGTTTCATCATTCAGTTTTATTTAACATTGAAGACTCATGAAATGTGACAACAAACTTTCAAAACAATTTGCAAATGGCAAATCACGTTTCATACATCAGTGAATCATTTGATCATCTTCAATGCCTTGAAATTTAGGATTGTAGAGAAAAAATGACAAGAAAAATTTTGTTACCTGAGATTTGTAGTCCCTGCTGTTGAGAATAAATGGTTTTTTGTTAGAATACACCTAGTTTAGCTTGCAATGCTTACAATATAAATAGCTCATCAAAGACAATATAAAATACGTGAAATAAATATTAACATAAACTCGACCTTGAGTTTATATATATATATATATATATATATATGCCAACGGTCACTACGCGTTTGTTCAAGATGTACAATGCACTAATTCAGAGGAGCTACGCTTAAAATGAAAAAGAAAATGCCAAGAATTATATTTTACCTTTAAAAAGTGGAGCCATAAAAGCACAACCATGCCAAAAAAGCAAGTAACACATGGCACAACTTCCCATGCAAAAACAGTCTTCCCATCACACGTACGAAATTAACTATGCATTACGACAACCACACGTATAAACCAACATCCTTTTAAATCCAACTTCTGAACTGCAAAAGATTTTTTTCGAAGACAAAGCTCTTTTTATACTCGATCACACCAACACAATGATAACTTGGTCATAGTCCAAAATTATTCTTCAACACAAAGCGACTCAAGAAGGTTTCATCACCCAGCATACATGCCAAACCCTCGAAAGTGTAAGTTCTTTGACAAATATGAGCTAACTTTGGATCACTTGACAATTCTTACCAAATAATACCAAAAAAATCCCGACATATGAAACATGATTAGTCATGGTTTTCCAATGGACAAGAGTTCGTTCGCGTTTCATATGTCGCTCAGAATGCAAGTTTCTTCAAATGGAAAATTTTTCAATTTATGCAAGTTTCTTCAGATGATCCCAAAAAATCCCGATGTATGAAACGTGATGAGTCATGGCTCTTCCCATGGACAATAGTTCTTTTATGTTTCATACGCCGCTTGGAACACAAGTTTCTTGAAATAGAATCATGGCTCAACAGAGCTTGATGACACATAAGGATAATTTTTTTCCATTAATGTTGAAAAGAATTACTTGGATAAGATTTAAATATTATTGATGTGAACTTTCATATGGATATTCTTTCAAGGGTTGAACTCACTGAGAATAAGATGTGAGATTTCACAGGATGAAAATTGTTCTATTGTGAAACTTGTAAAACTTCATAACATTAATTATCTTTGATAAAAAATGTATTAAAAAAAAGTGGAGTGTGAAACGCGAGAGGGTGTTTGTTTCTCTTGTCCAGAAGGCCTTCTTGTGTTTCATATGTCTTGTGTGCTTGCATTGTTTTATTGAAATTGGAGGTAGACTATGTAATTGTTTACCGCAGCACAAAGGAGCGGAAAAATGGAAGAAGGAGATAACCGAAAGGACAAATGACAAAGGAAGGAAAAGGTGCCCCGGATGGAGGTCAGACCCTGAAAAATTTGAATGAAAGACCTCAGTGTCACCTCGAGAAAAGAAAAGAGTAAATGCATGCCATTAAATGTGAAGGCACTCCCGAATCCTTGTAAAAGAGTGCCGGACTCACTCCTGTGCAAACTATATGCATTAGTCGGGAATGAGATAAGTTAGAATGATGGGAAATAGGAAAAGATGGCCTAGGCTAATGGTCGGCCATGTAAAAAGTGAGGATGACTGCCTAAAAAGTAGGGCATGTATATAAAGTTCAAAAGTGAATGAGAAGCTCATTCTTGTGTGTGGCCAAAGCTTCTTCTTCTTCTTCTCTTGTTTCTTGCCTTCTTGCTTGTGCTTGAGTGAGGGATTGAGGGAGTGTGAGGGAGTGAGTGTGTGAGAGTGAGTGATTGTGGAGAAGAAGCTCCCCATCTTCTCTCTTCATCTTCTCTTCTTCTCTTCTCTTCTCTTTTCTCGTGTGGCTATGGAGGATGGAGCTTAACGGAGAGGGCTTGAGGTTGCTTGAGCTTGCCATAAGGATCGTGGAGCTACCTGAGTGCAAGAGAGAGGAGAGAACTCGATCGAGCATCAAGGTAAGCTCACTACACGTGTAAGGTAGGCATTGCACGTCGGCTATGTGAGAGGTAGCCATGGCCGCTCGGCTTGAAACGCTTGATCAATAAGCGGTCCGTAGGTCTCGGGGTAGAGCTCTGTAGCTCCTCTCCATTTTGGTTCCGTTGCCGGGACCGACGGAATCGAGTCTTGAGTGCCGCGCGCATCGAATCGAGTATAGAAGTAGGGTTTTCAGCCTGAACCAGTGCTCAAGATGGTTAGGAGATTTAGGAGGTTTTGATCCTTGGAGCAAGTAAGTATTTTGATTTGTTGTTGAATATTAGAGTAGGACCATCTATCTCCATCTCTGGTTTTGATTTTGGTTGCATTAGGTTAAGATTAAGATAGGAAAAAGAAGGGAAACAGAAGGGTTCTACTGTTGCTGGAAACAAGGAAATATGGGCACAGATTTAGATTTCTGGCTGAAAGAGTATGAGGGATTGATTTCTGAGGTTACAGCAGGCTGGGATGGGGCAATAAGAGGCCTAGGGAACCAGGAAACACCACATTTGACATTCTGCCTTATGAGAAGAGAGTGAGCTTGAGAGCCAGGGAGAGAGAGAGAGAGAGCTACGGAGAGATCATTGAAGTGCTGATCGATTCGAGCACCACATCGTTTCCAGGTGTGCCTGGAAGTTCCTTGCATTGTTTTGCACATATTTGGAAAGCACAGGATGATTCCAGGGAGTAGGCGTTGACCTTGAAGCATCGCGCGCAACCCGCAGACCGTCGTCTGTGCCATCGGAACAGTTCGTTCGACCCCCAGAATAGGACCACCTGATTTCTGGAGTTGGATTGTTCGACTCCGAAAATCTGACCACTTTTCCAATCCGACTCCCAGAATCGGACCAGTCCGAAAATCGAACCACTTTTCCGATCTGACTCCCAGAATCGGACCACTCCAAAATTCGGACCATCCCATCCGATTGCTTATAATCGGACCTAGTGTCAGAATCAGACCACGTGTCCTAGTCCCAAATTTGGACCACTCGACCCATCGCAGTAGTCGGACCTCACCTGTGCGACTAGGGAAATTGGACCAAAGTAAAGTTTGACCACCCTGTCTGAGTCTCAAATCGGATCAATTGCAATAATCGAACAACTTTTCTTATTGTGAAAATTGAACCAGCCCGTCTAATTCCCAGAATTGGACCAACCTATCCGACTCCCAGAATCGGACCACTTCACCAGAACTTTAAATGGAGGGTTTCTAAACCTGCCCTACAGTCCTGGCCACCCTGTTCACATCTCTGATCCCCCAGGAAACCCAATTTAGCCCTTTGAAGCCAGAGGCCAGATAGGATAACCGAGGGTTCACCCCAAACGGCTAGACACTAAGCAAACCGAATTTAGAATTTGACTTGACTTTCGGTGACCAACCAACCAACCCTGAAGCAGAATAGAGAACGCAGCATGGACTTTCAATAAGACCTTAGATAAGCCAGAACCTATGCTTAGAGCCATATCAGGCTACGAACGTGAGAGGAAGAGTGGAATTTGCATTGAGCATTTCTTGCATCCGCACCTCACTTTTGATTTCATCACCAAAGGTGCACTATAAGAAAGGAGAAGCCTATTTTCACACTGAGCACTAGAAAGCATGAAGCACAACTTGTGAATAAGATTGACAACTGCTTTCAATAACAAGGAACTCATCAGGAGACATAATAACATCAAGGAACCCACTACTAGGAGAAGATCCCAAAACATAGTTGGCTACCTGAGAGCCCCATCAGTAGGACCCTAAGAGGACACGAAGATCCAGAAGGCGATAACATAGAGGATTGGACATTGCCGGAGCTACTCAAATTGATCGATGACCTTGTGGAGTTGGAAGTGGGAGCAATGTCAGGATTACGAGGCGAACAACAAGGAGAGGACCGACTGGACTTGGGAGAATTCCCAGTCTTAGTGCAGGAGTTAGTCAGTGAGTACGACTTGTTGACTAGGACGGTAGTTCACGGTAGGCTAGTAGAGGAAGGGGTAGTAAACCTAGAAGAGGAAAGAAAGGCGATTAGAAAGGCGCTAGAGAGCATAATTACCTATAACCATGAGCAAAAGGCTAGAAAACTCCAACAAGATGTAGACATGTACGAGGCCTGGCGTGTGCTAGCCTTGGCTGGTGCAGCCAAAGCAGGACCAAATGCAAAGAGAGAGCGAGCAGTAGAGGCTGACTTATCATTGAGTGAACTTGTAGCCAGGCGGCTCATGGACAACACGTCCGCTGAGCAGAGCGCAACAGCCTTAGCCACAGCATTATTCTCGGGATTAGGGCTCATGCAAGGGGCAATCTAGGATCCCTATTGTAGCAAAGTAACTAGACAAGTATGAACCTAGCAATGACCCATATAGCTTTATGGACCAATTTGAACAAGTTTGCGAAGCAAACGGTCTCACGAACCTTGCACAACGCTCTCAAGCTTTCGGTTTGTGCTTAGGTGATAAGGGGAGGATTTGGTACACTAGTATAGATGCAGCTAAGCGCATGAACTTTGCTCGTCTTAAGGACCTCTTTATCAAAAGATTCTCTGAGGCAGGGTACTTTGACAATCTCATCGTCCGGTTGATGAATGTTAGTCAGAGGGAAAAAGAAGACGTAAGAGACTATGTCACTCATGTGCATAGCCTATTCAAGAGGATCCCTACCAATGAGCGACCTAACGAGAAGGCTGTGTCGACTGTGTTTATAAATGGAATTCGAAGCGAGGAACTCTACAAGGCTTTGGCTAGTAACTCCACTCTACACCGAGACGCGTTAGCTAGAGTTTTTGAAGAGGCAATAAGGGTGGACGATCAGCTTAGGGAGAGAAGCATGAGGAACCCTAGTCAGGACAATACAAGCCAGAGAGCTCCAGAGCGGACAACAGCTTCAAGAGAGAGAGAGAACTCTAGCATACGGGATAAGGGAAAGGGTGTTGACCAAGGCTAGGAGCTGACTGAGGTAAGAATGGAGCTTGCATGATTGCAAGAATAGATGAGGAAGCCTATGCAGTCGCATGTGCAGTGTATACACTATGGTGGAAACCACCTCCCAGTCGAGTGCCAAGATCCTAGATCTAGGTCGTGCTCGAACTGCGGTAGGTTTGGTCATGACACATTACATTGCAAATTGCCAAGGAGATTCCCATACGCGTAGCAATACAACCATCCATACTTAGGTAACAGGCCACCTAACCTCTTTGGCATGAGAGCCCAATTGGCACTTCCAGCACCAAAAGACGCAAGGCCGGCCATTCCTAGGCTAGAGATGAACCCAACAGGCATACCCAGACCACCAGGGCCCTATGTAACCCAACCACCGAGTGACGCTCCTGTTCACTATGTGGAAGAACCTAGTGAAAAGGAAACCTATGTGAACCCATAGATCTCCTATAGTGAGGAAGGCAATCTAGTCCTGATGAACTATCAACCAGTACCGGTAATGGCACTAGGTAGAGGAAGAGGCAGAGGCTTTGGAGGACCAAGCCAAGATCCACTCTCATGCTGGACTTGCGGTCATCCAGGCCATATTTCATCATGCTGCTCGGAAAGGGAACATGCAAACAAGAACAAAGCTGACCTTCGATGCACCGAGTGTGGAATCACACACCTATTTCTTGACTGTCCTAGACAGAAGCCATCAACTAGTTCTGCCAACGTGCCCTCCATACCCTTGGGGCTGTTCGGTGTGGAGACCTTTGGCAGTGAGGATACGCCCATCCCACTGTATGTCATGACATGAGCACAGACAAAACAAACGGGCATCTCATTGCTTGGGCCAAGTAACCTGGATGCAGCCTCATTGGGAAAGAAAAGCTGGAGGAGAAGGAGAAAGAGAACAGACGCAAAGATTACCCTTAAGACTGAGGAAGCTACAACTGTAGTGACAGGAAAGAGGGTCACTGATGCAGAGGTAGAGACCTCAGCTCCTAAGACAGCAGAACTAGGGAGTGCCAAGATAGGGGAATATCCCCACCCCAAACGGTAACTCGAGGCTATAGCCAAAGTCAAGGAATGGGTCAAGGACGCCCAGGAACACTTTAAGGACATAGAGCCCATACTGAAAGACCAAATGGAAGACCTCTCTAGTGTGGGTACACCCGTTTCACCATCACGACCTCAATCGGGGAACGCACCCACACGACACAAAATGCCACAGAGGCAAGACCAAGAAGAAGCATGTCAACAAGCTAACCACGACATATGGCCAGAGAGTGCTGACCAAGGAGGAAGGCAACCACCCAGCAACCTCCTCACCACTTTAGTCACCACTCCAGTAACCGTGAGTCTAGGAGATCTGCTTCGGCAGCACCTTTCCTTATGGCAAGAATTAAAGTATTGGGTGGAGGGAAAAGAGGAGCATGCTGCTGCCAACTTGCAAGAGCAGGACGCAGTCACACAGATTCCAAGCCTAACGCTACACTCAGCTCCAAGGTCACTACACGTCAATGCTTTTTGGGAAGGCACGGAGATGCACACAGTCTTACCTATCTTAGCCTTGGGGGATGTAACACGGAAATGAATAGTAGACACAGGTGCCAATGTTAGTGTCTTGAGCCACGCAGTTCTATAGGCCTGGGGAAACCCACCTGTGGAAAGGGCTAGGTTCAATGTCACATTGGCCAACGGAATGAAGATCAGACCATTCGGGGTCCTAAAGAACTAGCCAGTGAAGGTTGCAGGGGTGCAGTTTTTCATGAACTTCATTGTCATGAAGGGAGTGGACTACGACATACTGCTAGGACGACCCTGGATGAGGAATGCGTGAGTTATTGAAGATTGGGGGAACAATCTCATCTTCTTGGGGAATAGAATAGAAGTGGTGAGGGTTGAGATGGATACCTGGAAGACTACCCCAGCCGACCTAGATGCTATCTCAACCATGCTAAAAGGTGATGCACAGGCAAGCAAACCCTATGTGTCATTGAACAAGTACATCCCTTGCCCTGAGGACGAGCGGGATTGGATGCATGTCTTGGCAACCGTTGACCTACCGTTCTCAGATGAAGAAGAGCTATATAGGCAAGATGCTAAATCCCTAAGCATGCCAGCAAGGGAGCCCATCGTGTCACTCTGCATGATGGCATGAAGCTCACGTGATCCAGGGAAACCAGTCTCATTCCATATCCCCACCAACAAGCTCGAGCTTCAAGGAATCATAGAGTGCCTGACTACTAAACTGAAGGGCAACATGGTTGCCAATCTAAAACCCCTAGGTTATAAAATTGGGCTTTAGTCACTAACGAAGAGGAGATTGGAGAGGAAAACCCAGGGGATGACAAGCAATCAAAGGGGCAAGACTCTGAAGATGAGGAGTATGAGGACTGCAGCTCTATTGGGGACGAGAGTGAAGAAGAGTTAGACACGATAGAATATGGCACTGAAGGGAGAGCAATCAAATAGATCAAGGCAGACTCTAGTCCTAGAAGGGAAAGGGCAGGCTCGAATGAAAGAAGAGTCATGCGGAAGGAGTGCAATAGATCCTGGTTGAAGCACATAGGAGCCATGGATTACGAGCAGGCAGGGGTGGCGTAACCATTGGTAGTTCCAGTGCTTAAGACGGATACACCTACTGAATTACGAACCCTTGGCGAAACTCCTTCCGCAAGTGAGGGATGTGAGTTTAACTCGAAGTTTGAAGTCTGTACGGAGAGTGATCCCAAAATACCCCAACCCTCTAAGGTCAAACGCACCAAGGGGGACTTGCCAGTCCACCTAAGGCGCAGACATCTAAAGGAGGAGGCCAAGAAGGAACTAAGGACTCAGAATTTTAAAGGCAAAAGAAGCCGCAGGATCTCCCCAAATGCTTCACGAAGTTTAAGAAGGGTGATAGAGTGGTGATTCTGCTAGGAGCAAAGAGACAAGGGCAAGCCATTGAGCCAATTGAGGGACCCGCCAAGGTCAAGGAAGTCAACTTGGCAGGGGAAGGCGAGAAGCCTCGACCTGCATTCATCGCTGATGACTTGACCAAGGATGAGGAGGCTAAACTTGTTGCTCTCCTACGAGAGTATGTCGACGTGTTTGCCTGGTCCTTGGAGGAACTTAAAGGAGTCGATCCTAGGGTTGTGACCCATAATATCCCAATGGTTCTAGATATGGTGCCAACAAAGCAACGACCTTACCCTATGAATCCCAAACACGCCCATGCAGTGAAGGAAGAAATCGATAAGCTCATGGAGGCGGGACTTATATATGAGATTGAGCACACGGATTGGATATCGCCCATGGTGATCGTTATGAAAAATAATTGTAAAATTTGAGTGTGCGTAAATTACAAGAAAGTTATTGCCACTACGAAGGGGGACAACTACCCCTTATCGTATACTGAGCACATGCTGGAGAGGGTGGCAGGCAAAGAAGCCTACAGCTTCCTGGATGGCTTCTCTGGCTATAATCAAGTGTAAGTGCACCCTGATGACAGGCACAAGACTGCCTTCACCATGGAGTGGGGTGTATTCGCCTACATCGTTATGCCCTTTGGGTTAATGAATGTGCTTGCAACCTTCCAACGGTTAATGTGCACCATCTTCAAGGATATGCTTAGACGCGAGTTAGAGGTGTTCGTAGACGACTTATGCATACACTCTAGTTGGGCCGAACACTTAGAAAAGTTGAGAGCCGTCTTTGAACGGTGTCGGTTATATAACCTCTCGTTGAACCCCTTAAAGTGCCAGTCCTGGGTGAAGCACGGATGTATCTCAGGGCACGCAGTGTCAAGAAATGACATTGCCACCAACTTCTCAAAAGTCAGGGTCATTGTCGACCTACCACCACCCATTAACTACAAGGGTGTTCAGTGTTTCTTAGGCCATACGGGATACTACCGATGCTTTGTACTGAATTATATGCTGATTGCTAGACCATTGTACAAGCTGCTGATCATATTCGAGTGGACTGAGGAATGCCAGCGTGCATATGAACAGTTGAAGAAGGCTCTCACCACTGCACCAATCTTAGGAGCCCCAGATTGGAGCATAACATTCCATGTACACATAGATGCCTCTAAGTTTGCTATTGGAGCTGTTCTATGCCAGCCTGGTGAACATAACCTTGATTACCCCATGAGTTTTCCCAGCAGCAGGCAGCTCGCCGAAATGGAGATGAACTATTCCACTATAGAAAGGGAAGGGTTAGCCATGGTGTTTGATGTAAAGAAATTTAGGCATTATCTGTTGGCCACACCCTTTGTCTTTTTCATTAACCATCAAGCCTTGCTTTATCTTGTGAACAAGTTGTGTGCTACAGGTCGCATAGCGAGATGATTACTTCTCTTGTTGGAATTTTATTTTTCTGTGGTTGTGCGTAAGGGAAAGTAGCACTACATGGCTGATCACATGTCTTGCATACCCACAGGAGATGCTACTGGACAAGGCATACCTGACGACCTACCGGACACTCATCTCTTTGGTCTGTCTAGCGAAAGAGACTTGTTTAGGGCTGATTTGATGCTATATTGGGCGGATGATGTAGTTCAAGTGCTAGAGAATCGTCTGCCTGAGAGACCTATTAAGAAAGCCGGTCTAAGGAGACTCATCTTAAAAATCTAGCCATACCAACTAATCGTTGACCAATTCTATAGGTTAGGACAAGACAGTTTGTTATGTAGATGTGTGTGTGAACACGAGATGCACGATATATTGAGAGAAGCGCATGGTGGAATAGCTGGAGGACACTTTAGTGGGGACACAATAGCCCGTAAGGTGCTACAATCCCAACTATGGTGGCCCACCCTATTCCGTGATGTTGCTAAATTTGTAAAACACTACGATGAGTGCGAAAGGACTAAGGTGCCTGTGCGCAAGGATAAGATGGAGTTGACCCCCGTAATAGCACGACAGCCCTTCGAAAAATGGGACATTGACTTCATCGGACCTATCAGTCCTGCGGCACAGTACTCCCAGGCATGCTACATCATTGTGGCAATTGATTACCTAACGACGTGGGCAGAGGCAAGAGCTACTAGGAAGAACGACGCTAGAACCACTGCGAAGTTTTTGTGGGAGCAGGTCTTTTCACGGTTTGGTTGTCCAATTGAACTAGTGAGTGATTAGGGCACGCACTTCATTAATGAAGTGATATCCCACCTGCTCTCGACCTTCCTAATCATTCATAGAAGGTCCTTGCCCTACTACCCTCAAGCAAATGGCCAAGCAGAATCAACGAATAAAATCCTAGTCAACGTGATTACTAAAATAGTATCCACATCACGAAGAGACTGGGATAATAAATTGATGGCGGCCTTGTGGGCCTATCATACAGCTTATAAGACGGCTGTAGGACAGATGCCCTTTAGGCTGACTTATGGAATGGAGGCTATTCTACCCTTAGAGTTCTTTGTCCCTAGCTTAAGGATAGCATCTCAGGAGCGTTGGGAGGGAAGAGAAGCTTGGACCAACCGCTTAGTGGAGTTAGAGCGTCTCACGGAGACTCGACTCTTAGCCACCCATGCTCTGATTTGTGAGAAGGCACGACGAAAGATGTGGTTTGACAAGCATGTCAAACAGTGCAACTTTGATCAAGGGGACCTCATTCTACTATACTCTGTGAAGGGTCACAAACAGAAAATGAAATTGCGAGGACTAGGACCTTTCCGAGTACGTGCAATTAGTAGAACATGCAATGTTGAGTTGGAGACGCTCCAAGGTGAAGGAATAGGCTTATTCAATGGAAGTCGCATGAAAAAGTACTATCCTCCTTCCCATCCGTTGCACGAGCCACCTATGCTTGAAGCCCCTATCAATGTCTACATGGCCACAATTACCCAACTGATAGATCAAGATGAAGAAGTAGTATCACCCGCCTATCTACGAATCATGGTCATTGCAAAACGGACTTATTCTTTTGATGCCTTGATCGACGAAGGTGTTGACTATAATATCTTGATGCATGACCATTGGACACGCATTGGTCAACCTAAATTACAGCCCATAAATGCTAAACTCAGCCCATTTGGGGGCAACACTTACTCACTCTTAGGAAAATGCAAAGTGGCTATCTCCATCAAGTCTGAAAGTATCCTAGTCTTCTTTTATGTGTTGCCAAACACTAAAGGGGCCGGTAATAAGTCACTACTAGGTCACACTTTTAAAAAGCAGACGAACTGCAATGTGGACTATAACCTAGATCACATCCATCTTGTTGTAGGCAATGTGCACATAGTGACTACTTTCAGCAAGGGTTATCTTGTGCCTCCTACAATTGTAGAGCCACCGATAGAGACCCCTACGGCCACGCCCATGACCAAGCCTAAGGAGAAGGATAGTGATATATCACCCCGTGCTCAAATGGCTAGAACCAAGGCCACCCAAGCCATTCAGATGGCCAAAGATTCCACGCTCATATGGGTGCCAAAACGACAAGGGCCACCTCCTTGTAAACTGCAGAAATGTGCTTCTAAACGCAAAAACTATCAGTCGTAGCCTAAGAGGCAGCTCAGATGCTATCGACATAGATGCACTACCATGCCATGATGGATCCCCAAAGATCTCTTGCAAGCACAAGGATACTATGAGGGCAACCCCTGGATATGGGTGTCTAAGAGTGGACATTCAAGAGGCTCAGCTCTAAGCAACCCCACTCCAGCTAGACAAGCTGGCATATACAAAGCACAAACTGCAAAGAAAGCTGAACCAGCACCTGTTGTGATTAATGAATCCCAACACATTTATCATCCCAAGCTGGATGCCCTAGCATCATCCAAGTGAGAGGAGTTGCGTGTTGAGATATTGAGCTCCACTCGTGATATGCCAGGGTGACCGTTATGCATTTATGTCACTGACTTGTTAGTTACAGATGCGGTTGGTACATCACCCATGAATAATAGCTAGATGACAACTATTCTTATCTACTCTAGTTCGTGGCTCAGTTAGTATGCCACCTTAGTTAGTTGAGTTTGCTTTGAGACCCATATATAGTGTTCTTCTATTTCTTTGTACTAGAGTTCTTTTTGGCTTACATAACTAAGAAGAGAAAAACTGTTTTCAGCCTCCACCTTTGTGTGTATTCTCCCATTGTGTAAGTGAGAAAGCTACAAGTGAGACTCCTTCCTTCTCTCCCACAATCTTGACATGGTATCAGAGCCTGGTTCGTGGTAAGGAGCTCAAGAAAGCAAACCAAGTTCGTGGTGTATGGTAAGAGGACCAGTGTTGCTTTCATTTTTTGAGTTTGGGAGCAAGTCTCTGCAGGTAGCACAGCCAGAAAGTGCAAGAGTGCATTGTCTCAGATTGAGAGACCCTTCGCGGTGTAGCAAGAGGGCAGTATATGTTGCGAGACAGGGCTTTGGCCCTTGGTTGCCCTATTTTTTTAATTCGAGGCCATTTCGGTGCCTGTTTTGAAGGCGGAAGTTTTCCGCACGCACTCAGGAAAAGGCCCTTTTTTTTGCTGTGCGACCACTGTTCTACAGGTTGGTGAAAAGTTACTGTAGAAATTGCATCGTATACCTGTGCGTAGAGACATTGGGAGTTACAGAATTATCCTTGTTGCCTGTTGATGCAAGATCGTCACTAGGAAGTGACTGTGTGGTCAAATACCACTTTCGTTAGTTTTGCAGATTTGCCCTTGTGAGGCTGAAGCTGCGTTTTTTGCAGTGACAACACCTAAAAACATGCCATTTATTGCAACAATTTTTTGGCAAAATTGTATACAATTGACACCTTATTACTAAATTTTTACATGAATTCAATGCAGATGCGGTGTTCGTTGTTGCTGTCTTTGGAGACCGTGTCCTTGCAGTCTGGCCAAGAAATGTCGGTACAAAATTCAATCTTTTGGTCTGTGTACAACCACAAGAAACTCCTATATCTCATTTGTAAGGCATAGGCTATTGAGACCAAGGCTTAGGGACTGTAGGACATTGCAGAAATGAAGTCCTTTGAGCTTATGCAATCCATATTCTTAGAGTCACTAGAAATCGTGTTATTCATGGCAGATTATGTAGTTTTAGGTTATGGTTTAGGTCATGGAGGGCAGTTATAACGACTTACAATGCCAACATCGAATGATTACAAACACAGTTTATTTCAACTGAAGATGAATGCCACTGCATCAATGCAATCAAGGAGTAGTGCATAAGAAAATGCAATAGAGAGCTGAAAGTTCTAATCTGCTATAATGAATCCAATGCCAACATGAAATTATTATTATAAACTTAATAATGTGTGCACTATCCCTCGGCTTTGCAATCGACCTGAATTGAAAAGGTTTCAATGTTGGTCTTATCGTAAATGTGAGTATGCTTGAGGAGATTCTCAAAAACTCCTACTCCAAGCCACAACTGGGAGGAGTCGTTTATTTGCAAAAGAAGATGGATGGGGTCTTGACTTTGCCTTAGGGGTGGTGTGTGTTGAAGGAAGGAAGGGAAGATGGAGGTGGTGAGACGCTTTCAGAAGGATTTTACAAAGTGGAATGCATTAAGAAGAAGCGAGTGCATAAGGGTCAAGTGTAATATCTAGTTAAATGGGAAGGAACCTTAATAGGAAGAAACCTTAATAGAAGGAACTTTAATGAAAAAGAAAAAAACAACGAATGGCATGGAAGAGGGAAACCGTTACGGACATGTCGTGGAGAAAGGAGGGGGCATGGGATTCTTGAAGGAGGCACCGATTGATAAAGGAAAGAGAAGAAGACTATCAACGCAGAATGGAGCGGGCAATGCAGAGCTTGACGTGGCCTCGCTTGGGAGGAGGAGGGTTGATGTTGTCGCCATACAAGTGATGCTAGTATATTTTGAAGTCGAGGCCGGGCCCAGGAATATGAGCGCCACCATACAAACGACTGTCGAGAGCAGGAGTGGCGAGAAGAAGAGGAGGATGTTGTAGATGGGCGGCATGAGTAGGAGAAGGCAGAACCCGCCGAAGGAGTAGATCACGATGGGATGCTTCTTTACGGAGCTGAAGATCAGAGCCTGTATTCCGTCTGCCATGGTCGTGTATTTACGCAGGCACACAGGTGCAGCTTATAGAGACTGATCGCTTCTGCAGCGCATTGCAATACTCAAAGCATGTGGCTGTGAATTTCTTGTAGGCGCAATACCTGCAAAGCTCGTCATCCGTTCCGTGGAGGGGGAGAGCGGCCGGCTTGCACTATGATGCCCTTGCTGTGCTATTGAGCTAGCAATATTAGCAGACTATTATACACGTGAAATTGCTGCATATGATATCCAAACCACTCGGTGCGATCTTTATGGCCAGGGTAAAGGCTATGGAGAGCGTGTGATGCTGATTTATGATGGCTTGCACTTCGAGGCAAAAAGCATCCAGTCCATTGGAATTTGGCAGTCGATTGGTGCTGCACGAAAGTCTAATGATCGTTGGCTGTGAGAGAGAGAGAGGCGCAAAGGCGAGTGCGTATCATAGCCATGGCGAGAGTAGATGAAGCAAACAAGCAAGCTGGCCTCGATCATCAGAATCAAAGGAAAGGAGAGAGAGATGAAAGGCGCCATCTTCTCAAGGCAACATTTTCAAAGGAGAGAAAGAGATGGAGGGTACCAAATTTTTGATCATTTGATTGATAATTGGGTAGAAATGAAGTCACGATAGCAGAAAGAAGACAATTCCATTCATTCCATGTCCAAAATGATACCACTTTCTCTTCTCCTCCATCGCCGTGATATTTCTCTAATCATCAATCTAGAGCCTCAATGTACTTGGGTAAACTGAGATTATAGGCTGGTAGAGGAGTTGATGCTCGTCAAATCGCTTGGCCTCGCATAGGATTTGGTGGACAGATCATGGAGATATTGAATTAGTCTCCACCTCCCTCATAAGTCGTCGCTTCATCAACAAAAAAAAAAAAAAAACCAATCAACTCTTGATTAAGAGTTTAATCTTTAATTTAAGAGAAAAAGGTCATTCCCATTGCCATAGACTAATAGTCGTGCGGGGAATGGCGAGGGAGTAAAAAAATTGGTGAGCTCACGGTCGAAACGAGTGGTTGGACGATAGACCTACCTTGGCCGGACTGCAAGAGGACACGGTCTCCAAGGACGTGACGACGACCTGCGGGTTTTACAAGTAAGTGTCTAATTGGTTTATCTAAACTAAATGATATGGCATGATAATTTCTTTAGTTTAATATTTTTAAAATATGTCTTTTAACCTGTTTTCTTATGCTACATGGTTGTTTGCATTTATCTGAACTGGTTTTTATTTATTAAAAATCAAAAATAGTCGAAAACACTAAAAAATGACTCAAAATTATCTTAAATAAAATTTTATAAAATTACTGATTGAAAATTTATAAGTTCTGATATTTTTTCTATAAAGCTTATGAGTCAAGGAATTTACTGAATTTCTATCAAGATTTTTAAAGATGTTTTGTTATATTTAAAAATTAGGAAAGAGTTATATTTATGAAAAAAAAAACATAGTTTTCCTTTATGTAAAATGTGTTATTTATTGATATAAACTATGGATTCTTAGTGAAATATTGGAAACAAAATCTTTGATTGGTTAGTGCATTTATGTTGTAAGGGTTAAAGAAAAGAAATAATGATTTAATAATATTTTACTTAAGAAATGCTTGTATAAAGATATGGTGTTTTGGTTTTGAAAGGAGAGATTATATACGGTGTGAACATTTAGGAAACATGGGAAATTACAAATAAAAAGTTTGACAACACTTTATAATGATTTATAATGTTAGGTTGCAATTATAAAATTTAGTTTAAATTAAAACCAAAATAAAATTAAACAATTTGATGATTGGATGGCATGAGGAAAAGCCTCAGCATCCATATTAAATTTTTACATGTTATTCATTTTAAAATCAACTTCTTAAATATATGGAGTGGAGGGCTACTAGGACTCATTGAGAAATTAAAGGGTGCTATGGGAATTTAAAATAAATTATGAATGTGAACCATAAGAGTATGGAAGAACTTGTTTTATTCTGGTTAATGTTTAATAATAGAAAAGAAGGGAAGGACGTTATATTTGCAAAATGAATTAAGTATTTAAAAACTAATAAGCAACGACGAAATTTATATACGAAGTGGGGAATGTCTACCAGGGGAGATTAAAATTTAGGGGTTTATGGTACTTTAAAAAATTTGATTTGAATGTTTGTTTAAAATTAAACAAATAAAAAGAATTAATTTTAATCAGGTGGAGAGAAACATAAAAAGGAATTTTAAATGGAGATATACAAATAGATTTAAGAGATCTATATCCTTGAAACAACCTTTCCAAAGTAAAACATTAAAAACATTTCCTGGATAAACCGCCACTAGCATGGCAGGAGAACATTATGAGGAGCTGCCTCTGAGAGATGAGGAGAAACCATAGTTATCTTAGGTTTAGCAATTTAGTGCCCAGTATAATTTATTGAAGTTTAGAATCTTTGCAGTTGGACTACTACAAACAACGTTGTAGATTTTAGGGAAGGCTAAGTTGAGTCGAATTAAAACAATTAGTGAAATAATCACTTGTTTAGTGCAACAACTCTTAGGAGTTGGCTTGTTAACCTGGGTAAAAGTGGCTTGGTCTTTGGCCAGTCATTTTTGGTGCGTCTGCCGGGAGCCAAGTGCGCTTGAACGAGTGATAAATCTTCCGAGGGTATTTTAGATCCTAAGTGTTATTTATGAGTGAATACGCATTCTCTTTTCTAAGGGACTATTTTCCTAATTTGCCCCAGGAGTGTCAAAGAAAAGTGCTAGATAGGGCGAGAGATACAGAGTTAGTAGAGGGAGGCACATATTTCGGGCCACAATTAACTGTGGACGTTGAACAATTATCCTCTTGGAGCTGGGGCTTTAACGACTGTGCGCAAACCATAGTTCTACTAGCGACACACTTTGGGTTAATAGACGCGGTAGAAATAAATACAATCAGTGTATCGTACCACTTTGATTGGTATCACCGCACAGCTTATCGGACGTTTAGAAGAGTAGTGTGGGATGATGTGTTGCCTTGGATACGTGTATCCAGAGGTTTAAGAATTGCTTTCGACACGAAAGACGTTAGAGAGGTTGCTGAAATTCTAGGTTTAATCCCCGAGCAAGAAGAAAAGTTACCTTTTGGGGAGATAGACCCAGAGCTGCCGACTATTTTGAACCTTCTAAGTGCGCATACAAGCGACAACCTAATTTTATAGCTTCAAATAAAACGAGAGTAATTTTAGAGTATGACAGTAAAAGCTAGTTTTGTACTCGTGGATGAATTCAGAAGAGAGACGGAAGCAGCAAAACGAAGCTAGGGATCAGCGAGTTAGAGAACGAGCAGTGCGACAAGAGGCTTGGCTATTAGAAAGGCTAGAGAGGGTCAACGCATTGCTGAATTTGGGAGTAGACGCTGTGTCTAACTCAACGGTAGAACCTCTTCAGCCTAACTTATCAACTGGTAGAACACCATTGAAAGAAAGTGAAGCAGCTTCATATCAATGGGATCAAGTTGTCTCCAGTACTAGCAGTGTCACTGGGGAAAGAGGTAGGCAAAATAGTGAAACTAGGGAGAGTGAAGCTAATGCTACAGTCGGGAGTATTGAACTGCTCTTTGACTGGGATTTAGAGTCAAATTTCGGATTGCGTCAATTATTTAAGGAACCTCAGGAACCTCCGTGGTTTGATACTATCAACGATTTAGGGTTAGGGCTACTATTTAGAGAAACAATGGCTCGCAACCCAGTTAGATTAGCTGATTTCACGCAATTCGGGGGATTATGGGACGAAGATCCCGATGCCCATTCGCAAAGATTTGAGGTGACTTGCGTCGCCAATGAGATAATAGATGACGACCAAAAGCTTCATATCTTCCCTGCAACATTAAAAGATGAAGCAGCGAAATGGTATGGGAATTTAGATGCTCAACATAAAGGGACCTATGATGCCTTATCAAGAGCTTTTCTAGAAAAATTTAGACGACAAGGTTTTCAAGATAGATTGGCTCTTCAATTGGATTATCTGTCCCAAGGAGCAACTAAAAGTGTTGAACATTATATTGAGCGCATGGAGACAATCATTCGTAAGATGAATCCTGCTCCTGACGATCCCACGCAAAAACGTAAGTTTATTGATGGACTTAATCCTGAAGTTCATCAGCATGTTAGTTTACAACGACCAGCTACGTTGGCAGATGCTAAAACACATGCTAGATGGTGGGAAGAAGTGCAGCTTAGTCAACAACGACGGAGAGATCTATTCAAAGAATCTCGGACAGAATACCCAAGTACTTCAGGTGGGGTACCTAAGAACGTGTCTTATGTGACCGTTCCTTTAAATCCCTCGGTAACCGCAAGCTCAAACATGTCGAGTGTACCTCTAAATCCGTACACTTCAATTCCAGCCTATATGATGCAGACAGGAATGCCTTCTATGCCGCAATCTCAATCTCCTTTGGATGAAGCAAAAGTAGCAGATATTATTGCGAAATCTCTAGGAAAATTAAAGGAGGAAATTATGACTGCAGTACAAGCACCTTTGAAGGAAATTTATTCGATAACGACACAAGGATCTAGTGCTCAACAATCGTCGGGAAATTCGACTTCAAACCCACCTCGATCTAATATCTGGTGTGGTAAGTGTCATGGTTACGGCCATGTGGCTACAGAGTGTCCGACACCTTCAAGGTTAATGCCCGATCATCCACCGTTTTGCTCTTTTTGCCACAAGACTGGTCATTTAGATACAAATTGTTGGCATAAATTAGGTCAAGAGCAACAACAAGCTCGTTCAATGCAAACGAATTACAATTACATGGATCGTAATAATAGGACTTATGAGATTGGACCACCCAATCAACCTTTTAGGCCACGAGGATTGCCCACCCAGGGTAGACCCCCAGTGCCTCGAAACAATTACATCAGTGATGGCAATCGAGGGAGAAATTCTCCTTTTAGAAGAAATAATGGAAATTTTCGTAATCCAATGGGACAAGGTGGTCAACAAAGACCTAGGGGACCAGTAATTTGTTATCGATGCCAACAAGAAGGTCACATAGCCACATATTGTCCAAATGCGCGTAAAAATCAAGACTATACTCCTCTTTGCAGGAGGTGCAGTGGTGAAGGACACTATGAAGAGAATTGTCCTAAGCGAGAGGATAATAAAATGTCTGACAAAGGGAAACAAACCTCTAACGAACCTTCAACGTCTGCTGCAAATTTAGTTGAAGTAGAAACAATAAGGAAAGATATTGGAGTTAAATCAAAATTTATACCTCGTAAGGTGACCTTTAGGGCTGATCCTATGATTGGTGTTATTACTCGGGCACAAAAGCAACAACAGAAGGAGCGAGGTTTAGAGGAAGAGAGTTCACAATTAAACGGAGCAGTGAAGGATAAGTCTAAGGACATAGATCCTAATATAGAACTACCTGAATCGGATTCTCCGCAGCATTCCTCTGACCATCCATTATTACCTGTGCCTTTAGTAAATCCTAAGATTCAAGTGGGAGTAGCTCCTTTTCCCGAAAGATTGGTTCCTCCTAAGGAAGGGAGTAAAGATTATGTAGAATCCGTAAATAAGACCTATGATCTTTGGGCTGCATTAGAAGAAATATCATTGACTATTAACCTTCGGCAATTGTTAGAAATAGCGCCTGTTTGTCGGAAACAACTTTACCATAAATTAGTTCGCCGTCGAAGGAAGAGGATTGAAATAAACGCTTCTAAAGTCCGTGAAAATTCTTCCAAAGGAAAAACAACTAAGGATGTAAAAATAGTAGATTTATTTGTGGACCCAGGAGCTCCAGTTATCGATACTACTATTAATGGCCACTTGCTACATGAAGTGCAGTTAGATGGTGGCTCAGCAGTTAATTTGATGACAGAACAAGCTATGCAAGAATTAGGGTTGAAGGATCTAGAACCTACTCATATTGTTTTACGTGTGGCTGATCAAAGGAAAGTAACTCCTTTGGGGTTACTGCAAAATGTGAAATCTGTAGTAGCCGGATTAGAATTTCATGTGAACTATTTGATCGTTCGTTCGCAAACAAATATTTCATCATATTCTGTTCTGTTGGGAAGACCTTGGTTATACCAAGCAAGATGCATTCAGGACTGGTATAAAGGTTCAATTGTGATTGGTCCTAGAGACGATAGGGTTAAGATACAAGTTATTTCAAAAGGATTTTTGAAAGATTCAGGAGATGAAGCAGTTAGTGAAATGGATGAGAGATCCAACAGTGAGTTTTATGATTCAGAAATGGAGAGGACTGATCATGAAGGGCCTTACGCCTGGTTATTTAAGACACCACACCCAACAGGAGCAGAGAAAGTAGAGGTCAATATAGTACATCAGCCTCACAAGGTAGAACAGATGGGTATTGGTGAGTATGCTGTAGCGTTTTCATCTGACAATGATTCGGATAGCGATATTACTCAGTGGTTATCTACATCCGAAGATACAACCCTCGACTGCTTAATGCTTTCAGTAGAGGAAGCAGAGTATCCTGATGATTCGCTTGAAACATGTTTTCAATTATCTACAAATCAAGAAGGAAATGATCAAGAAGATGTATTTTTTGCTTACAACAGGTCGGAAGTGATTTCTATGGATGAATTAGAGGGGGAAGAAATGCCTGAGTTAATGTTATCTGATGTGGCTGACATTTCAATAACCTCTTCAGAAGGTATGGGAGAAGATGATGTTACTGATAATCATAATAGTATGCTTGAGAGTAGGATTTTAGAAGCTCTTCCTTATGGGGAAAATGCTTTACCCTTTGGATTTGGACAATTGCCAGATAGAGCTAAAAGGATTTATTACTACCAGCTAGAAGCGAAGGAAAGAGAAAGGAGAAGTAGGCATAGGTGCAAACCCTTACAAAGACCACTATCTCGTGAGGATGAGGATGATTCAGCTTCGGCTTTTAACAAGTTTTCACAGACTTCTCGTGAACATCATGATAATTACGCTAGGATTATTAGAGAATTGGAAGAGGCATTGGAAGTAGAGCGTGAGGCAGCGTTGACTGCTGTAAATGAAGCAATGAAGAAGATTACTGAGTTGCAAAAGGAAAAGGCAGAGTTTCAGTTTAGAGAAAGGCGATATCTAGATGAAATCTCGCTTTTAGAATTTTATTTAGAAGAAGAGAAATCTAAATTCAGTAGGGGTGAGTTACAGGTGGACCAAGCGTTATCTATGGATACAAATTATTGGGAAGAACATGAAGACACTGATAGGTTTTTGGAAAAAAATAAATCTAAGAATACTTTTGAACCAGAGACTCAAGAGAAAAACCCTACAAATGTTCCCTGGTTGTGTCATTCTTTTAGGCGTTCGACCGGAATTGCGCAGAAGATTTATCGCCGTTCAAGGGGACTGATAATTGGTTATCAACGAGTCCAATCTGAACCTACTAAGGTTAGATTGCACAATATGCAAGCGGTGGTGTTGCCTCATCCAAAAGAAAGAGTAATGGATTTTACTATTTATGGGGATGGGCAAGAGCCACAACTTAGATGGTTTGAACCTGCAGCACCTAGGAATTTTGTGGAACTGAAACAAGTTATACATTATTTGGGCTGTCGAATTCAGGGCGAGGAGGATGAGAATCTACATTCATTAATTCTCAAGTTTAAAGATAATCAATGGTTTTGGAGTTTAGATGATCAGGAATGTCTAGAAAAGAATAATGAAATTTTACGTCGATATCGTCGTAAGTTACATGCTCAATATCCATGTACTTCAGAGCAGATACCTAGCGTAATTGACTCTGTAAGAACCTCATTTACCATGAAATCTCGTAAAAATGTAAATGTCAATAATGGCGATTTAGATAAATACGGGAAGAGATATACTGAAAAATCATTTCCTGAGTTAGTAAATGTCTATGGAGTAGAAGTTGATGGTGCTACGCAAGATAACCTGGCTATTATTCCTTATAGGGCTTTACCCTTAGTAAATTCTGTGAATGTGGGAGAAGAAGCACTGGAATCAAGTACTGAGAATAACCTGCTTGAAAATGTATTGATGCAGATATCCGAAGATGTGCCCACAATTAAGCCACGAAGAATAGACTCTCTATTTATTGAAGAGCCTGAAGTTGAAGTAGTTAAGCTTAAAATGGCAGAAGGAAAATATTTAAATTTAGGAGACCAGTTGGAATCGCCACACCGTGAAAGATTCGAAGAAGTCTTACGAGTGCATGTTGACGCTTTTGCTTGGTCATATAGGGACCTTAAGGGTATCAAAGCTGAATTATGTCAGCATTTTATTGATCTAGAACCAGGCACAAAACCTGTATGTCAACGTCAACGACGAACGAACCCTGTGTATGCAGAGTTAGTGAAAGCTGAAATTACTAAGCTTTTAGATGCTGGATTTATTTATCCTGTTGCATACAGTGAATGGGTATCTCCTATTGTGGTAGTACCCAAGAAGAATAGTAAGAAAATTCCCATTTGTGTCGATTATAGAAAGCTGAATAGCAAAACACGTAAAGATCATTTTCCTTTGCCATTTACTGATCAGGTACTTGATAAGGTTGCTGGTCATGAGCTGTATTCTTTCATGGATGGATTTAGCGGTTATAACCAAGTACTAATTCATCCTGAGGATCAATCCAAAACTACATTTACTACTGAATGGGGTACATTTGCTTATAGAGTAATGCCTTTTGGTTTGTGCAATGCACCCGCAACATTTCAGAGAGTTATGATTGCAGCTTATCAAGATTTTTTACGTCAATGGATGGAAGTTTTCTTAGATGACTTTTGTGTCTATGGTACGGCAAAAGAAATGCCTGAGTTACTAACGCAAGTATTTGAACGTAGTGATGAAGTAGGTATATCCTTGAATCCTGATAAATGTGTTTTTGGAGTACCAAAAGGAACCTTATTGGGGCATATCGTTTCTAAAGAAGGTATTGCAATGGATCCAGCTAAAATTATTAAGATTTCTGCACTTCCACCTCCAACAAATCTTAAGCAATTGCGTGGATTTTTAGGACATCTAAATTATTATCGGAGATTTATTTCCGATTTTGCAAAGGTGGCATCACCTTTGACAAATCTACTACGAAAGGATACTCCTTTTATTTGGGATGGTGTTTGCCAGAAAGCATTTGAATTTCTTAAACATAAGTTAATTGAAGGACCAGTACTCGCACCCCCAGATTGGACAAAAGAATTCCATATTCATGCTGATGCATCTATGTATGCTGTAGGAGTTGTTTTGTGCCAAGCAGATGATAATAAGGTGGATCATCCAATTTATTATGCGAGTCGAAATTTAAGTGATGCAGAAAGGAATTATACCACCACTGAGAAAGAATGCCTATCAATGGTATTTGCGGTGGAGAAATTTCGTCATTATTTATTAGGGAACAAGTTTACTATATATGTTGATCATGAGGCGTTAAAGTAT
Organism: Lygodium microphyllum; assembly: GCF_053477565.2. NCBI lineage: Eukaryota > Viridiplantae > Streptophyta > Polypodiopsida > Schizaeales > Lygodiaceae > Lygodium > Lygodium microphyllum. The sequence goes on along the minus strand of NC_141144.1, from coordinate 18,734,852 downwards.
TTGCTTAATAAAGCAGAACTTTCAGGACGTGTGATTCGTTGGATGTTGTTATTCCAAGAGTTTGATTTTCAAATAGTTACTCGTCCTGGTAGAGCTCATGTGCTAGCAGATCATCTATCACGATTATTAACATCAGACAAAGAGGAAGGTGTGGAAGATGATTTGCCGGATGCATCACTTTTTACTGTGGAGACACAAGTTCCATGGTATGCTGATATTGCAAATTTTCTTAGTACTGCTCGATATCCACCTGGTGCTGATAAGCGCAGGAAACGTCAGATATTAATGCAATCACGCTCCTATGGATTATTAGGGGGTTACCTTTATAAATTTTTTTCACGCGAAGGTATCTATCGACGTTGTGTAAGGGAAGATGAAGTACCAGTGGTTCTTAAGGCATTGCATGATGAGCCGTGTGGTGGCCATTTTGCCGGTGAATTGACTGCAAGGAAAGTTCTATTAGCTGGTTATTGGTGGCCTACTCTATTTAAAGATACTTATTATTATTGTCGCAAATGCGATGTATGTCAAAGGACTGGTCGTCCTTCTAAGAGTTTTGCTACGCCTTTGACACCTATATTAGCATTAGCACCTTTTGAGAAATGGGGAATTGATTTTGTAGGCCCAATCGATCCGCCTACTAAATATCGATCGAATCGTTATATCTTAGTCTGTACTGACTATATTACAAAGTGGGTGGAAGCGAAAGCGCTTAAAACGGATAAAGCCATTGATGTGGCTAAGTTTATGTATGAGAACATTATTACGCGTTTTGGTTGCCCACTGGAATTAGTAAGTGACCGAGGTTCCCATTTCTTGAATGGTCTTATTAGCGAGTTAATGGAAATCTATAAAATTAAACATCGCAAATCAACACCTTATTATCCCAGAGCTAACGGTCAGGTTGAAGTAACCAATCGCATTATATGTGGGATTTTAACTAAAACGGTTGCTTCCCACAGGCGAGATTGGGATGAACGTTTATATGAAGCGTTATGGGCCTATAGAACTACTTATAAGGTGACAGTGCAAAATACACCTTTCAATTTAGTTTATGGCACTAATGCTATATTCCCGATTGAGCAAGAGTTGCCCACTTTACGAGTAGCTCTATCATTACGACTAGGAGAGGTTGAATCTTTGAAACAACGGATTTTACAATTGGTAAAGTTGGATGAGGAAAGATTATTAGCCCTACAAAGTCTAGAAGCAATGCAAAAACGTCGTAAAGCATGGCACGATCAGAATATTAAAGTACGGGAGTTTAAAGAAGGCGATTTAGTTTTACTTTATGACAGTCGTTATTATAAATTTCCTGGGAAGCTTAAAATTCGTTGGTTGGGACCTTTTAAGGTGATTAATGTTTATGATAATGGTTCTCTTGATGTGTAGGATATTAATGCTGAAAATGAAATATTTAGGGTTAATGGCCTGCGCCTTAAACATTTTGTGACTTAGGCTAGCTAGGTATAGTTAGGTTAGTAGTTAAAATAATATTTTGTCTAATCCACTCTTGGATGTCTTTTCTTTCTTGGGGGGGTTTTTTAAATGGGATGCAGGTATGGCCTTTTTGTGGATGGATGCGCTTTACCCTCGTATTGATGCCGATAGTACTGATCCTGTTCATGCTGGACCTTACGATATTCCGCGTTTTCAGACGCATGACAGGTTTTTATATGCACCGAGAGGGGAGGCCTGTTGTGGTTCTTCCTTTGTGATTATTTTTTGTTTACAGTATCATCCACCTTTTGGTTGTAGGTCCTGTCAGCGGCATTTATTTGTGCGTGCTCAGCTCTTGTGTTGGCAGTGTCGCACATACTTTCGACGCTATGGTACCACTGCCATGCAGGAAATGATTGGTTATACCTACCAGCGTCATGATTATAATAGTGTTTTTTCTCCTGAGCGCGGCGCTGGTCAGTCTAGGGTAGGTAGAGAGCAGACAGAATTTGCGAGATATCGTTCCACTGTCTACCGCCTTACTCCATCTTACCATGATTTACAGACTAGTGTTCCCTGCCCATGTTGGGATTATATTTGTTGGTACATGGATGCGACCGAGGGGCATTCCTTAGATGCTTTACCAGTGGCCCCTATGCCCTACTATGATGATGCAGCTTCGGCTTCGCTCCATGATGTGATGGAGGTTCTTAGCGATGCACCTGATAGCGGATCTGTGACTTCTGATATGTCTACGCTAGAGGCTATTCTTGAGCATCCTATAGATGATAGTTTAGTTAATAGGTTTGACTTAGATGGAGTTGATGATTTTGGATTAGGATTATTGTTTTCACTAGAAGATCTCAGAGACTTTGAAGATTTTAGTCTAGATATTTTGTTTTCTTAGTCTTTTATGTTTTTCTTTTATTCTACATTTTGAAAAAACCAAACAAACAAAAATATATATCGTTTAAAAAAAAAAACATACAATGCTTTGAGTTATTGATATCCTGTAGGTTTTCATGCACTTTAGTTTTATTTTCCACGTAGTTAGGAAGTTAGTTGCATGCACGGTCAGGATATTCCTTTCAGTGCTGGAGTTTGGGATATTTAAGTTAGTAAGATGGACAGTTCTATATGCAAGAATGGTTATCAAGTGGAGAAATATACTGTGGGAGCGTTATGACAGTCTAGTTGATCGAGATTGTGACATGAGTATTTGACAATTCTTTTGTACAGGGAAAAGTTTTATTATTTATCTAACCCTTTAACATTGTACTGGCTAGTGTATGTTTCATGTGCAGATTTGACTATGATTTTGCGTTATACACTGTTGTATGTTTCTGATTGATTCTTGGAGTTGCAATATCCACGAACATACAAGGTTGTTTCATACCTAAACTTTTTATTTCATATTCATTTTGAAAGATACATGAATAAAAAAATTGATGGAATGGAATTAGAGATGTCGAAGAAGAAGAAAAAAACACTTAAGTAAATTACAGAGGAATTATAAATAAATATTTCATAATTCTCTATATGAAGTCCACTCACAAGGGATGGGACTTAGCATTAGGGAGTGATTAAAAAAAAAAAGGGGTGATGTATGTGCATAACATAGTGAATTTCATTGTATGGGTGTCCGATTAGGAATCCTATAGAGTTTTCCCCTATCTTTTGGTCGCTTTTCTAGCGATAAGTGGGATAGCTGAATAACAAGGTTCTCTCCACGAAATTTTGACTAGGAGTAGCGTGGAAGAAAGATGCTGAGCTGGTGAGTATTCTTTACTTATCATTTGCCTAGGCAGAGTGACTAGTATTATGCGTTAGATTAGATTCCTCGAGCAAAGTTGTTGAGCTGAAATGTTTGACCGTTCAATTAAGTGATGTCTTCTTAGCTTCTTAATTGATCCTTTAGAAAAAAAAAAACAACAAAACAATCCTTAAAATCCAATCCAAATATTAAAAGTTCGGAAGAGTCTATATATTTATTCTTTTAAAGAAAGAAAGCAAGAAGAAAAAGAAAAGAAACAAGAAAAAAAAACACCCTGAGACTGCAGGGTTTGAAAGAAAAAAAAACAACCAAAAGAAGATAACCATCGCCTCTGAGGTCCTGGTAGGCTGTAGGGATTTCCTTGATGGGTGCCCTGCGTCCGATGCCTTGTATCTCTTTGGGGTGGGACCTTTTGGGAAAGAGAATCAATGTATATACTCTTTTGACATTTAAAAAAAACATTAAAACATAAACTTAAAAGAAAAGCCTTGGACAATTAGAAGTTACGAACCATTGGCTGGTTGTTCTAGTAGAACATGGATGGTTAGCAGCTAAACCTTAGGAGTCCTATTTAGTGTTGTAGTATTAGTTTACCTTGTTTGGGTTCTTTGTTAAGTAACGACCTTATCAGTGATGCTATTTCAGAAGCAATATTTTTAGTAGGATAGTAGTGTGGCAATTTATTGCTAGAGGGATTATTGCTGTTTAGCGGCTTTAGACAGCTTCCTAATTGGTATATTCTATGCAATGGATGAAGCTCTGTTATGCATTTCAGTGGGGAGAGCGAGTAAGGGAAAATGTTAGTTTGTACAAGTTTTTACATCTTTTCATTGAAACATTTATATTGTTTGCATTTTAATATGACATAAATAAGTATTTTTTCTACTTTTCCAGTGTCTACTAGTTGTCCATGTGCGGTTTTGCAGATCTTGTAGCTGTGCTTGCGAGGACGCTTCGCAATTAGGTGGAGGAGAGTATATTTTTCTTTCAAAGTTGCGTAGCAGTGCTCGTGGTAGCAATGTTGGTGATGCTGGATGTTCGTGATGTAGCTGTGCTTGCGAGGACGCTTCGCAATTAAGTGGGGGAGAATGACAACACCTAAAAACATGCCATTTATTGCAACAATTTTTTGGCAAAACTGTATACAATTGACACCTTATTACTAAATTTTTACATGAATTCAATGCAGATGCGGTGTTCGTTGTTGCTGTCTTTGGAGACCGTGTCCTTGCAGTCTGGCCAAGAAATATCGGTACAAAATTCAATCTTTTGGTCTGTGTACAACCACAAGAAACTCCTATATCTCATTTGTAAGGCATAGGCTATTGAGACCAAGGCTTAGGGACTGTAGGACATTGCAGAAATGAAGTCCTTTGAGCTTATGCAATCCATATTCTTAGAGTCACTAGAAATCGTGTTATTCATGGCAGATTATGTAGTTTTAGGTTATGGTTTAGGTCATGGAGGGCAGTTATAACGACTTACAATGCCAACATCGAATGATTACAAACACAGTTTATTTCAACTGAAGATGAATGCCACTGCATCAATGCAATCAAGGAGTAGTGCATAAGAAAATGCAATAGAGAGCTGAAAGTTCTAATCTGCTATAATGAATCCAATGCCAACATGAAATTATTATTATAAACTTAATAATGTGTGCACTATCCCTCGGCTTTGCAATCGACCTGAATTGAAAAGGTTTCAATGTTGGTCTTATCGTAAATGTGAGTATGCTTGAGGAGATTCTCAAAAACTCCTACTCCAAGCCACAACTGGGAGGAGTCGTTTATTTGCAAAAGAAGATGGATGGGGTCTTGACTTTGCCTTAGGGGTGGTGTGTGTTGAAGGAAGGAAGGGAAGATGGAGGTGGTGAGACGCTTTCAGAAGGATTTTACAAAGTGGAATGCATTAAGAAGAAGCGAGTGCATAAGGGTCAAGTGTAATATCTAGTTAAATGGGAAGGAACCTTAATAGGAAGAAACCTTAATAGAAGGAACTTTAATGAAAAAGAAAAAAACAACGAATGGCATGGAAGAGGGAAACCGTTACGGACATGTCGTGGAGAAAGGAGGGGGCATGGGATTCTTGAAGGAGGCACCGATTGATAAAGGAAAGAGAAGAAGACTATCAACGCAGAATGGAGCGGGCAATGCAGAGCTTGACGTGGCCTCGCTTGGGAGGAGGAGGGTTGATGTTGTCGCCATACAAGTGATGCTAGTATATTTTGAAGTCGAGGCCGGGCCCAGGAATATGAGCGCCACCATACAAACGGCTGTCGAGAGCAGGAGTGGCGAGAAGAAGAGGAGGATGTTGTAGATGGGCGGCATGAGTAGGAGAAGGCAGAACCCGCCGAAGGAGTAGATCACGATGGGATGCTTCTTTACGGAGCTGAAGATCAGAGCCTGTATTCCGTCTGCCATGGTCGTGTATTTACGCAGGCACACAGGTGCAGCTTATAGAGACTGATCGCTTCTGCAGCGCATTGCAATACTCAAAGCATGTGGCTGTGAATTTCTTGTAGGCGCAATACCTGCAAAGCTCGTCATCCGTTCCGTGGAGGGGGAGAGCGGCCGGCTTGCACTATGATGCCCTTGCTGTGCTATTGAGCTAGCAATATTAGCAGACTATTATACACGTGAAATTGCTGCATATGATATCCAAACCACTCGGTGCGATCTTTATGGCCAGGGTAAAGGCTATGGAGAGCGTGTGATGCTGATTTATGATGGCTTGCACTTCGAGGCAAAAAGCATCCAGTCCATTGGAATTTGGCAGTCGATTGGTGCTGCACGAAAGTCTAATGATCGTTGGCTGTGAGAGAGAGAGAGGCGCAAAGGCGAGTGCGTATCATAGCCATGGCGAGAGTAGATGAAGCAAACAAGCAAGCTGGCCTCGATCATCAGAATCAAAGGAAAGGAGAGAGAGATGAAAGGCGCCATCTTCTCAAGGCAACATTTTCAAAGGAGAGAAAGAGATGGAGGGTACCAAATTTTTGATCATTTGATTGATAATTGGGTAGAAATGAAGTCACGATAGCAGAAAGAAGACAATTCCATTCATTCCATGTCCAAAATGATACCACTTTCTCTTCTCCTCCATCGCCGTGATATTTCTCTAATCATCAATCTAGAGCCTCAATGTACTTGGGTAAACTGAGATTATAGGCTGGTAGAGGAGTTGATGCTCGTCAAATCGCTTGGCCTCGCATAGGATTTGGTGGACAGATCATGGAGATATTGAATTAGTCTCCACCTCCCTCATAAGTCGTCGCTTCATCAACAAAAAAAAAAAAAAAACCAATCAACTCTTGATTAAGAGTTTAATCTTTAATTTAAGAGAAAAAGGTCATTCCCATTGCCATAGACTAATAGTCGTGCGGGGAATGGCGAGGGAGTAAAAAAATTGGTGAGCTCACGGTCGAAACGAGTGGTTGGACGATAGACCTACCTTGGCCGGACTGCAAGAGGACACGGTCTCCAAGGACGTGACGACGACCTGCGGGTTTTACAAGTAAGTGTCTAATTGGTTTATCTAAACTAAATGATATGGCATGATAATTTCTTTAGTTTAATATTTTTAAAATATGTCTTTTAACCTGTTTTCTTATGCTACATGGTTGTTTGCATTTATCTGAACTGGTTTTTATTTATTAAAAATCAAAAATAGTCGAAAACACTAAAAAATGACTCAAAATTATCTTAAATAAAATTTTATAAAATTACTGATTGAAAATTTATAAGTTCTGATATTTTTCCTATAAAGCTTATGAGTCAAGGAATTTACTGAATTTCTATCAAGATTTTTAAAGATGTTTTGTTATATTTAAAAATTAGGAAAGAGTTATATTTATGAAAAAAAAAACATAGTTTTCCTTTATGTAAAATGTGTTATTTATTGATATAAACTATGGATTCTTAGTGAAATATTGGAAACAAAATCTTTGATTGGTTAGTGCATTTATGTTGTAAGGGTTAAAGAAAAGAAATAATGATTTAATAATATTTTACTTAAGAAATGCTTGTATAAAGATATGGTGTTTTGGTTTTGAAAGGAGAGATTATATACGGTGTGAACATTTAGGAAACATGGGAAATTACAAATAAAAAGTTTGACAACACTTTATAATGATTTATAATGTTAGGTTGCAATTATAAAATTTAGTTTAAATTAAAACCAAAATAAAATTAAACAATTTGATGATTGGATGGCATGAGGAAAAGCCTCAGCATCCATATTAAATTTTTACATGTTATTCATTTTAAAATCAACTTCTTAAATATATGGAGTGGAGGGCTACTAGGACTCATTGAGAAATTAAAGGGTGCTATGGGAATTTAAAATAAATTATGAATGTGAACCATAAGAGTATGGAAGAACTTGTTTTATTCTGGTTAATGTTTAATAATAGAAAAGAAGGGAAGGACGTTATATTTGCAAAATGAATTAAGTATTTAAAAACTAATAAGCAACGACGAAATTTATATACGAAGTGGGGAATGTCTACCAGGGGAGATTAAAATTTAGGGGTTTATGGTACTTTAAAAAATTTGATTTGAATGTTTGTTTAAAATTAAACAAATAAAAAGAATTAATTTTAATCAGGTGGAGAGAAACATAAAAAGGAATTTTAAATGGAGATATACAAATAGATTTAAGAGATCTATATCCTTGAAACAACCTTTCCAAAGTAAAACATTAAAAACATTTCCTGGATAAACCGCCACTAGCATGGCAGGAGAACATTATGAGGAGCTGCCTCTGAGAGATGAGGAGAAACCATAGTTATCTTAGGTTTAGCAATTTAGTGCCCAGTATAATTTATTGAAGTTTAGAATCTTTGCAGTTGGACTACTACAAACAACGTTGTAGATTTTAGGGAAGGCTAAGTTGAGTCGAATTAAAACAATTAGTGAAATAATCACTTGTTTAGTGCAACAACTCTTAGGAGTTGGCTTGTTAACCTGGGTAAAAGTGGCTTGGTCTTTGGCCAGTCATGCAGTGACAGAATTTTTTGCAGTGTTCTGTAATGGTGTCTGATTCTCTTTCACATATTGTCACTGAAAAGCTTGACAAGAACAACTTCCAAGCATGGAAGTTTAGAATGACGAAATTCCTTATGGGAAAAGGATATTGGGAATTCGTTGCAGGAAATGAAGAAGAACCAGTTCTTCCTGATGTTCCCAATCAACAGCAAATGCAGGCATTTAAAGGATGGCATGAGAGAGCCAGGAAAGTTATGTACTGGCTGTCTATCAGCATTTCAGACTCTATGATTGTGCATATCTAGGATGCAAGTACGCCAAAGGAGGCATGGGATACTTTGTCAAAAATGTATAACACAAATACGCAAGCCAGGAAAATGCAGCTCAAGCAAGAGTTGCACAATGTGCAAAGAGAAAGTATGAGCATCAATGACTACCACATGAAGGTGAAGAAGATTGCAGATGCACTTGCTTCCATTGGATCGCCAGTGGAAGATGATGATTTAGTTTCTGTGACCTTGAATGGTCTAGAAAAGGATTATGCACAGTTCCGAACATCGATTTCCGTCCGTGAAAGATTTCCTGATTTTGAGGAGTTGATTGCTCTTCTAATTTCTGAGGAGCAGAGAAATGGTGGTGCATCTTCTTCAGGAGGAACTTCAAAAGAAGTTGTCTTCTACTCAAATGCTGGAAGACGTAGAGGCAGAGGTAGAGGAGGCCGATCTGGAGGCCGTGGTAGAAATCAGAATATGTAGCAAACTCAAGAAAACCAGTCCTATGGAGGAGGACGTGGTAACTCTAGAGGCACGGGGAGCCAAAGAGGTCGTGGTGGATGGCAAAGAGGCCAAAATGCAAACAACAATGTTGAATGCTACTGCTGTGGTAAAATGGGTCGTATGACTAAATACTGCTATAAAAAGCAGAATGACATCATGAATGGAAAATTGCAACAAGGGAATTATGCATCTTCTAGTAGACAGGGTGATGACAGAAATAAGCATTTGTTTATGGTGCAGCACATGACCAATTCTGTGACAAGTGCAGAAGAAAGCAATGATGTGTGGTATGTTGACTTAGGTGCATCAAACCACATGACTGGTCATGCAGAATGGATGCAGGATGCAAGGAAAATGGAAAAACCAGGATTTGTGGAGACTGGTGATGATACTGCACATCCTATTGTGCATATTGGAAAAATTCCTTTGTCTATGCAGGATGGGAAAAAGAAATACCTATCGGATGTATTTCATGTCCCGAATATCACCAAGAACCTGGTTTTTATTGGTCAAATGGTTGAGCAGGGCTTGCAGGTCAGATTTAATTCTCATGGATGCTTTGTTGAGGATATGAAAAATAAAGGTCGCTTGATAGCAAAAGGAAAGAAGAAGGGTAGAATGTTTACATTGGATGCAGACATGCCTGAATTGAGTGCAACAATGTTTGCACATGGGACCGGTGTAGTTGCAGATATTGATATCTGGCATAAACACATTGGTCATGTTAATGTACAGCGACTTAAATCAATGCAAGCCCAAAATATTGTTGCAGGATTGCCTAAATTCAAGGTTGCAGAAATGCATAAGGTATGTGAAGCCTGTCAATTTGGAAAACGGGCAAGGAAACCATTTCCTAGACATGTTCAAGAGAGTAAGAAGCCATTGGAATTAATCTACTTTGATGTGTGGACTACTAAAGCTGCATCTATTGGAGGCTGTCATTATTTTGTCACTTTTATTGATGACTATAGCAGAAAAATTTGGGTGTATTTTATGAAAAAGAAAAGTGAAGTTTTTGGGCATTTCAAAACTCTTAAAGCTATGGTTGAAAAAGAAATATGCCTGCAAATAAAATGCCTAAGGTCAGATGGAGGGGGAGAGTACCTCTCAAATGAGTTTGCAAGGTTCTTGCAAGAGCATGGCATAAAGCAGCAATATTCATGTAGTTATACCCCACAGCAAAATGGAATTGCAGAAAGAAAAAATAGGCATATTGGAGAGGTATCTCGTGCCATGCTCAATGAAAAAGACCTGCCAGATTTTTACTGGGTTGAGACAGTTGCTACAGCAATCTACATAATGAACAGGACTTCCACTGCAGCAATACATGGCATGACTCTAGAGGAGAGATATACTGGTAGGAAACCAGATATTTCTCATTTGAAAATTTTTGGTTGCATTGCCTATGTTCATGTGCCAGATGAGTTGAGATCCAAGTTGGATCCAAAAGCTGAGAAGTGCATCTTTATTGATTACTCTCTGTAGCAAAAAGGATACAGATGCTGTAACCCTTCTACTCGTAAGTTTAGAATGAGCAGAGATGCTGTTTTTGATGAGATGAGTAGCTGGTATAAACCAGTAAATGTGATTGATAATGTAGATGCACAAAATGGTAATGCTGCACAGAATTCACAGTAGCAGTCACAAGATATTAGTGGCCTTGGAGCATCCTCTGGCAGTGGTTCACATTCTTTGCCATGGACAGGCAGATTGAGATCAGGAGAATCTCCTCAAAACAATGTAGATAATGGTATGCATGTTTCACAAAAAGGAAAAGAGAAGGTAGATCAGCCCATGGTTGATGTGAATGCAGGTCACTCTTATGTGGATGGTGAATCTAGTGGCTCAGAACAGAGCATTGATGATGAGTTGGGTATTCCTTCTATTGTTACACCTGGAGTAAGGAAGACCAGGGATGTTTTGAGAGCACCTGGGAGTGAACCTACTTTGGGCAGGTCTACCAGAGCTAGATATCCTGTGGATAGGCTAAAATATGATGGATTTACAGCCATTCACTATGCCTATATGGTCAAAGTGATACAGGAACCAGAACCCACTTCTTTTGAGCAAACCATGGGAAAATAAAAATGGGAGAAAGCCATGGATGCCTTGGAAGCAAATGCTACATGGGAATTGGTACCTTTGCCTAAAGATAAGAATGCAATTGGTTGTAAGTGGGTTTATAAGGTGAAACACAATGCAGATGGTTCTGTGAATTGATACAAGGTAAGATTAGTAGTCAAGGGGTATGCACAAACATATGGCATTGATTATGAAGAAACATTCAGTCCAGTTGCAAAGATGGCAACCGTAAGAGCAGTCATTGCTATGGTTACATCAAAGGGATGGTCTTTACATCAGATGGATGTAAAGAATGCCTTCTTGCACGGTGATTTGCAAGAAGAGGTCTATATGGAGCAGCCACCAGGTTATATGCATGCTGTTCATCCTGAGTTTGTTTGCAGGTTGAAGAAAGCCTTGTATGGCTCGAAGCAAGCACCTAGAGCATGGTCTGACAAGATAGGAGAGTATCTTGTCACTATTGGTTTTCAGATTTCCAAGGCAGATTTCTCACTTTATGTGAGAAAAACAGAGAAAGATATTATGCTACTTGTCATTTATGTTGATGATTTGATTATGACAGGTGGCAATGATGAAGATATCCTTCATGTGAAAATGCTATTGAAGCAGAAGTTTGAGATGAAGGATTTGGGAGAGCTGTGTTATTTCTTGGGCATTGAGGTGATTAGATCACCAAGTGGGATACGGCTCTTGCAGAGGCTGTATGGATTGGACATGCTGTCCAAATATGGGATGACAGGTTGTAAGCCTATTTCAGTTCCTTTGGAGCAGAATGTGAAGCTGAGCGCAGGTGCATGTGAGTTTCTGGAAGACCCTACTATGTACAGACATATAGTAGGAAGTTTGATTTATATGACTATTACCATGCCAGATTTGAGCTATGCTGTTGGATTGGTAAATCAGTTTATGCAGGCTCCAAGGAAACCGCATTTGGATACGGCTAGACGCATACTCAGGTATGTGAAGTCCACATTGCAGTATGGACTACTTTATGAGACTGGGGTTTAAATACAGTTGCATGGATACACTGATGCTGATTGGGCTGGTAGTATTTTCGATAGACGATCTACCAGTGGATATGTGTTCTCTTTTGGGAGTACTGCAGTCACTTGGAGCAGCAAGAAACAGCCTATAGTTGCCTTATCTAGCACAAAGGCTGAGTACAGGGACGCAACAATGGCTACATGTGAGGTAGCTTGGTTGCATAAGCTACTTTATGATATGCATCAGCCTACAGATGGGCCAGTTGTCATTTATTGTGACAATATGAGTAGTATACACTTGGCAAATAACCCAGTCTATCATGCTAGAACAAAGCACATTGAGGTGCATTATCACGATGTGCGGAAGAGGGTTTTACTAGGTCTTATTGATCTAGTTTATGTCAGCACAGAGGATCAGGTAGCTGACATATTTACGAAGGCATTAGGCACAGAGAAGCTGCGCAAGTGAGCTCCACTCGTGATATGCCAGGTTGACCGTTGTGCATTTATGTCACTGACTTGTTAGCTGCAGATGCGGTTGGTACACCGCCCATGAATAATAGCTAGATGACAGCTATCCTTATCTACTCTAGTTCGTGGCTCAGTTAGTATGCCACCTTAGTTAGTTGAGTTTGGTTTGAGACCCATATATAGGGTTCTTCTATTTCTTTGTACTAGAGTTATTTTTGGCTTACACAACTAAGAAGAGAAAAACTATTTTCAGCCTCCACCTTTGTGTGTATTCCCCCATTGTGTAAGTGAGAAAGCTACAAGTGAGACTCCTTCCTTCTCTCCCACAAGCTCCACTCTTGATATGCCAGGGTGACCATTGTGCATTTATGTCACTGACTTGTTAGCTGTAGATGCGGTTGGTATACCACCCATGAATAATAGCTAGATGACAGCTATCCTTATCTACTCTAGTTCATGGCTCAATTAGTATGCCACCTTAGTTAGTTGAGTTTGGTTTGAGACCCATATATAGGGTTCTTCTATTTCTTTGTACTAGAGTTCTTTTGGCTTACACAACTAAGAAGAGAAAAATTGTTTTTAGCCTCCACCTTTGTGTGTATTCTCCCATTGTGTAAGTGAGAAAGCTACAAGTGAGACTCCTTCCTTCTCTCCCACAATCTTGACATTGCGCACCCCCATGCCAGCTCAAATAGAATGCGGCACACCTCCTATGCCATTGAAGCCCACTGCAACATCTCAAAGTGCTCCAGAGTGCAAAGTCCCATATGTGACTCTAGCAATGGAGTCACCACTGTCCAGCCCAATTACACCATCACCACCATCAGGTCTTAGGCCTTCATACGAGAGACGATCTTTCCTTTCAGTGGCCAAGGATCTCGTTGAGACATCGAGAGATGACGTAGTGACATGCATCAAGGAGTTGGATAACACCTTCACCACATTTACTAGGAGCTATGAGAGGCTTGACCTAGGACTTCTTGACGAACCCCTTGCTTCTGATATTCGTGCGTTGCCATGCACTTGGGAAGACTACGAGTTTATGACCATCAAATTTCCCAAAATTTCTGTCGAATTAATTGCTAATGGAGAAATCTCAATGGAGCAAGCTGTTCTCAGAAGACTAATCACCTCTTACTGCAAGCCTACTCGCTCTACACCTGAACAATAATTGGAGGAGCTCGCGCAAGCTTGCCAGCTTTGCTTCTTCATTCTTACAACTGTGGTATGCCTTACGACTCCAATGGGAGAAAAAAGGCTGTTGTATCATGACCAATGCTGAGCAAAGGAGGGAAATCAAAACAATTGAACATGACCCTACTTATGTGGCACCTCTTTCATTTAGGGTTTTGGCCATTACATGCAACATACATTTAGATGACCAGGTGTTGGCCCACCCTTACATGGACCAATTCCTCACGGAAGAGGAGTTGCACGTTGCTAGTCACCTCAACGCTGGGGACATCTTTCATGATGTCTTGACCTATATCACCCAAGCTTCCATACGACCATGCAAACTTGATCGTCATGCCCAGCTTTAATATATCCCTAACCTTTATACTTGGCTATTGGCCAAGTAACTCGCCCACACAGTCCATGCGAGCCCTCTTTCTCCCCTTGCTAATCCTAGGAAGGATTCCCTTAAAACTTAACGAAAAAGGGGAGGAGCAAAGTGAGAGCCAAGGGATGTAGCAAAATGTATAAGCAAAGTGAGAGCCAAGGGATGTAGCAAAATGTATAATGGATGAAAATGATCAACCGAATTCAAATAGGAAAGAATGCAAGGAGAAATTTGTTGCTTGTGAATTATTTCCAAGTTTCATGCCTCTGAGTCAGCACGGTAAATTGTCACACGCATTCTTTCTGGGGTTTTTGTTAGTGATGAGTCAATTTATAACGCTAATGTTGGCTTGGTGTGATGGTAGGCACTACCATGGTAGGACAGAGTAAACTCCCATTCACTGAAGCGGAGCTGACAAAGTATGGAATCAGCATCGAAACACGTGGATTTAGCCAGTTCATGTTCAAGCATACCATGAATTTGGATGAAGCCATCCTGGAAGAGCTGGCTGTGAGGGAGTTGGTGGACAAATGCAACCTCCAAAAGTATGCGGAAAAGGTCGAACAAGCTGTAGACTACAGCATGTGCACTAACTTCTTAAGGAGCTTTGATGAAGGGAGGAGCTGTGCCACGGTCACAGTAAGGATCGGTGACCAGGAAAGAAGGGTACAAGTGCCCCTTAATGCAGATATTGTCGAGAAAGCCTTAGGGCTTGTGTCCAAGAAGGAGAGGCATCCAAAAAGAGATGTGTATGCTATGATGGGAGTCAAAAAAGAGGACGTGCACACGGTGGATGGAATCAATTTGACTGACATTCCAGACCCTGCAAGCCAAAATGGTCCACGCTCTTTTCTCGGGCCACACATACAACACACTAATGAATAGAATCGGGATGCCATTGCTGGAAAGCATCGCGGCAGGAGTTCCAAAGTAGGTGGATTGGAACGGTTTTGTCAGAAAACTATTAGCAGTTCAGCCGTGCTCCTGGCTCCAGCCGTAGGACCAGCTGGTTGGGAATCTCCGACCTCTACTGCACGATCCGCAAGAAAAAAGCCTGCCACAAAAGCCTCTACAATCAAATACGAAGGTGTCCTGACGACAATCATCGACGAGGCATTCAAGGATGCTAGTGTAGATGAAGAGCAAGCTGTGCACCGAGGCTCACCTCACCACGAGGAAGAAGGCTCGAGTGAAAAGATAGTAAGCGACAAAGGAGAGCCGAAAATACCACCCACTCAAACGGCCAAACCACAGAAGTAAATGAAGACTGACAAGAGCCAGAAGAAGAAGGAGGAAAGACTGAGCAAAGAGGAGCGGGCCGAGGTGAAGAGAGAGTCAAGGGGGGTGGAGGAGGAACGAAGGAAAAAGGAAGAGGAAGAACTCAAAAGAGTTAGAGAAGAGTCAAAAAGGGCAGAAGAAGAGAGGCAAAGAAGGGCGGAGGAGGAAGTCCATGAGCTAAGGATGAAAGAACTGGCTGAGTTGGCAGAGGCCAATAGCAGATCTGTTGAAGAAACCCATGGGGGAGGAGAGATCGACCCTTTGAGTCCCCACCATGAGGCTGAAGCAAGTGGCAGTGTCGAAGCGGCCCTAGTGGTTGTAGGCAAGGGCAAGTCCTTGCTGCACCCCTTGTCTTCCTCCTTCGTGCCGGTGCCAAATTGACACCAGAACCGCCCTACAACCCACGCTCTCGCTAGACACGGCCCAACTGATGAGCATGATGTAGATGCTTGTCAGTAAAGTGGCTGAGATTGTACCGGAACTAGAGCTAGAGGTGTCAACCACTACAGCCCCTACTCCCATGCCACCTGGTGCGGACTACGACACTTCTGTGGCTAAGCTTCTAGCATAGTTGGATAAGGCAAAAGAAGAAAAGAAGGTGGCCCTGGTGGAGCTAGAGAAAGAAAAGGAAACTTCGGCAGCCTTGAGGCTGGAAGTTTCAAAGCAAGGAGCCAATTGAAAAAGGGACGTGAAAGCGCTACAAGATCAACTGGAAGCAAAAACGAAGGAAGCCCAGGACAATGAGAGCCGCCTAAGACAAAGGCTGGAAGATGAGGAGCAAAACCTGGTGGCAGAGCAACGGAGATTAAATTTACTAGTGCAGTAGTATGTTGACCTGGAACAGAGAATTGCCAAACTAGAAAGGTACGGACAGATAGCAGCTCAAGAAGGTGAGCCAAGCGAGCGGCAAGAGGATACCATAGCTTTTTAGCTATGGTATGGACTTGAGGAACAAGACAGACTAGAGAGAGAGATAGAGTTCCTAGCACAGGGAAGGCTAGCAATCCCCGTAGCAGAAGCACAAAGGCTGCAACATGAGGTACAATGACTGCAAGCTGCATTGGAGATTGCCAAGGGAGACACAGAGGCCCTCATGGCCATGGCCTTCACACAATGAAGATTTCACCTTGCAGAGATCCAAAGCCACGAGCAACTAGCACAAGAAAAGTCAGAACTAATTGCTGAGGTAGAACAAAGATTCAGTCTTGCAAATCAAGCAAAAGAAATTGCCGAAGAACAGCTGGCTTGGAAATCTAGGGAGTGGAACCAACTCTGGGTCTTAACAAATGAACAGCAGCAGCAGGTGGTAACCACCTTGGCAAGTGAGCTGGAAGAGGGAAGAAAGAAGATGGACGAGAGAGCCAACGAGTGGAAAAAGAACAATTTTGAAAGGGTTAGGCAATTAAGAGAATGCTTGGCGATGGCTGAGTGTGAGAGAGTGCTTGCCGAATCCAGGGCAGAAGCAGCCGATGTATGTGCCAACGCACAAAGGCAAGCCTTTCTTAGCACAATACTACATGTCACCCAAGTGGAGGGCAATGATTCAGTGGAGAAGGTAAGAAGGAAGCTAGAACTGACTACCCGAGTGCTAAGGTATGGCCTTCAAGAACGGGAGCTTCTAACAAGCACAGGAATCACGAAAGAGTAGCAATTTCACTACTTGCATTGTGTCGGCCTCTCCACTGTTGAGCTTAAGGAACTTGGGTTCGAAGAACAGGAGTAGCCAACACCACCACCACAAGTGGCCCCAGCAGTGGGCCGAGCAGAATGTCGAAGAGGGTCCAAACTTTGAGGGGCCGAGCAGAATGTTGAAGAGCAGTGGCCGAGCAGAATGTCGAAGAGGGTCTGAACTTTGAGGGGCCGAGCAAAATGTTGAAGAGCAGTGGCCGAGCAGAATGTCGAAGAGGGTCCGGACTTTGAGCAAGATACTGAAGAAAAACAACAAAGAATGCCCAGTCCGCCTCTATCTGACCTCCCGCCTGAAGAGCCCGAAGATGCCCACATGCCCGAGCACATTGTGGCAGCAAGAAGAAGAAGGCAAGAACTAGCAGAGGAAGCCCAACGTAGAGCACGGTCACTGCCCAGACAATTCCCTGAAGAGCCAGTGCCACTACAAGGGGATACCAACCCTATCGATTGGCCTTAGGAATTGGTCATATGGTATGATCGGGAGTTCCAGACGAGACCATTTGAGCTTTCATTTGTTTATCCATGCTCTCTAGACCATGCGTTGCCTCTAGGCATTCCCTCATAATAACCAGGTGGAGGCAAGAGCCTGCAGATTACTGGTAGGACAAGGTAAACAGGGTTCCCAAAACCGTCCAAGGCTACGAGACACAACCGAAGTGGCAGAGGATGATTTGGGATGCCAATTTTGATGCCTGGACCGCCTTCTGCAGCTCATTTCCTGAAGAACGCAACGACCCCATCTACATGCCCTACCCCCGTAGGCATGGAGTTGACTATGACCGAAACATTCATGGGGATTTTGACTTTTCTAGAATATATAACGTAAATGCGCGGAGCTCTGAGGAATGCCTAGTCTTTAGAATAGAGGATCTCCTCCCATCTATCAATCGCTTCCTCGCGGATTTTTCTTCTTGCTTAGATCTAGCCTTCTTAACCACCTAGAATTATCTTAGGCTTATCAAATTCCTATCAATGTAGAGACCTACAGCCGAGGAAGCCCACCTCCCTCCACTCTTTTTTGACATCAACCTAGGGATAGATAGTAGGGCCATGACTAGATTAATGATGAGGGCAAGCCTGCTTCCCTCCTTTTGCCTAGAAATCTTAGAAGATATGAATGATACCCGCTTCACAAGGTGCAATCATCCTTTCTTGTCATCCACACCTTTGAAGGCTTGGGCCGCTATTAAAGAATATCTACAAAGTTGTGCATTCCTATCCCAATGCTTGTGATCACCTCGCAATCCGGTGATAGGCATTAGCCAAAATGCCTTCCTTCTATGCAATTCTCAAAAAAGAAGAAGAAGAATTTAAAAAAAAGCACGAGGGCTCACTTTGCTCGCTACACCTAGGGTTCACCCCTAGCCCCTTCCCCACTTCACGCTTAGGGCACATCAAGGGCACGACTCCCAGACCTGTCACCCTAAGTTTTGCACTGCACCTTCAACGACACATGAACTGGGTCTTCAAGTGTGGGACACTACCAAGGGCTTACCCAAGGTTAGACCCATCTTCCAGTTCCACTACACATGCACTTACACCACACCGTGAGACAGACACACCCCTTAGGGAGTGCACAACCTTCTCTTGTAGGCTATGATCGTGACTCAGTGAATGGCTACTCTGCTAAAGAAGATCACCCGCGACATCTGCCAATACCCAAGAGTTTTTCTCTGCATCGGACAGAACACCACTACAACAGTTTCAGGAAAAACTTCTGCATCTTCCGATGGTTGGATGGACCAACATACTTAAGGTAGCCGACCATCTACCTGTTGATGGCTACCATGACTAAACCGAACCAAGTTGAGGGAAAAATCAGTGATGGACCCACCATTGGCATAGATCTTGGAACCTCCTATTCTCCAAATGATTAGAGATCCCCAAGTTCAACAGTCATCGCAGAATGGGAGCTACCACTCTGTGACAAATGTCGAGCATCTTCATGAAGTCTAAAGCACGCCGAAATCTCTCTCGCTCATCATTAATCAAACTCCATCACCTCTCATTCACAACAGCACCTTTTGATTGTGGTCATCTAGCCACCAGTTCCACTTAGCAACAACCCCAACTACCCCACTGCTCCCCACCCCAGTGCCATGGGACTAGCACTCAGCTAGGAGGGGGGTAATGTTTACCGCAGCACAGAGGAGCGGAAAAATGGAAGAAGGAGATAACTGAAAGGGCACAGGACAAAGGAAGGAAAAGGTGCCCCGGATGGAGGTCAAACCTTGAAAATTTTGAATGAAGACCTCTCCAGAAGGCCTCAATGTCGCCTCGAGAAAAGAAAAGAGTAAAAGTGCACCATTAAATGCGAAGGCACTCTCAAATCCTTGTAAAAGAGTGCTGGGCTCACTCCTGTGCAAACTGTATGCATTAGTCAAGAATGAGATAAGTTAGAATGGTGGGAAATAGGAAAAGAGGGCTTAGGCTAATGGCTGGCCATGTAAAAAGTGAGGATGACCGCCCAAAAAGTAAGGCATGTATATAAAGTTCAAAAGTGAATGAGAAGCTCATTCTTGTGTGTGGCCAAAGCTTCTTCTTCTTCTTCTCTTGTTTCTTGCCTTCTTGCTTGTGCTTGAGTGAGGGATTGAGGGAGTGTGAGGGAGTGAGGGAGTGAGTGTGTGAGAGTAAGGGATCATGGAGAAGAAGCTCCCCATCTTCTCTCTTCATCTTCTCTTCTTCTCTTCTCTTCTCTTTCTAATGCGGCTATGGAGGATGGAGCTTAACGGAGAGGGCTTGAGGTTGCTTGAGCTTGCCACAAGGATTGTGGAGCTACCGAAGTGCAAGAGAGAGGAGGGAACTCGATCAAGCATCAAGGTAAGCTCACTACACCCGTAAGGTAGGCATTGCGCATCGCTATGTGAGAGGTAGCCATGGCTGCTCGGCTTGAAACGCTTGATCAATAAGTGGTCCGTGGTCTCGGGGTAGAGCTCTATAGCTTCCCTCCAGTGATTAGTGTTTTTTTGCTACCAAGTGATTTTAGATAACATTATGTCAGAGATTTGAAGATCTGTCCTAATTTACTTTTTTTATTTGTTTTCTTTGATGTTTTAGATGGCTAGAACTAAGGCCACTGTAAGGAGGTAGAAAGTTGATCCTAGAGGTATTGCTTCAAAGATCCATTAGTCCTCCAAGCCTTCCAAACTTACAATGAAATCAAAGCCAAGGAGAATGTTCTCATAGCATGTTAGATATCTAAAGGAGATTAGAATTGCAATGAAGGCTCTGAATAATGCAATTCCAGAATTGTCTTTTCAGAGGCTTATTAGAGAAATTTGTGACAAGCATAGCCTTGATAGTTTTAGATGGACTAGGGCAGCTCTCAACTATATTCAGAAGGCTAGATAAGATTTTTTGATTAAGTTTTTCTAGGATTCTTATATGTGTGCTGCTCATGTACATAGGCTTACACTTATGGATAAAGACATGATCATTCTTAGGAGATTGAGATACATGTTTTCAAAGGTCCTTGAGCTAGTCTCCCTTTCTAATGTAAAGGCTTTCAATATTTTAAATGTGTCTCCACATAGAAAGAAGAAAAATGATCCAGGTCTTAAGATTGAAGATGTCACCCATGAAAAGGACACAAAACATGAGAAAGAGGAAAAGGCCACAGAAGAGCAGGCAGATAAATGGAGGAAGTATAAAAGAAACAAGAAACAAGAAAAGGAAGTAGAACAACTCCCATCTTTTGAAGAGGAGTTATCTACCCTTCTTGAAAGGGCCGACCCTAAGGGCTTCAATGTTTATTGATTTTTACTTGGTGATATTAACAAAAGATCTAATATGGTATTTTTGGACTCTGAATGTGTTCAAATTCTCAAGAATAAAGTGTGAGAAGTGAATGGCTCTATTCTTCTTGTTGGGAGGAGGTATAGTATACCAAAAATTGTTTTTACTCACTATATTTTTCTAGCAACAGACTTTCATGTTGATGCTTACTATCTCCATTCCTTTGTTAGGTGTGTAATGCATGAGCTCCCCTTTGATATACAATAAAAGATTGAGGATCCATCTATCTCGTACTATATGAGGAGTAAGCTTGATGCAAGTGTATTTGACCGTTTTTTTCAATTCAATTGACTTTGAAACTTTGGAGGTTCTTCTAATTCAATACAATGAAAAGTAAGTAATTTGATATTTCGTTAGATTTTATGAGATCTTGTTATGCTAGATTATTGAAATATTTTTGTTTTTAGTTCTCATTGGAACCTAATTGGAATAGAATGTGTGGAGAGGTGATGTTTTCCCATCAATTCTATAAAAGGAAGCTATGAAAATGCCAAGTTGTAAGTTATATAATCTAGGGTCTCCTTAAAATTTTGATCTTTTTTTTTTCAGGTGCTTAGAATATTTTGATATTTCTTTTGTAATTACTCTAAATTTTAGTTCCTTTTTGGTACAGAGCTGTAATAAGATTGATTGAAGTGCTAGAGAAAAAGCCTCCCATGCCTATGTACTTGCAACAATGCAACATAGACAAGTTTCATAGTTTTACTTTATATTGTTGATTGCAATGTCCTCATTAGGATGATAGTCACTCTTGTGGGTAGCTGGTGAGTAATTGTAAATGCCAGAAGATTGGTTCAATTTATTTATCTCAATTATGATATTATAAAAGTAATGTGAAACATACTAAACTTTAAGATAGAGATTTATTGCAAAATAGTCCACTGATGATAATAATATAGTCCATTGTAAAAAATAACAATGAACTAAAAATCTTTTCTTATAAATGTATGATACTTTACAAGGGATTGCTATACAAGTGAGCATGTTTGGTATATAAGAGCAAAGCTCATAAAGTACATAATAGTCAATTGTATACAACTGACAAGAATGGACAATAGTGGGGGCTTGGACGTTGAAGGAGACTCCGGAGGTGCATGTAACTACAGCAAGTGAAGCTATGCCTTCAACACCCAAGGCAACTAAAGCATCAAAGATAGACAAAAGGATGACTCTTCTCTTAAGAAAAGTTCTCAAAAAGAAAAAACGCTTTGCCTCATTGATTGTAAGTCCTTGTGTATAAGTCATGAGATGATTGACAAAAATTTGCCACAAAATTTGTACGTGTATTTTATATTGATAGTAAAGAGATATTTTCTTCAATATCCTTACATTGTATATTCTTCTCTCTCCTCGTTGATATTTGTAAAAAAATGTACAAATGCTTATTAATCAGGAAGTGAAATCAGATATACACCTAAGTGGATATAATATGATATAGAAACTTACTCTTTTGTTATTAAGTTGGAACATAAATGAGTATGATAGTTTAATATCTTCATTCTGTAAATCCATCCTCACTTGATGTAGCATACATGATGATCTAGCCTTTAGGATTGCAATAATGTTTTCATTGTACTAAAAGCAAGATCCACTATGGGATTTTTGCTAAAATTGTCAAGATTTTGGTCTAAAGCAACCAAACTACCACCAACATAATGCCATCTACTATAATAAAAGCTAAGGATGAAATTTTAAGTAGAAATTATATATTTACAAGCTATAGAGTATTGATGTATCTTACATATAAATTTTTCTTTTGTTCTAGTGTCCTATCCCTCATCAACAAGTTGCATAACATGATCATATATTAGTCTCTTCACTGAAAGAATGGCATTTGATCTTCTTATCTCATCATTAGAAAACAAGTCAACAAATATATTAACATGCATGAACAAAGTAACTTTGCTTAGCCTACTTGAGATAGGTTTTAATGCTCTCTGTATCTCAAAAAATATTTTACTTCTATAGCCCTCACTAGTAGTACCTGGACTTGGCAAAGGCCACTCAAAGCTTGAAAAATCAGGTAAAGGAAGGGGAGATATTGATCCCTATTGGCTATGCTGCATGGGGACAATATAAGAATGGTCATAGAAGAATATTCTATTCTCTGTAAGATCTGTCTTCTTTCTACCTTTGTACATCTTCTCTCCAATCAAGCCATGAATCACATCAATCACATCAACAATAGACTCGACTAGTTTTGCCATTCCTCAAGATTAGAGGGATAGACATCTACAATACAAATGAACAAACGTTATAATGGAAAACCTTAAACCAAGTTCAAGAAAAGAAAGACCTTAAGAATCAAATCCTTACAATTTGGTTTATGTGTTGGAATGAACTTCTAGGTTCCAAATATAGCTCTCTATGCATAAACACATGTTACACAAGAACCTCTTTTATGCTATTCTTATTTACTCCAAGCTTGAAATCTTGGATTCTACCCTTCCAAACAGAGATGAATGAGCTCTCATATCTTTACATTTTGCCACATTTTGCCTATTGCATGGCGATCCAACTGCCTTTGCTAATGTTTGTAGGAATCCATCTTCCATCTTTTTGGAATGAGTTAAATACTGATATTGATGTGATTTGGGAGCTTGGACACCTTGTTGAAGGTCGAATTTTTGTATCCATGGCAGGCAGAGAGAGAGAGAGAGAGAGAGAGAGAGAGAGAGAGAGAGAGAGAGAGAGAGAGAGGATTAAGCTACCACAAAGGAGGGAAAAATACAAGAGGAATAAAAGAAAGGAGAAAAAAAAGTGCCAAGCTCTTTATTAATTTGAATTTATGTTAAACATATCATTATTATTAATCCAAACATATCATTAAATAAAGTGGCCGTGAATGTATATCATTAATGCAAAGAATGTCATAATCACGAATATAAGAGGCTAAAAATAGATATTGATAATAAAAAGTCATAATATTATTAGATATATATCTTTTTGTAAAATAAATTTTTATATTTTTTAAAATGGAACTTCTGTTATGGAGGCTCTGCTCTTACTGCTCTAGAGTACTCTCTCTCTATCTCCTAAAATGCATTTACAAGATCTTAATACTCCCCTAATGTCCTAAGGACTTCCAACTTGTAAGAAATCTTCAAGCAGTGAGGATGTGTTCGTTCCAATGGAATGAATATATTTTGTAATATTATCTTTTTTGAAATAGTATTCTTATTACCCATTAGGACATGTGACTATATCCCAGTGTAAAACTGTTGTACCTGCCTAAAAATATGAATGAAGTTTTTACTATTGTCCTTCACTCTCAACGTCAATGTACATCTTTGTTGTAGTTTTTGCTAGCATTGTCAATTTTAATAGAAAAAACATGTGAAAATTTTCCATTTCTCATTGTAGACTTTACTCTTGATACCTCTGTATAGCCTATGTGGTGCAACGTTTCTAAGGGTGAGTAATTGCAATATTTATTTATTGATTACCGATCCATTAGTAATTTTGGTGCAATATAATTTTAAAAATATCAAACTATATTGGAATGCGACGAAACTTCACACCCGACTAGAAAAGTGGCTCTAAATACCAAACTTTGGACAAGGGGTTACCTAATATGTTTTTTGGCAAAAAAAAAAGGGCTCCTAGTCACCTAACCTGGTGCGCTTGCAAAATTTCATTGAATTTTGATAAAAGGTTATGGATTCATGATCACATGATAGACCATGGCTATGAAGTTGCATTAACTCAATTTTTAGGGTTAAGTGGGTTAAAAGTTCATTCTTCTCATTTTTACATTTGGCTTTTATTACTTCCTTCATTCTCATATCCCTAATCTCTATCCCTCATCCATTCCACCCTCCTTGAGCTTGCATATGGCATGCACCAAGCAAGCTAATCACTATTTTCTCCCTCAACAAAGATCGGATGCAAAGGCCCCACCTAGAGCACAAGGTGGATCCTCCTCTAGTGCAATAGTAGATGCTCCTCCTTGACCACAAAGACCACCACAAAAGAAGAGGAGATGGAGACCAAGGACTATTGTCATTTGAGAGATAATGAGAATCTAGCGTGGGTATGAGCTTATCATCCCAAAATATCCTTTTAGAAGGTCATTTGAGAAATATTACAGGACATGTGACTAAAAGGGCTGGAAAGGTTTTGGGCATGAGTGGCTAGTAGCCCATTGCCATATAAGTGGACTATTGTAGCCATGGAGACCCTGCAAACAGATACAGAAGGATTTCTCATCAACCTATTCGATGATATGTAGCTAGCATCCATTCATGTAAAGTGCTTCACAATCATAGATAAAGACATGAGCTCTATCATGCAACTTTGACATGACAAGGGGACTCCTCCATAGGTTTTGCCATGAGTGCTACAACACCATCATACTTGGAAAGCCAAAACATTTTATATATTTTGTAACATCAGAATAGTTTAAGTAAGATTGTTTTGTTTTGTTTCTTGGAATGTGTGACACTTCTTTTTTATTTAATGTACGTGCACATCAAAAGTAGTAATAGCTGTACGGATATGAGTCACACTATTGCCTATAGACGATGTGAGTATACGTTGTTACGCGAGGGGTGATCGAGGGCAAGCCTCACTCATAACCCGATAACGAGACGTTAAGAAGTGCCGGTTGGGGTAATTGACTTTGTCGAATACACAACACAACTTGAAAAAATCAAATATTCAGTAATACACCACAAGCCACACAAAAACAAGACAAAACACAATGCCTCTCGAAGCTCAAAGCAACTAAAAACCCGAATGTGGGTAGAGCATCACACAACACACAATGAAAATACCAAAAATTCGACAATAAACCAAGTGAAATACACTCTCGTACCTTAACAACCTTGAGCCGATGCTCGACACCACAAAGTCTAGATTCTTTAATTTCGAAATTAGCATGTCCAAGAGTATCCTCTCGCATGCGACCCTCCTCTCACATCTCTCACAAGATGACAAGAAGACTCCAAGGGGAAGGCCCCTAACTCTCCACTCTCTTCTCCTTTTATAAATTTTCATTCTCACTCATGTTCTCTATGTTTTTGGCTTTTCCTAAAGGCTAAAAGCCTTTGTTGCTTTTCCAAAGATAAAAGCCTTAAGGCTTTTAACAAAAAGTTTTTTCTTTAAGGCTAACAATTAAGCCTTCTTCTCCTTTTATAAAACACAGCAGCCTTTGCCCGCCATCGTAAAGACCATTACTATGCCGCCAATCGAATGCTATTTGTTTCCACCTTCTTTTCATCTTCGGCTTCCCTCCTTCTACTGCTGACGTGCATGCCGTCTATGGCCTGACCATCCATCGATGCGACTTACACCCTCATCACCGCCTGTTGCATTCGATCCACCACCACTACATCGTTGTCAACGATAACAGTCGCCATTCTGCACTCATCTACAACTACTATCTGCACCGAAAACTCCTTGTGTAATTGACTCCGTCATCCTGGGTGGTTTCTCTAGCCTTTTTCTTGATCAGCCGTTTTTTGGATTTAGGTTTAAGTGCGTTATCTGCCCTTGCTAAAAATACTTCTTGCTCCCAGTTGTCTTCTTCTCCCCCCAAGGATGCCTCCTTATCGGATTGCTCATCAGGATCGAAAATAGGCAGCTTATCAGACATCCCACCTGATTTCTATTTTCCTTTCCCTGCTTCTTTCCCTTCTCTGCTCCCTTTATCCTTCCTGACTTTCTTCCGAGGCTGTTCATCTACAGGCTCCCCAAAGGATGCATCATCATCACTTGCACGGATGAGTGGCCTCTGACGATCATCATCATCATCATCATCATTCTCCCCGTCATCCTAGTATTGAATTGAGTAATGACTATGATGATGAATGATGTCGTGCTGCTGCAATTAATGTATTTAGTGTTGATCCTCGAATTCCTTCACGCTGACTTCTTTAGTTTAGCTTTCGATTTCATCCAGCAAGCATCTTTCTGATGAGACGAATTCCCATGCTTTCTGTTTCTCATTCAAAACTCCAATCGGCCCTCTTAAAACTTTCCCTTGTGTTCCCATAATAGCCTTCTTTTCCATATGCAAACTTGACTTCCTTGCTGGCGCCCTAAAACCCTTCATGCAATCATTGCTTTCAAAGAAATTTTTCTTCAATATAGAAATTCCAAATTTCTGAGCTATGTGCCCATAGAAAGCAAGAATCTCTATAGGCCATATGACGCTAAGGCCCTAGGTCAGCATCTCAAAAGCCAAACTCAACTTCTCCAATCAAGCTTAAAATGCCAATTTCACCTCCACTAGTTATTGATGCTTTTTGCCACAATGACTAAACATATAACTTTCAAATCTTCTTCATATCTTCAAGAGATGTTATTTTCTTCAGATATACCTGCTTGATTCCATGCAACACGTCCTAACATGAATATGCTTTGAAATGAACTTCGTGCCCATCCACTCTTGATTTGAGAAAATGTGTAATAATATAAAATTGATATTATGCAACCATTCAACCGATGCTCACACAAAAATATGGATGCACTAAAGAAGTTGTGCCTAGCCTATCTACTTGTGCTTGTACGTCATGCAAAATGCAAACATAGTTCCTTGATTATTTTAAATCCTTATCCTCTCCTCTCAACTCTCATCAATAAAATATGATATACTTCGCTCCTCCCATCCAATTCTCACAATCTCTCAAGAAAATGATGGTCCTCAAGATGTTGATCAAATAAGAACAACCCATCTCACAATTGACGGCGTCCTTCATGACCCTCTAAACTCACCCAACCTCCTTACACACTCAACCACAGGTTCTTGACTTTGTGATGAGCATCCCAAATATCGTGCGTGCAAGAAATGTGAGTGCTCAATGACAGGTGTGCATCTAAAATTTAGTGCATATAGCTACATAGGACATTTGGCATTGGTTGTCAGTTACTTC
This sequence comes from Lygodium microphyllum, assembly GCF_053477565.2. NCBI lineage: Eukaryota > Viridiplantae > Streptophyta > Polypodiopsida > Schizaeales > Lygodiaceae > Lygodium > Lygodium microphyllum. Next base: position 18,707,143 of record NC_141144.1, on the reverse strand, counting down.
TTTGGATACTTTAGAGGTCTATGACCTTACAAGCTTGAAGCTTATATTGGGTCTTGTGCTCTCGGCTATGTACTTGATGTACCTTGGATGCTTGGATGCCAATCACATGAAGATTTGAGCTTTGTCTGCACCTCTGGCATTTGACTTTTGCTCGAATGGGAGTTGCTTACTTGACACTTGGATGCTACACTGAGCTTTGGATTTTATTTGCAGTTGATCTTGGGCTACTTCAACTTCTGCTTGCATGCTGCAAGCTGCTTTGTATCAGTGTGATTGGCATTAATTTCTTACTGCTCTACCTCATTTTTAGCATGCTATAATTGCAGACTATTGTATTATTTATGAGAGCACTCCCCTCCATTTGATGCTATATTGGTCATAGTTTGTGGACAACTCATTATTTGGTTCATAGCTCTTATTTTTAGCTTGTTTTGGCAGTGGTTTTGGGGATGCTTGTAGGTATTACAATAACATGTTTGGTTTGTACCATGCCTCTTTTTCTTGTAGTATGGTTGGTCATTCAAATGATAGTGCCATCTTCAACATTGAAAAGTTGAATGCCAGAAATTATGGCTATTAAAAGATCCAAATTTAGCAGGTTTTGGTACGAAAATCTCAAAGTAGGCTGATCAAATACAAGAACATTAAGCCTGAAGGTCAATATTAGGATGTATGGAATGACCTAGATGGGATTTATAGCTCCACAAATATCTTGTCCCTAAACAAGTAGATTATTATAATGTTGTCATAGATGGGCAGTTTACATGGGATCTTTGGGAGAAAATCCGTAATCTCTATGATAAGCAGAGCCTTGCTTCTCAGATGCATTGGCTAAAGGAACTTATGGACCTTCATATGAAGGAAGGTACTAGTGTTTCTCATCATTTGAGCAAGTTTTATGCTATCGTTGGCTTGTTGTTATTGCAGGGTATTGACTTTAAGAACAATCTTCCACCTTTGTTCGTGTTGGTCACATTGCGTGAGTCGTGGGACACATTTCGTACTACTATGTGTGCAAATATGCCCAAGAATGGGTTGAAATTTTCTGATGTAGAGAGTGCTCTCCTGAGACAAAGGAGATAAATAGGAAGAATGTGGATGCTTCTTGTACTTCTCATACTTTGACTGTTTGGGGTTGCCATGATGGTAGGAGTGGGAATGACTACTGTGGTAGAGACTCACAAAAGTCTCATTCTAAGTCTTGTGGACAGTCTTGCAGTAAGTCCCATGGATGTAAGTCCGATTTGACATGCCATTATTGTGAGAAAGCAAGATATATCAGGCCAGACCGCCATAAAATGTGTGATGACAAGCATAAGGAAAAGGGAAAAGAAAAGCACATGACAAGTCTGATGCTCTCATCATTGTCCCTACTAAGTCCAATGTTAAGAAGATATCAATGTAGTGTAGCAACCTGACTCTGATGATGATTACATACTTGCATCTTCTTCTTTGGATAGGTCATAGTTGATTGATGCCTCGCTGGTTTTACTCAATGTTGGTTGCTGGATTCAGGGGCTTCCTTTCATGTGATCCCTCATAGAGAGTGGTTCCACTTCTATCATAGTATGACTAGATCTATCCATTTAGGGAATGACTTGGCATTGTAGATAGTTGGTATTGGTGATATTCGATTGTAGTTTGGTTCAGATAGTATATTTACGTTGCATAATGTTTGACATGTACCGGCTCTCACGAATGGTCTTATCTCTCTATTGGCACACTAGATGATGAGGGTTAATTTGTTTCCTTTGGGAATTATTCTTGGAAGATCACTTGTGGAAACCTTGTTCTAGCACATGTTGCCAAGTCTAGCACTTTATATCCCTTGGTTGTATCTGGATCCATAGATCATGTTTTGTCTATGGCTGCAGTTCCACATGTATCTCTTTGGCATCATCACCTTAGGCACATTCCTTAAAGGGAATGAAAATTCTTACTCGTTCGCAATATCTTCCACCCCTTGATTATAAGTGTTTTGAGTCACGTGATCATTGTTTATAAGGTAGGCAGACATGTAGTACACATAAGAAGTATGATTCTCTACACATGGGTGAACCTTTGGCTATTATTCATTATAATGTTTATGACCTATAACCTATTAGCTGTTTGGAGGCACAAAGTACTTTGTCACATTCATTGATGATTACTTACATAAGGTTTGTGCATATCCCATAAAGTTGAAATATGATGTTTTGGCTACCTTTCAATGTGGCTTGCATTGGTTGAGAACTAGTTTGGGTATAGGCTAAAATGCCTATGGTATAATGGGGGTGAGTACATCTCTCAAAGCCTTTGAGTAGTTTTGTGATAAGAGGGGTATTAAGTATCAATTGACCACCCCGTACAACCCACTCCGGAATGGTATGGCAGCTGAGTACATGAATAGGACAATATAGGAAAGGATACCTAGTATGCTTAGCCATGCAAGCTTACCACAACAATTTTGGGCTAAGGCAGTGACTACTACTGATATATAATTGATCAATCGATCTCCTTGCAGTACTATTAACTTTCATGTTGTGCAGGAGGTGTGGCCTAGAAAACCTCCCTCGTATGCTTATTTGCATGTCTTTTGTTGTGAGGCTTTTTGCCATGTACCCAAGGACAAGTACACAAAGATGGATCCTAAAAGTCTATGAAATGCATCTTTCTTGGTTATGGGGATGCAAGTGAGATGGGCTATCACCTATGGGATCCATAGGCTTGGAAAGTCATCCTCCGCATCCATTATGTAGTTTTCCATGAGGAAAATATACATAAGCAACCTGAGCGGATAGTTAAGATACATAGGGTTATCCCGTACAACCAACTAGATAGCTTGTAGCAACAATTGATGCTCCAATGGCCCATGACCATGATGTTAGACAAAATATGCAGGCTCCTTAACCTGCCTTGAGATGCTATGCTAGAGTTAGATGTTCTCCTAAGAGGTTTGAGCCCTCTATTGATTGTGTGATGGTAACAAATACAAGTGACTCTCTCACTTATGATGAGGCCATGCACTGTGGTGATAGTCACTCTTGGGAGAGATCCATGTAGTTAGAGTTTGAATCTTTATAAAAAAAAATCGTTTGTGGGAGTTGGTTCCTTTGCATGGTGGAAAGTGTGCATTGCTAGGCAAGTGGGTGTACAAGTTGAAGAGCACCCTTGGACATCCCAAGACTACCTATAAGGCTAGATTGGTTGCTAAGGGTTTTAAACAAGAGCACGGTATTGACTTCGAGAAAGACTTTTCTCATGTAGTCAAAATGACTACACTACGCCTAGTACTAGCATTGGTTGCTTAGTTAGATTTGGACCTTTATTAAATGGATGTTAAGATGGGTTTCTTACATGGGGACTTGCACGAGGAGATTTATATGTAGTAGCCTAAGGGCTTTGAGAAAAAAGGCAGGGAACACCTAGTGTGCAGATTGAGAAAGAGCCTTTATAGCCTTAAGTAGGCACCTAGGGAATGGTACCACAAGTTTTATGCTTTTATGCATTCATAGGGCTATACACGTGGTGATATGGATCTGTGTTTATACATGAAGAAGGCTCATGATGATAGCCTTTTGATTTTGGCACTCTATATGGATGACATGTTGATTGTTGGGAGAGCTCCTAATGAGCTGGATGCTCTGAAAAGTCAGCTCAAGAGAAGCTTTGAGATGAAAGACATGGGACATACTTCACATATTCTTGGGATATGCATTACGTGTAATTGCTCTTAGGGGCTCCTTTACTTGTCACAGAAGGAGTATATCTAGAAGGTCCTTAAGTAGTTTAATATGCAAGATGTTAAGCACATTGACTGTCTTTTTCCTTCTCATGTGAAGTTGAGCCAGGTCGATTATGATGAGCAAAAGTCGAGATGGCCAAGATCCCTTATGCATCTGTAGTAGGCAGTTTGATGTATGCCATGATAGCCACTCGTCTTGACATACCTATGCAATGGGAGTTGTGGCATGCTATATGGCTACACCTGGTTGGTGGCATTCAGATGCTGTCAAGGGTATCATGAGGTACCTAAACGACACAACAAATATGTGCATATGTTATAGTGGCCAGGATACAAGAGTGGTGGGGGATACACTGACTCTGATTATGTAGGACATGTAGATAGTAGAAAATCCATCTTTGGCTATGTGTTTACCTTTTGCTCTAGGGGTGATGTTTCTTGGATGTCCATGGTGCAAAAATGCACAACCCTCTCTACTATAGAGGCTGATTATATTGCGGCCACCACTAAGGCTTGCAAGGAGGCTCTTTGGTTAGGCCGTCCTTAGTATGACTAACATGGTCCCTACATTGCATTTGGATTCTATGAGTGCTATCTAGTTAGCCAAGAATCCGGTCTTCCATGCGAGACAAAAGCACATTGAGGTAGGGTACCACTTTATTAGATAGGTAATTGAGGACAAGTTTGTTGACCTTGTTAAGATCTCAACCGACCCTCAAAGAGAAATCTACCAATTTTGAGGTGGTAACACTTAAAAGAACTTGCGAAACTCTCAACATTTTTCCACTCATAGCAATCCGAAGGGTATACTTCAGAAAATACAAGATAATTAATTACATAGATATCACTAAATTTCTTATTCTCAATGCGCTGCAAAGACTTGCTATTTGCAAGGTTTCGTAGAATGGTTATAGTGGGTGTAATATGTATTTGATTTTGCATGAATACATGTTGTACCAATGCCTCTATTACAAGGTGAGAATCAACCTTTCTTTGTCTGAGAGCTAAAATTTTACCCTTCTAGTGCTTTGATATATTTGTAATTACAGATGCTTTTACCCTATAAACTCCCTTCATACTTGGACACGTATGTACCTAAGATAAGCTCCCTTCATCCCTGGACACGTATGTACCTAAGATATGCGATGATATGTATCCATGATCCAACTTCCTTCTTCATCTTTCATGTTACATATTTTCACTAAGAGAACACTTGCTTTTCTCTTAGGCCTTATAACCTAGGCAATAAATGTAAAGAAATCGTGTTAATTCCTAAATAGTAAGCATCTTAGGTCCAACCAGTAATCGCCAATATGACATAGAAATCAACATGAAACTCCATATTGTCTAGCACAAAGGAATCACTTACCAAAGCAAAATACTTGATCAAGAGTTTTGTGCTTCACCTAAACTTGCAAAATACTTGCATGTCACAAAAACATAACACTTCAATAATAACCAAAATAACTAATTATTCATGAGTTCTTGCTATATAGAAGAGAGAATTCACTTATAAGGTAGAATATTTGTACTGCTTTGTTGATTGCAATAACAACAATAAATTTGAAACGTAGAATCATCAAAACCTATTGAAATCATAGACATGAGAAAATTGTGACTAAATTGTTGAATTGATGAATTTTTTAACAAAAAATATCTAAATAGTTACATGAATAAAAGTAATACAAAATTGGGAGAATTTACTTATAAGCTCGTCTACTAAAGATAAGATTGAATCATTACTGTGATCAAAATCTAGAGCTACAAAATATTTGATCTACCTTGTGTTGAGTGCTGTAACAACAATCGATCTGAAAGTTAGAACTAGTATCAAACCCTACTGTAAAGATATCAGAAAAGGGAAAATACAGAGAGGGAGAAATATGTGAGTGAGTGGGAGAGAGAAAGTAATCACATATCCAATCTTGCCCAACTGATCTCTACAAAAAGAAAATAGTAAGAGTTAGTATTTACATGAAGGTATACTAAATAAAAATAAAAAAGAGGGGGAAAAAAGAGAAAAAGAGAGAGGGAGAGAGAGATGAGCACTTATGTAAACTCATCCAAAATTATATGTGCAATAAAACAACAAGGGTTAAAACCAAAATTATGTTATATTGAAGAGATAGTAGCAAAGAAAAGCCATAAAGAGAAAAAGGGAAATGAGCACCTTCACCTCTTACTCCAAATAAAATCTGTAAGAAAACAACAACAATTAGAATCAATATCAAGGTCTATTGAAAATATAATAGAAAAAAGAAACCACACACACACACACACACACACACACACACACACATAGATGAGCATTTGTGTCTCTTCCCCAAAACAACCTCTACAACAAAACAACAATAATAGTATGAAATGACATCAAACCCTACTTAAAAAATAACGAACAAGAGAAAACAAAAAAGAGAGATGGGAGCCTATGTTTTGCCCAAATTCTGAAGTTGCAAGGAGAAGAAAGTGGAGAGGTAAGCAAAATGCTCAGAACCCTAAATACTATCACTAAAGAGCTTCAATTGAGACAGAAATTCACCAAAATGGAGAAGAGAGAAAAAGTAGTCTATTGCTAAAATTTTGGATCAAACTAATTTTGTGAGGGGATAAAAAATTAAAATTGCAAATTTGACAAAAAGGGGAGAAAATACAAGGTGAGAGAAACTCAAAGTTTATGTACTATTTATTCACCCTTTTTAAAATCTGAGCTAGCCCTCTTTTAATTAAAAACCCAAGATTTTTCCTAATGCTCTTTTGGTCATCAATTAATATATGGTGATTTGATATTCACTACTTCAGATGAGATTGTAATTTTGAGCTACAAAGATGAATTGCACACCTCTTTAAAATGTTAGATTTGGGATTATTGCACCATTACTTGAGCATTTAGTTCCAAAAAAAGGGTGGCACTTCTATGCAACAGTCAAAGTAGATATGAAACTTCTTAAAAACGGTTTGGTCGTGATGCATGTAGGATAGTAGTTCCCATGTAAATCTAGGCTACATATTTGTCTTCAAGATTGAGTTAATCCAATTTGACATGTCCTTATGTTAGCTAGCTATTACATATCTTCTTTATGTCTTTGCCACATTATGCCAAATGTGTAGCTTGAAGTATCACACATGAGAAAATTTGTGCACTGTTGATGTTCAAAGCATTACAAAGACGATGTTTTCTTACTTGAAACACATACATGACTATGGTAAATTCTATCCACATAGTTTTGATACAGAATTGCATACTTTTTGTTGGATATGACTAGAGTGTCCACTAGTGGTTTTTGCTTTCATCTTGGTACTTCATATATATCATGTTTGAGAAAAAAGAAAATCACTACTTCTAAGTGTGAAGTTGAGTACAAGGAAACCTTCATAACTACAATTGACTATGTGTGACTCAGTCAACTTGTTGCCACCTTGGGTGTTGGATTAGTCATTCCCTAACACTATCTATACTAATAGTCAAAGTGCTTTAGAAGTTGCAAAGAATCTAGTGCTTGTACAATAAACATTGATGTGAATTGTCATTATGTATGGGCAAACTCTCAGTTAGGTAAGATCGATTTGGTCTATGTACTTACATAGGACAACTTGGTAGAACTCGGCTCTCACTCTTGCACAATGTTTGAACATTTGTGCAAAGCTCTAAAACATCTATCTTCTCATGTGATGTGTCATATATCTGTACCTATTCACATCATCACTCCCAGGGTGTTTTTGGGATTTTTGGCAATTGCAAGTTTCAAGAGTATGGGAATTTTTTGTATAGTTTTGGATTGAGAGAACAAATCTACAAACTATAACATTAGATTGCAACTTCTGAAAATTGCAGCAATTGCATTCACTACTAGATTTTGGAGGTTTATCAACACGACCTATTGCCATTTAGCTAGGAATGTTGCTAATAGTGACTTACAAAGTGTCTGCAGGAAAAAATCACTAGGAGATTAAAAAAACAAGCATACCTCTACATGTATTGAGACACAAATATACTAGCTTTGGCATATCAAGATCGTAATTCTTAAAGAGAACTATAAGGTTGGGTAGTGAAGCACTCAAGAATGGTGAATGAAAGTTGGAAAGGCATACACACATACATACATACATACATACATACATACATACATACATACATACATACATGTGTATGTGTGTACAAAGAGAGAGAGAGAGAGAGAGAGAGAGAGAGAGAGAGAGAGAGAGAGAGAGACCCATCCAAATGATTGTAGCCTTCAACAATTGGCATCTATAATAGCTATGGCAATTATTTTCTTACTCTACAATACATATAATACAACAATGTATACAAAAAAATGCACTATGTAATGTGGCTATGTTATTGGCATCATTGACTATGCTCTATGAACTGCTACTATATTTTCATTAGATCAACTATAACTCTCTATTTATGCTTTTTGAATGGATGAGCTCTTAAAGTTTGAATAAAGTCCTAGTTGATTATACATCCCATGTAGGCTCAAATCTTTAAAACCATTTTAGCCTTGTGCCATCCCATCTTTAGGGCCAAAACCCAATTTGATAGTATCAATGGATAGCATAGCAAATGAAAAGAGAGTGATTTGATATTCTTTAATTCAAAAATACTTTAACTTGATAAAATTTGAAAAAAAGAAACTCTTACTTTGAAAAGTAATCTCTTTGCATCGATATGACCTTATAAGTAAGTATTATAGTAGGCTATATGATTTAGAGATTCAAGTATATGTGAAAAATTGTATTTATAAATAATAGTAAACGTTTTTATTTTCAATTTTTTTGCTAAATTCAATTGACACTACATATTTATTAAGTAATGTGCATTGTGCATGAATCTAGATCAAGATAGTATGCAACCCATGTGCAACACTTGAAGCAACATGTGATGGGTACTAAAAGATACCTAAAATGTCTTGCGTACCTATAGTGATGACTACATTGGTTGTTGGTATGTAATGTGTACTTGGCTTTCCCCACCTTTGATTGGGCATAAAGCGTGAACATTATACATCCTCTTTGAATGGTATATAACACGATAGGGTTTATGGTATGGGTATTGAATGACACTTGGAAGATTCCTTTATTCCTTTCAACATAATGTACTTGGCATAATATAGAACTCAAAATGACAATGATCTCTATTTATGGATTGTGGTTTATTCTATATGAGCTGTTAATGATTTATTATTTGATGAAGTGCAACTCACTATTTCTATTGTTTGATTGGATGAACTGCAACTCACTAATACCTTCAATAAATTGCTAAATTTTGCATAATACTGCAATCAACTATCCATCTCATGTAAAGTCATATCTTAGAACCAAGCAATGCTTCTATGACAAGTGGAAAAAGTTACAATGCCCAAGCCACAATCTTTGCCTAAATTAGAAAGCATCCACATCAAAATTACATTGATCACTCTAATTAGCAATGGCAGTAGGTTTTATACATCTAGGTCAAACAAGCACAAAATGGACATCCCTAAGAGAGAGTGAGTTGATGAATCAACATATATTGATACCTATATCCTAATACTTTTAGGTACACATGATACAAATGCTTGCATGCTAGGCATGGCTTTGTTCTTTTTTTCTCTCTTTTGAAAATAGAGGCACAAGCATGATGGCTCATACTTGATTTTCAAAGGACAAATTCACAATATCAATGGAAGGCATACTTCACAAGTTTATGTCCCTAAGATTCCTACACATCCCTATTTCAATGCTACAAGGAAAGAACTCATTCTAGGCCTAGAAATGGTGATAAAACAAGGAGTCAATATGCTAAGGTCATCACAAAGATAAACTTTATGCAATTTGTATTGTGCATGTGTCACCTAAAAGATAATCATATGTGAATAAGATGAATGCTACAACATGTTGCAACTCAAGAACTGCAATTAAATCCAATATTTTCATCTCATAATTGCCCAAATAGCAAAAATAAGTTATGTTGATCTTGGCAGCCACAAAGGTGAAGGATCCTTCAATGACACATACAACTAGCCCTAAGAAATTTTGAGTGTACACATGCCAAGAGGTGTATTGGTGCCACCTTTTTGGGAAGTACTCATTGCTTATCCGATTATTACAAGTGGATGGCACTATCTCCTGGATGAATTTGAGACATTTTTAAATGTATAGAGGTACCTCCATGTGCTAAAGGCATTCTCACACTTGCTTGTGGACAAATAAACATTGCAAACTCAGACAAGATGCACGAGTTGACACAATTAGCAAACATTTGATGTACACATGTAAAATACAATTTTTAAAAGTCTTGTGATAAAAATTTCAAATGTTTGGTGCATGTTTGTTCAATTTGAGCAATTGTTCAATTATTGTAGATGGTTATGAGGCCTCCTATCAAATGGAAATATTATGGTCCTTCCTCCTCTCTTAGGGGAGTGGCTTAACCTCCATAGTGAGAATTGTTTATTTTCCAAGATAGTGTTAAAGTAGCGACCAACGCCATGTGTGTTTCAGGAGTGTCCATGGTGGTTAGAGTACACATTGAAGGATATACCCATACAAGAGATAGAGCTTTGGGAAAGTGTGTTTCAATCCATGGATGATGGAATGTTCTCTATTAGGTTGACTAGAGGTGTTGAAATAATGCATTAACAATAATGTTTCTTCTTTATCGAAGAAGTCAAATTAGAGATGGATCAACACAATGTGTCATAGGATATGAGGTCAATTGATGTAGATGAGGCTCCCAATGTACCAAAGGTGCTTAGTGTAAAAAAGGACCTTGGAAAAGGTGGAAGTTGCAAAAAACAAGATCTTGTGAAAGCTAAACATGAGGTGCTTGTTTAATTTTGGAAATAGTAACTTTTACAAAAAATTCAACAAAAAGAAACACATCAAATATTCAAATAGTAGGTAGATAGCCTATGCGCAATATCACATCAGAGACAAAAACTATCGAAGTAGTAGAATATGAGAATGAATGTATGGATTGTAGTTATTTTTCCTACTTGTGGCATAATGTGATGTATGGTAGAAAGAAAATAGACATCATAAGCCTAGATAAAGAAGTGATAAAGGCAAAGAGGGAGTCAATATCTATCAAACGCCCTCCTTTGAGGTGGCACTTCTCTTATTTGCCGATTTTCCTACATCCTTGCTTGTTGCAGGGATGGATGAGCAAGGTTGTCACAACTCATTGCTATATTATAAGTTTAAAAATAATATAAAATGTTTTGTCTCTCATGTTTAAATGTATTGAACGTGTTCCTAAGTGGATTAAGTTTTCTAGGAAGCTTATGAAGGGAACTATGGATCTAGCCCATACGTTCCTACAAATGAAGGTTTTTTTGTGACATTATGTTTGGCAAAATACTTTAGCAAAGTGCTAAAGGGTGCTTGATGTGTAGGCCTAATTCTCCATCATACTTGGACACTTATGTGAAATGGTGGTTAAAAGCATCCAACCACACAATAGAAAGTAATGCTTAATAGTTCGTTTTCTTCCAATGCAAATTAATATTTTGGAGTTGTGATGTATTGAGATTTGAAATGGATACTTACTTATAGGTCATAGATTTGACTATTGGGTTGTTTTATCAATGAGGGATCCATGTTTCGATGTATGGTCAAGAGGAAGGAGAGAAATGGGGACCATATAAGTAGCTCACCACTTGAAGCTTCCTCTTCAAGTCAAATAGATTTAACAACAGACGGGAAGATGGAGCCCTTTGTAAGGGTGGTGCAAAATGAGCACTATATTGTTTTAAGTAAGTGTGTTGTCTCACAAGTATCCCATAATTTTTATGGACATGCATTGACATGTAATTGTTACCTAAATGTTATATTGTCTTCCAAATGTTTGTTAGCAACTTTCACTATGGAGCTAGATTGTCTCACATATTTTTGCAAGGTGTGGAGGGCTTGGAAAAGTGTATGCAAAAATGCACCCTATTGTATATGTCTAGAGGTAGACTTCAATGTTTATAATCAACAACTAGTACATGTGGCATGCCAATGACCATTGGATCATATCATTGATTATTAGTGCCAAACAAATGTATTTATTGATAGTATGAATTATATTTTATTGGAAGACATGTATCAAGGTGTTGGGAATTGATTATCCTCTTTATCATTCATTTATTGTTGCTGACCAACTTAGTTTCTAATTATGCATGTATTTATTGGGGTGACTAATAATATGTGGTACCTATATCTAAATATAACAAATTGAGGTAGACACTTCAACATAGAAAGGAATTGACATTTTTCAATGGAAAGAGATAATTTCTTTGCATTTCGAGATGATCCCAATGTGGTATATGCTTTCATCCAAAATCAATTGTACATGTTCTGTAGATAAATATGGTAGTGTGCCCCAAAGTTTGATGCAAAGAATCTAAGGTATTTACAATGCTTCCAAAAAACTTTAACAAAGTTATAAAAGCTCCAAATTAAGGACTCACTAAATAATTGCACTCGTATAGTATTGGCAATAGTATATATGGAGCTTGAAATGAACTTGAATAAAAAACCTAATGACCTGCAATATTATTCAACCTATGAATTCTTGTAAAATTCTTATTCTAATTGGGTTCTAATTAGAGGAAATGAAGTGGAAGGTGTCAACTTTGATGAAGAGATTGAAATCCACTTTGATATCAATTGTTGGATTTGAGGCTCTAGAAATGTATACACAAAGCTTGGAGAAGAATAATATGAAGAGCACATTACACAATGTATTGAGAGGCATCAATGTAGAAGATATGCAAGACTAGTATGGACTGGAGTGAATATATATACAAGGATAGGGGAAAGAAACCTCCTAGTAAGGAAAAAAGGTTGCCATGACAATCTTACAAGTACATTCATATATATCAATATCAAGATATGTCAATAGTCTTTATATTTGTAAATTAACTAATAAATCAAGAAAAGAAACTAGCTACCCAAGAAGAGAACCTAAAACCAACATTCCTTCTTGGATAGGATGGTTATTAACTCAATCAAGCACCAATTACAAAAAATGTAAAATCCACATAACCTATCAATGCAACATTATCAATTAATCTTGGATAGGATAGCTTGTTGGCCCAAAAATTAGTGTCCCTTGCAATATTTCTATATCTTATATTGCACTTTGGATGGAATACATTAAGATTCCTTGAATCTCCTTCACTCTCTAATTGCCTCTTGCTATCACAAATGATCGATAAGATTTTTATTAGTTTGCCCCTTGATTTCACCTAAGACTTGACCTTCCATTTACCATTGGCAAGTCAGATCCAGCCCCAAATTTGATTTGGATGGGACGACTTCTAAAATATTTGGAAATTGCTTCAATTCCAACTCTTGATTTTAGTGTACTAAGCCTTCAATCTATAGTAGGGGTCCCAAGGAAACTCCTAAACCCTAATTATTGCTGTAGATTAGGGTTTGTAGCAGTAATCTCTCAGCTATGTCCACCAATTTTCACATAGCTCTGTGCGTCACTGTAGGCGCCAAACAATCGTAGGGGAATGAGAGAATGAGAAGGGTTGGCTAATCGTGAAGGATCGATGATGGATAATGGATGATAAAAGTGGGAGGGCATGCTACCTATATATAGCCGAAAAAGAGGGAAAACCCTAAATGTGATCAAACCCCTTAAAAAGAGCCAAAAGTGCACAAAAAGAAATGCACTTATGTGTCCTCCATCTAAAGTGTCCAAAACACATAAAATGACGAACAAATACAATGCCAAAGCTCCTAATGTCTTTGTGTGACTTAGACTAAGGCTCACAGATAGGAGATGACCACACAAGACACACATGACTACTAACATCCCCTCTCAAATCCTTGATGTGGTGAAAGGCCAACGAAGATGTGGATCTGAGGGTGGCAAGAAGAGTGCCAATGCCAATGTAGTTTGTTGATGAAGAAAGCTAGCCAAGGAGCAAGACCCCCTCTCCATATAAACATCTAATCAAATGAAAGGTCACCAAAGGGCAATGGAAATGGAGAGGCCTAGAACGAGTCACGCCAGAAAACTCCAGTCAAGAATGGGTGAACTAAGCCTTTGGCCCAACTATGAAATGAGAGCGAGGAATTGTACAATAAGCTGCATAGGAACACCAGGGACCAAGGGCCAAGTGGTAGGGAATGGTGGCTCCATGATGAAGAAAAAGGATTGCCATATAAAAGAAAGCCCCAAAGTAGGCTGGGAATCCTGAATAAACTTTTCACAATCTTGGGAAGACCCCTCAAAAACACAAAGGGCTAAGAAATCCATAGCCCCATCACCAATATCATCCCCTTTTGAAAGAGATGGGAGGTACAAGGGACCACCAGAGAAGATGGTGGGGGATGGGATGGAACATGTGGGATAAATAGTGCACAAATGGAAACAAGTGCAAAATTAGAAAAGTGCCTCATAGGGCCCTACACAATGGAAGGGAAATGGAGCATAGATAGCCCTCTCTCCTACCAACCTATCACAAAGCTAGCTCTTGTAGAAGAATCCTCAACAAAGATGGCCGGCTCGGTGAAGACAACACGAGTCCCAAGTCTAGGAAGGCCATGAATTGAGAGGAGAGATAAGCCCAAGTTCTAAACAAGTAGAGCCTCTAAAATGGAGCTCAATGGGCAGTTAGACAATAGAGGCAAGGTGCCGACACCACTAATAGGTATCCAAGAAATGTCATCCAACGGTGACGATACCCTATGACAGATGAAGAACTTGTAAGAAATCATCTTGAGGAGTCATATGACTTGATGCACCACTAGCAATGAGCCAAGGCTGCTCAGAAGAAGAGACAATTAAAGAAGGCTCCTCCACCTGATAAATGTGTAGAAACATTAAATCAATGCAAAAAGGAGGTGACGAAGTAGAGGTAGACGAAGGCTTCGATGTAGATCCACACTTCACTCTTGGATGAAGGTGAGGGTATATCCTCTAGCACTTCTCCTCGGGTTACGAGGTATTCTCACAATGAGGACATGTTGGGTATTCTCTACTCTTCCCCACAAAAGCTATATCAAAGTCGAAAGATGACTCCAACTTCTTTCTCTTCCCTTTCTTTTGCATGGCTTGTACTGTACTTGTAGATAAAACCGCATAAACATGATCATGTGTATGAGCTCCGCAAGAATCTCTCACTGTGATGTGCATCTATCTCAAGCACCAATGGAACTAGCTTCTGCGAAGTGAGAGTCCCCCAGCTATGAGAAGTGAGAAGACTAGTGTAAAACACATTATATGTCAATAATAGAATATGTGAGAGAAGTGTCATATCTAGGTCCTTCGAAGAAATGTCCGTACTACCAAGGAATGAAAACTCATCCTAAATCTCCTCCATCCTGTGGATGTGACCTCGCATCATAGGGGAATCTGTGATGACAAAAAGTTGTCATAGCTTCAACCTCAAGAGATAATTGATGCCTAAATGTTTGGATCTAGAAGAAGAGAGATGCCAATCTCATCCAAACCTCTACAACAGTGCAAATATGTCTAATATGCACAAGCATAGAATTCATACAACTCAAAAGGGAAAAATAGGAGGCTCTACCATTCGATTGATCCCATAACGATGTCGAATCCATGGTCACACCATCATGAGGATCCATGGTAGGTCGAGGTATAGGGAGTATAACAAAATCCCAAAGGTCAAATTCATCAAGGAGGCACTCAATGTGGCACGACCATAGAGGGTAGTTCATCCCATCTAGCTTGTCGGATGTGGAGAGAGAGAGAGAGAGAGAGAGAGAGAGAGAGAGAGAGAGAGAGAGAGAGAGAGAGAGAGAGAGAGAGAGAGAGAGAGAGAGAGAGAGAGAGAGAGGGGGTGGTGGTTGGTCTCAATGATCCCAAACCACAAGATCCCCCATCGCATACACGTCAGCCATATCTATCCTTCAAGAAATACCCACAAGAAAACAAAGAAGATGTTGCAACTGGAATGTTCTCCACCTATATAGAGTCCATCAACCTATGAATCAGAAAATACTGATGGGAGATAGGGAGTATCTGAGGTAGAAAGGGACAACTGGATGCCAGAAGGTATGTTGACTGAAAACATAGGTTGTAAGCTTTGCAGATGATGATTTCAACACCAAAAAAGGGGTTCCTAGCCCAAAATGGAGATGATTTAGTACATGCATCAATAAGGTGAGTCTATCCACCTGATAAATAGGCCATCCAACCTACAAAAGGGGTTGTCTAGAGGGTTGAGGCGCAACACAAGGGAGGACCAACTACATAAACAAGAGAAGACTATTGGCTATGTTGAAGATGATGCCTAGCTTAGAGAGAAGGACCTATCAGTAATAAACACATGTAAGAGGTATCCAACACTTATGAATATGGCCCCCAAGTTAGGGGAAGATCTGCCTACACAAAACACAAGATATAGGGGTTGCCTACACAAAAACGTAGGTAATATAGAGCCTGGTTCTATAGCACATGTACTAGGGGCTACCTATAGAAAACACAAGTCTGTTTTGGTGTCAACCAGCCAATAGAATGGTTGTCCAACCTATTTGACACTACCTAAGTGTAGTAATGGTGCGTCAAGCTGTTGAGAGAAAAATGCAAATCTACCTTGGTAAACGTAGCCCAAAAAAAGGTTGGAAAGAAGCTGCCCTGCCCTATTTGACTCCGAGTGCAAGGTCTAGTAGCACGTGGGAATAATGCCTTGCGAGTTTTGTCGTGGACAAAAAAACATAGCCCAAAAAAGGGCTAGAAGGAAGCCACCCTACCCTGTTTGACTTCGAGCGCAAGGTCTATAGCATGTGGGGATGATGCATGGAAAGTTTTGTCGTGGACAACATGCTCCTCTTTGAGATCTTCAGCTCCTACACATGGCTTTGATACCATGTGAGAGTGCGTAATGGAAAGAGAAAAGTGAACATAGAGAGGAGATAAAGAGATAACGCAAGAGAGAGAAGGAACAATGTGACTACAACAGCTGAAGGTACAAGGCTGCAACAGTCAGCCCCAACATGCAACTCTATGCGTCAGTGTGGATGCCAAATGGTAGCAGAGGGATGAGAGGATGAGGAGGGCCAATCGATCACAAAGGATCAATGATCAATAATGGATAACAAAAGCAGGAGGACAACCTGCCTATATATAGGCGAGAAGGAGGAAAAATCCTAAATGTGGTACCCTTAAAAAATAGCCAAAAGTGCACAAAAAGAAATGAACTAATGTGCCATCCATCTAAAGTGTCTAAAACAAATAAAATGATAAAAGAATACAATATTAGAGCTCCTAATGTCTTCATTTGACTCAAGTGAGGCTCACAGATAGGAGATGAACACATAAGACACACATGACTACTAATTGCAACATATTGAGAAACACTACCTTAGGGTAGGAGATGACCACACAAGATACACATGACTACTAACAGTAACATGTTGAGAAACACTACCTTAGGGTCAATCCTAAACATGGTCAAACCACTAAGAAATAGCCAGAAGTGCACAAAAAGAAATGCATTGATGTGTCCTCCATCTAAAGCGTCGAAAACACATAAAATGATAGAAAAATACAATGTTAGAGCTCCTAATATTCTCGTCTCTGACTCAAGTGAGGCTTATAGATAGGAGATGACCACACAAGACACACATAACTACTAGCAACAACATGTTGAGAAATACTACCTTAGGGTGCAAGATTCTATGGATGGGATTTTCATTGAAAGTGCAGTGGTAGGGCTCATCCACAAACATAATGAGCATGGATTTATTGGAGAGGCTAGATCTACCTATTCAAAAGTATATAATACTCTTATGAAAATGATTGATGAGTGACAATCTAAGACAACTTGAAGAAATGGTGTCTCAAGTGCATGTGAGGGTAGCTCACATTGAGTGTATTCTTGATTTACGTGTGATTCAATTTTCTAGGAGGCCAGGCTATTGTTTGAATGAATCGATATGGATGAAATATCAAATCTGGGACATGGATGTGATAGAGCTAGATCTTGGGACTCCCAATGATTCTTGCCAAATTAAACTCGACACTATATTATTCGATGATGAGTGCAAGGACTATCTAG
Source organism: Lygodium microphyllum (assembly GCF_053477565.2). NCBI lineage: Eukaryota > Viridiplantae > Streptophyta > Polypodiopsida > Schizaeales > Lygodiaceae > Lygodium > Lygodium microphyllum. The sequence goes on along the minus strand of NC_141144.1, from coordinate 18,689,410 downwards.
AACTCCTACTAGAGTTTAGAGATGTATATGGAACCACAATGAATTGAAGGGGATTTGCATTATTGTTGTTCGGTATACAATCTTCTTGAAAAGAAGGAATCTAGCCTATCAAACAAAAGGTCAAACAAATGCCATTTGAGCCAAGAGAGCCTCTTTTTTAGTAGTTAACGCATTTAAGAAAGGTAGGGATGATCTTTACCACATTGAATGGTGCTCAGTAATTATTATTAGAAAGGAGAAGAATAATCAGATCCACTTGTGTGCATATTTGAAGGAGTTGGAAAAGGATATGGTCAAGGACTACTACCCTTTATCCTTTGTCGATCAAATATAGATCAATATTTTGGCAAAGCAGGAGATGTATTCTTTTATGGACCATTTTGCAGGACATAACTAGATGGCCACAAGTGAAGGAGACAAGCTCAAAACAATGTTGATTATTACAATCTTTGATTTTTTAAAAGGATTTTTTTTATATCTCCCCAACAGATCTTAAGGGTTTTATAGATGATTTGGGGGTTGCCATGATTTGTAGTAGATAACTCATTGTTTTGCATAAGTGCTTTGAGCATTGCTGTTGTGAGTACTGTATAACATTAAATCCTCGAAAGTTTGTGTTCAAGGTGCCTTATGGATTATTGTTGGATCATGTTGTGAGTGCGGCTAGCATTGCTACTGATCCTAAAAACATAGATGTTATTGTAGACATGAGCCCACCCACCAATCCAAGGGGAGGTTCACAATTTTGTCTTATCTATGGAATATTATAGCAATTTGTTAATGCATTGGCCAAGCGCTTATTACCTTTGACAAATCTTTTCTTGTGTATCCATGTTTTTTAGTAGCTTCAAGAATGTACTATGGTGTTTGAGGATGTTGAGATAAAATGATCCAAAATGCCAGTGTTAAAGGTGCTAAGAGAGGAAGAATCTTCTATGTCTTTACCCATTCATTTTATAAGAATGCCATGATTTAGTGTACGGTGGTCATTTTGCTAGATGGCTTACCACCCCAAAAAGTTCTACATGTCGGTTTATTGGTAGCCAATGATTTTCCAAGATGCCTTTGAATATGTAAAGTGTTGTGATACCTACCAAAGACACAATGCTAGGGAAAATAGTAAATGGTCACTTAACCCCATTCTAGTGACATTACCCTTTGAATAATGGGGCATTGAATATATTGAACGTATGCATCCTTCATCCATAATGCGAAAACAATATATTATCGTGGTGAAAAATTACTTTACGAAGTCATCTGAAGCATGTGCCACAATGAAAGATAATGCTAGAGAAATGACTAGTTTCATTCTTGACACCCAAAGAGGTTGTGTCTAATCATGGAACACACTTTATAAATAAGGTTATAGAAGCATTGACTGAAGCTATGAAAATTAAGCATAACAAGACCACACATAACCGCTAAGTGAATGAGCAAATAAAGAGCACCAATATACATCTTGTGAGGATTTTGTTTAAGATTGTGTGAGAAGGCAAGCATGATTAGAATAAAAAGCTTTATGTGGCTATTTGGGCATATATAACACAACTTTAAACCAAGCTGATACTGATGTTTAGACATATAACACCATTTTTAAATGAGTGACATGGCACATGACTTTTAAATGAGTGATAGGTCCACCCAAAGAGCTTGTGTCTAATCGTGGAATATACTATTTACATAAGGTTATAGAAGTGTTGAGACAAGCTCTGAAAATAAAGCATATAAAAACAACATATTATAACCTCCAAGTGAATGGGCAAATAGAGAGTATAAACGACTTTTAAACGAGTGATAGACCACATCCCATTCAAACTAGTTTATGGAGAGAAATGTATCGTGAGGTTTATATTGAATCATTCCTTAAGTGAGAAAAAAGCATTACATGAACAACAGACTTTCCTAGTATGCCTTGATGAGATTAGATTGCAAACTTTATTGCATCAAGAGGTAGTAAAGAAGCATATAAAAGTGCTTCATAATTTTTTAGCTGAGAAATATAAATTTATCAAGAGTCAATTGATTCTCTACTATGATGCACATTGAGAATTATTTCTAGGCAAACTAGAATCCAAGTGGGATGGTCTTAAAATCATACATATAGGGAATAATGCCTCAACAACTCCTTTAGCAAATTTGCAATGGGTAGAGCTTAAGAACAAAGTGAATTTCAATAATCTTAAGCCCTATTACATATAGAAGGTTGACGTGAAGCTTGGTGCCTTTAGATGTGTCTTGTATTCCAATCTAAACTTGCAAGAAGTACCAAGCCTATCAAATGGAGCAATTAATTCTATATCTCGAGTATCTGTATTTAGAGCAATGTTACCACTAAGAAAAAATTACTTGGTAGAGTAAAGGTTACCATGTCATTGAGTGGCTAGATATCTCTTTCATGCAAGACATTAAGATCTATTGCCACCATTGTTATAAGGTTATTTTGAGCCTCCCCATTGAGTTCAATGAGGAACAAGGGATTGTTCATGTTACACCTCTCATTTAGATTTTGATTATCATAAGTATAAATATATTGATCCATATAGTGTGGTGCATCAATGAAGCTTTACTCTACACTTCATACTTTGATGGAGCTTCTATAGGGCTAGCCAAGCATGTGAGTATTTGGAGTTGTCATGAAAGGCCCCTATTGTCAAGTCATCATGAAAATGGAAGTCTATCCAAGTGCTTCTTTTACTAACAACATGGCGAAATACAAGGCCTTATTAATGGGGCTAAATTTAGCCAAATGTGATGGTATTCACCAGTTGCTAATGAAAGGCGACTAGTATCTAGTGATCAATTAGTTGAATGGGACCTACAATGTGTGAGATTCCATTATCTGTATGATTATGTTGCTCTTGACATGTTTAAGACATTCAAGCCAGTAACTTGTTAGTTAATTCCTCAATTAGTAAACCAATTTGTAAATTCCTTAGTAAATTATGCCTGTATTGAAGATGTATTTTTCAACTATGGTCCCAAGGGTCTTTTGACATTATTTAATGACATTAGCTAGGGGCTACTATGGAGGTTACTAGCTAAAATTTTCTCCTTTCGTCAATAATGGATAATCTAGATAATGTGTTAGATAATGATAGATCACCTTCTGATTCTGTCATGGATATATATGATTGTGCACTATTATATCCATCTAATACCCCTTGTCATTCATGCAATGAGACATCTAGTTTAGGAGCCTCAATGGTCTATTCCTTGATCTAGGAATTGTGCTTTAAGTGGGCCTTATAGGTGTCAAGAGAATGTTTTCAATATTTTGTTGCTAAATAATAAACTTTTCAAAAATATTTCATTAGTCTAAGAGGAGCACTTCATTTCCTTCCTTTGGCATAGGTGCTTTTAAATTGTCAGCTATTAATTAGTTTTATTGTGTAGGTTGGTTGATTTGCAATCAAGGAGGGTTTTACAAGCTACAATGTGGATTTTTCTTAATATTAGGTGTTTCTATCACCTTGTCTTAGGCTTGTTTGTTTTATTTTCTAAGGAAGGGGATAGGGACTATGTGTGTTATATAATATGGATCCGAAGCTAGGACTTAATCTAGAAATTAAGTGGTCTTCTTGAGTGGAATGCCTTTGTTGCTTTCTCCTTTCTCGAGGGTGCTTGTAAGTTGAGCATAGATGTCATTCTAGCTAACTTAATAGTCAATAGGTGGTAGCATTTTTTCTGTGAGGTAGCTAGTCTAAGTGTGAATTCCTAGCCAAGTTTATATCATGATAAAGTTCCCTATTGGGTGAGGGGAGGGTTTTGAGTATGTTCTACGTGCTAAAATTATTTAAGAGTCACATAATGTTAAAAATAACTAGTAGATACTCATCATCTCGAGAGAGCTTGGTAGGTTCTTAAGTTCAAGACAAGCTTGAGGTCAATTTCATGTCCTCCTTGGGATGGGACCTATCCATGGGTTTTAAAATTTCATGTCCTCATGGTCATTACACATGTATTTCGACTCAAGTTCTACATGTAAAATGATAAATTTGGTGCATAGTTTAATCATGGATGGAATAATGTGTTGTTTTTTAATGGGTTAAATGTGATGGAGTTCTCTGATTTGATTAGGTTTGCTAATCTTTTCTGAATGTTCTCTGTTTTCCATGCTGAAAAAATAAAAAATACTTTAAAATAGGCAAAATTGATTAAAAATATCAATAATTAAGAAAAATTATGGCATGAGGATAGCTCCAATGTCGTCCATCACGTCTAAGTTAAAGAGGAATGATAAACAATGCTTATATATTTTTACCAGGGACGATATCCTTACTAGAATGATGGTACATGTGTTTACCTTGCAAAGAAAAAAATCTAGATGCCTATCTTGCAAAGAAAAAGAGATGCCCTGAAAATTCAAGGATGGCGTTGTACTGTATAACCAATACTTAGATCTCAAAGTTTAGCATTAGACGGTAAATTGGTGGGCAAGATTAACTCTCCATAGCTTATCAGAAATGGCAGCCATGCAACTTATGATAGTACTTTAGGGCAAAATGGAAGCTACAAACTTATGGACACCCTGCATCTCTGACAAAGAGAAAGTATGCCATTGGCACCAGCCCAAAACTTGCCATTATGAATGACATCTTTGCTGGTAGTATGCAAACATTAACTAACCCCCTTCCAAGCATAAGTTTTGATAAAAGAAGCTTGTATCATTCTCAAGAATCAGGAAAACAGTGAGAAGTGACTTGAAAAGACACATTACTGTCCTTTCCTGCTGCCTGAACAAAATCAAGAACTGTATGGAAATACGCAGTAGACCAAATTGTTGACAAAGATGATTGTGTATATCTCACATGCAAGCTACTCTATTTTCTTGCAAAAGAGGGGTTTGAAAATAAGGATTTAAGTGGCTAACTACATTTATTTCATAAAGTCAGCACCATGCTCTTATTCCACATGGTATTTGACCAGTTATGGTACATAAAGAAACTTGTTTTTCTGTTCATATACATTTGAATCTTCAAAAAGGAATATCTATAGCATACAGTTTACTACACCTGGTATCATTGCTTTACAATGTCTTGAAGCATTCTCATCACCAGATAAACAGTCTTTGCAAACTGTATCATCCTAAAAGTAGCAAAACTTAGCTGGTTATCTTGCATAAGAAACAAGATCCTGAATTAGACTATTTTCCAAAATGCATATGCTCACGGTCCTTCATTTACCTGTAATTCATCTTGCCCTTGATTTTCCCCTTCAGAGATTGAATTTTTTTCCAAGAACCCTTGAGAGATAATATTAGTTGCAATTATTATAATTGCTTCTAATGGTTAACTTACAGGCATAGGCTGTTCCTTAATTTGTTACTCCAAAGCATTTGAGATGCTAACAGTTGTCTCAGCATTTCAAGTTTGTTTGATGTTAACAAGGTAAAACTACTCTGACAAGCTGGTAGTTCAGACAGCTTTGATGGAAATACTAAAGTGTTCCTACCTGCAGTTCTCCATGTGCAACAGTCAAGCCTTAAAAGACTGTTAACTATGTGTATGGCCTCCCATCTAGACAAATTTCAACATGAGGCTTTTGACTATGATAGTGTTCAATGGCACTGGTTGTTAGCTTCCCCCTAGTAACAAAGAGCAATTCAGCATTTCAGACATGATTCAGAAATGTCAAACTAGAAAAAGATCATGAAAATGTAAAAAGATAAGTATGCTTCATATTACCTACTCTAACAATCCATACAAGAAGAATTTAAGATCATCCTCCTCGAGTTTGTTTAAACCGGAGAGCTAATATAAAGAAGCAGTCCTGATCCAAAACTGTCCAGGTCAGCCCTCAGTCCAAATGCAAGGGCCAGAGCTGAAATCCATGCGTGCTGCTGGTGGGAGTACAAAAATCTAGGCCAGAAAACCTGCAAATTTTGACCTCAGCTGGGCAACCTGGGGACTCAAAAAAATGGGAGGAGGATACAACTGACCCAGGCATGTGTGCCATTGAAAAGAGAAACACCGATGTTGGATAAAGTCATCAAGGATGCAGTTAACCTCATTTCATTAATATTGATTGGGTGCTAGCCAACAAATCTTTCCTAACTTGGAGCACTCACGACTGTATTGATGCAACTTTCTTCAACCCTGCATAACTAGCATGGCTACTCAGAGTAAAGCACAAAAATACTAGGATTTAGCAGCATATCAGGAAAAGAAAATGAAACAGCTCCTCGGTATAGCTGCAGCAACATCAAAGATAGACAATGCCTCTCAAGATGGCCTTGGGGGAAAAGGGGAGAGAAGCCAAGGTACAAGAGTATAGATCTAATATGGGTGCCATCCTGCAGTGTGAACAACAGGCTGTGATACCCCCAAATGTAAATGAAAAGCTCTCTAAGCTCCTGGCAGTCACCGATGACATGTGCTCACCCTGAGGCTACTCCTGAGGCCTTGTGAGTGAGCAGATGATGGAAGTCCAGAGCTCTGCTAAGGAAAGTTCAGCTGGCAGCTTAAATTTCAAATATGCCACCATGTGAGGCTTCCAGCAAGCTCTGATATCTCTGAACAGGATGTCAACAGAAATCTCCTTGGGTGATGAAACCCAGGCTCAGCTCTGTGTGGCAAAGAATCTTGGAAATCCCTCTGCAAACAGCTGAGTCTCCTTGAAGCCCAAAGACAAGCTGTGTCTTTGGCATCATTGACAAACCCTGTCCTATTGTATCTATGCTAACTATATTCTAATTGCTGGACCGGCATGGAGGATCAGTCAAACGAACAGGGACACCCTCTTTGGCTATCATCTCACCTTAAGGGGCTTCCAAAAGCCGTGCCTCAAAGGTTGTCATGCTATGCTCCACCCAATGTATGAAACTGGTGCGGGCTGAATCATCATGACCTGACATTTAAATACGAATGCCTGCCCCAGCTATGTAGAAGAAGAGACTCATTGAGACTGAAGTGGCTGGCCAATGCCACTCCCCCATGTCCCAATCCAAGTTTTCCAAGGCTAAATCCAAAGCCATCACTCATGAGGCTTGTGTTAGGAAATACAAAGCTCAACCTGCAAAGTTCACCTCTGAGCCCTACCACCCTAATCCTCCTCCACCAAGGTAGGTCTGAGGAGGGCAGAATCTGCTGCTCCCTCCAGGATCATCTGCCATCCTCCTAAACCATGAGGAAAGCACTGTTACTTTTGGGATTCAATCAATACTCACCATAGAACCTTAAGCTTGTTATGCTGAAATTATTAAGTATTATTACAGCACTGAAATATGAGTAACTATTTTCATGCAATTTCTCTGGTCCTGTTCTAGTTTTTGATGGACTCTCCTCTACAAGAACAAGACACATTAGAAAAAAGAATCTCCCAGGTTGGCTGCTTCCAAGTTGAGTAGATTTCTCATAGAATAGATAGCAGAGAAAGTCACACAAGTGGCCTATAGGTCAAAATGCCAGATTTAAAAAGCAGCTCCCAGGCTGGCTGCTTTAAGAGTAAAATCTGCACACAGTAGATGGGTGAAGAAAGCCACACCACTGGCCTATAGAACAACTGGACCTCTTCTTCTAGAGAGGAGGAACATATGTGGCTAAAGTAGGCAGATCTATCTTCTCTTTCTGTTTTCTACTTTAAAGGTGAGTAATTGTCCTATAGAGAAATTGGAAGGAGAAAGGACATTGCTAACTTTATCTGCTCTTTTTGACAGTTGTACCTTGAAGGGGAATCATTGTCACCCTTTGGGCCCTTCTCATCTGTTGTATTTGATGCTTACTATGCATGAATTGTTCTTTTATGATGAGGTTATTATCTGATGCGGGCATAGGTAGAAACTTTTTTACTTTTGCACTCCAATGGAAGGCTTCTTAGGTAGGTTCTGGCCATCTTTGAACCTTTTCTAATCCTGTTCAACTTCATACTTCCACCAGGAAAACTAGTATCTAACAAAGCTTTTTCTAGTGCTGGAATTGTTATGCCCCTTTCCGATAATGGAAGGATCTTCATCAAAGCAAGTGAATACAAGAAACCCAGCTTTCAGCTGTGCAGATGCAGGAGAACAAGGATTTTCAGGTGTAATAAAGGTCGCCAGGATAGAGCAGGGTGAAGTCTAAAACTAGGTGGTGAAGGTCAAATAAAGATGCACGAAAAGGCACTGCAGATAAAGCATCAAAACCTGCCACATTAATCACAGGTTATTCTCAGTCCTGAAGATATTTATCCCTTAATCACACCCCATATTACAGTTCCATGATTCAATAATTCTGCAAACAAGCTGATAATTTTGCATTTGCACAAAAACTGTATTGCTTAAAGACATTGGAGTATTATTCTGATGCAGCAAGCAAATGTACACGAGTTATAAACATGAAATAAACTCACCTGCCTAAATCGATGAACCTCAGAGAGGCAGCATATAAGAGATGCTGAAACACATCATCTGAAAGCTTTGTACAATGCTGCATACTCAGGTATCGTAACTTCAGACTGGTGTTGCAGAGTACACGAACTGATGGATTTGAAAGAAGGCGACATCCATCCAATCGGACCTTTAGAAGCCTTAAACATCCTTTGGCCAATGCAATGATACCAGAGTCTGAGACATGCTCGCAATAGCTTAGAGATATGTAACGAAGCAATGGACATCTGCAAAAAACAATCCACCTTACGACCATGGATACCTAAAATTCAGAATAGAAGTTCTGGTGATAAGGATAAAGATGACAACACCAATCATCATCCACTATTATAAATTATACATAAAGAACAACATGAAATGAAATATAAGCCAGGTTACTACAGATCACGACTAGAAATAGACATGCGTGGGCAATGAGAGAAGATCCAAGCAGTTGGATATGGAAAAATCTTAGCCTCAACTTCAGTGACTTATGTTGCCATCTTCTGCCACAAAATCATGGAACACGCAATCAATAAACCTGTACAAACACACACTATTTCCTTTTATATATAGCCAATTGCCAAGCTCAAGAGCGATGCTCAAGAATTAGAAAGGGTATTGAATAAAGAATGAAGTATTTTGAAAAATTTAGCCATTTTTCACAAAACTCCCAGTGGAGATGGAAGGTATCTGGCCAGCCAATGTAGTCTATTAAGGAGGGACTTCCTTAAAATTGAAGGAAAAAATTGCATTCTTCACACACATGGATAGGTCTCTTCATGAGGGCTATTGTTAGTAAGAGTTACTAGAACATAGCGATCCTTCTATTTCATACTTACGGAAGATGGCACGGCCTAGACTCACAAGGGAGTGTCAAAAGATGACGTACCAGCGAGACAGTAGGGTTTGCGGGGAGGAACACGGAGTGAACTCGGCAAACATGGAGAAGAGAAGAGAAGAGAGACGAAACTCTGATGAATGGAATGATGAAGTTCTGAATCATAGAGTGAATGTAATGCAAGGGAACAAGGGTGCCGTAGCACAAGGAAGATGATGAAGACAGCCACAAACCACGAACCGCAATGTCCTCCTGAAGGGGTGTGAGGGTAGTGGAGAGGCTGGAGAGAAGAGGTGACGGACTGAATGAATCAGCCATGAGGAATGAATGAGAGAGTGGCCTATAAATAGGCAAGGTCAGTCTAGGATGGCGCCCCTTTTTGGGGCTGCAAACCCTAAACGCAAAACGCAAAACGTAGAAACGCAAAAGCGCAAACTACGGGTGAAGGGTTTCTCAACAGGGAGGAGGTAGACTGGCGATGGATATTGGTTGTGGTAGCACATAGCGATTAGAAGTGGCACATTAAAACCTGACCCAGCTTGTTTCTCACAAGAAGGGCAGAGATTTTGGGCATATCAGAGAAGGCCTTTGTAGAAACTTAAGTGGGATCCAGGAGAGTGGGTTTGGACTCTGGAGAGACCCCTTTCACGAGACGGCTCCAGAGAAAGAGGATACAGATGATTCTTGCAACCTGATCTGAAACAAACCGTCGTTCATTGAGAGTATACAATAATTGAACACTTACCTACACCTATTAGATAATGACACACAAACAGAAACTTTTGGTTGCATATCTGGCACAAAATGAGTGTCTCATGCAGATTTTTTATAAATAAAGCCACCCTAATGCTAAGCATGTTCACCTTAGCTGAATATTTGAGCTGCAGAATGATGTTCCCAATGAGAATTTGTTTGACAATGATTCAGATATGGCATCCCTGAGACTTTTCTACCAGATTTTTGAGGTAGCCTGGTGGACTATGTTTGGCCCAGGAATCTCGCTCTTCCTGTTGCTTTTGGCAGTTAGGAGTCTCCACAGAGGCCCAACCATTTGTTCAAGATCCAGGGTGGTAGAGGAGTATCAGAAACATGGTTAGCCTAAGGCTCGGGATATTTGAAGGAGAGATGTTAGACTTGTATTCCAAAGGAATTCAGGGGTTGGATGATAAGGACCTAGGGAGTAGTAGGATGGGTCATACACAGAGGGCCCACTCGTGGATCTGAGGATTTAGGCAACTAGACATCATACCAAAAACTGAGACAGCAAGATACAGTGATGCTATAGAGCAGTAGCATATTTCTATTTCAGAGACATCATCTACATTTGGATGCAGATCATACACTCAAAGGTAGATGGCAGAGATTGCAGGGAGATCCCAATCACATGAGTAGGAGGTGAGAGGCCTTCCTACAGGAGTCCACCCTTCTTTCATTTAGGGGCATGCCATATTGAAAGGTGACACAAGTTCCCCTGTTATCAATCTTTAAACTGAGAACCGTTATCGATAAAGTAGCTATAAAAGAGGATATTCCAAGGGATATAATTTTGTATGTGGTGGAAGACCCCTAGAAAGCATATTGCAAATCGATAGGCTAGTGTGGGACATTGAATGCATGAGAGACTACCGCATTGTCTTTCCTGGTGTAGTTAGGAAGGTGAGCTGCAAACGAGTATCTTCCTCCCTCTAGACAAACCATGGTAGTTTTCCATCCACTTTCTGAAATCTGTCTAATTATCCTCCTATTCAGCACTATCATAGATAGTTTAATAGCGTACAGGTAGATAGTGCTCTAAATTTCCTGATCGATTTATGTAAGGTTTATATGAATCATAGCTTGAGTTCATGTTTGATGTACAATTCTGTCCATTTGTAAATTTGAACAACTTGCAGAAGGAAAATAGTGATCCTCAACAGTCATCATGCAGTCACCAGGAAAAGACAATGTTCATAAGTCAAGGTTATATTTGATGTAAGAATTTGAGGGATTGAAATTTTGGCAAGAAAACATGTTGACAAATCAAAACTCACTATCAAATTACTGATCTGCATCTACATTACAGTGAGAGGGAGACATACCCGCCTGCAATGTAGTTTAGTCCATGGCTTGTTAAGCGTGAGCAATTATTCAAGGCAAGTTCTCGCATAAATTTGCAAGTGCCTATAGCTCTTAATGCTCTGTCAGTTAGGGGCCCATAGCTTGCTACCTGTACACATTATATAGATAAAATCAGTTAATAAATCTCTTACAAAATAGTACTGTATAGGAGTATTTGGACAAGAAACACTCATTTACAGTGAGTCACTCTATTATTTAAAAGAGAGCCTGAAACTCAGTAGCATCAGTTTGACCAACACACTGCATCTATTCCAGTAGAGAAGCCTGTAAGAGGATATCATGTAAGCAAGAGACAGAAGCAGCTATAACAAGGAACACAAGCAATCTGAAAGGCTGAAAGGATGTATGACTATCATGTGGCATGCACAAAACCATAGACACTCCACGACTGACTTGGTGAGGTTTAGTGTTGTACATAGCAACACAAAACTGAAAGAGAAAAACATAATGTGTTATACACTGAAACCATCTTGTGAAGAGAACTGAGCTTGGAAATGGACAGAGTGGAGAAGTGTGCACCGCAAATGGTCAAGTCTACTGTCCTACGTACAAGATCACAGGATTAATGATGCAGGACGTGCCTTATTGGTCAAGCTAGATATCAGGGGTTCTTGCATTGGAATTCTCAATGTCTATGCACGGAGCACAGGCTGGTTTCTGCCACTGAAGTGGTGGATGGAGTACCTCAACTGAGACCATGCAACAGGTGGCTGCTAGCAGGGTAGTCAGCAAGCAAGAGAGCTGTCAACAGGTCAACAGGCACTGCAGGCCGTGCAAGGCGCCAACAATACTGATGTGGCAGGTGCAACTAAGAAGTTGAGCAAATTGCCTCATCACTGCTCCCCTGGCTATACTGTCCTGCAGACAGGCGTGGCCTGTATGCCTGCAGACAAACAGACCATTGATGCTGCACAGGTCAGGGTGAGTGTCGTCAGGGCTGTTGGGTCAGGCGGAGCCAGTCACATCAGCAGTTCAGTCATTTTCAACATGTTTAGTCAGGCTTTAGACTTCGTTCATTGACTTGTCTTGCAGAAGCAGAGGGGCTGTTTCCCAGCTCTCCCAGGACATAGTATTTCCCCACGCCTGAAACCTACCATGGACATGTCCTCAGCCTCCTCATCCATCCATGCAGCCTTTGTATGATTCCTCACACAGGCAACCACCATCTCCCCTTCCCTCGCACAATCCCAACAGGCAGAACAGCAGCAGAATCCCATGCCAACAGACAAGGAAGCACCTACATCACAGACACATAGAGCTCGCATATCGCCCAAGATCACAGCTGGTCCTTCATCATCCCCAGGGGGTTCCAGTGCAGCCCCCCACATGCCGATGCCTTCGCACTGATCTGCTTCACTCCAAACACAGCTGCTATTCAGAGCATTATTTTCTTTGGAAAATTCTACATTGATAGACGACAGTGATACTTGTCAGTGTCTGTTACACTAAAATTTTTTAAATCGCTGATTTCTCATTGTAAAGTAGCTGAAAGAACCATGTTTTATATCCTGAAAGCATGCTGAAACGCATACTACAAGAATCTGCATGCACAGAGATCAAAAGCATTCTCACTATGTGGTGCATTAGTTTCTTGGAAGTTTCTAGTTGACACAAGAAACAACGATACTGCAGACAACAGTGTTTCAGTGTCTGTTATACTGAGAATAGGTGATTTCTCCTTGTGAAGAACTGATAGAACCATGCTTTCTATCGCAAAAGCATTTTGAAAGCTATTCTATAAGAATCTGCATGCATAGAAATCAAAAGCAATCAAAAAAATATCTTACCAAAACTTTTAAAAGAGGGTTGCCGTTGCAGATATCAACCACAGATTGATCAGTTAATCCAGCTGCTTGACCCAGATTCAGTGACTCTAAAGTTCCACACTGTCCCAGTGCCTTCACACCTGCATCAGTCAACTGAACAAGCGTTCCCATATAAATTTTATTCTTGGGCAGTTGCAATCCAATTTTAAAAGTTATACACTGCCCCCTTTTTAACCAGGATGTACAAGAAAATTTCCTATGGATATACAAGAAAATTTCCTACTGAGAGATCACTGCCAGTTCATAGAAGATCTCTTCTTGAAGTCACACCATGGATTCCAAACAGCCCAAGGCTCTATTTGTAATTTATATGAATGAAACTACAGACATGTAAAGAATGCAATGGTGCCCTAGGGCTTGAGAGGCAGGGAGGAGTGCCCTTAGGACGGTGTTTGATGGCACTGCAGAGTCTATGATTGTGTCATGGGGGACAGTGCTTGGGTCACATATAGAGGCCCAGCCTGCTGGTAGAGGATGTACTGGTGTCATGCATACAGAGCAGCTTCTGACCAGGATTGCCATGCCAGATGTTTCACAAATAGTGGGGCTTGTTTTGAAAGTCCCTTACAAGGCTTTGTAGTTTTCCTTGAGATACTTTGTCCCAAGAGGATTTATTGATAGAGTCTTTATTTTCTCTAGAAACACAAAGACGGAAATCTCTTTTCTGTCTTAGTAAATTAAACCTCTTTCATAAATTCGAAAACTTAAATCTAAGAAGTTTCATATCCAACCTATGCTACATGTCATGTCTCCTAGGTTAACAGCTGTTAGGTTGATCAAACTCTGACTTGTATGTGGTTTGCCACCATTAGGTTGATCAAACTTTATGGCCCCCCATACTTTTTCTTTTCAAGAGGAGGAAATTATATAGTGAACACCTCAAACCATAGTAAAAGTATAATACAACAAGAGCCCTGTATAGGACTTTAAAATAACATCCAAAGTGCCATAGATGATGGCTACTCTACAAGGGTACAATACATCCCAAAAGACAATTTTGGGCACCGGATACTCTACAAGTGTCATGATAGTTCCATATACGACACCCAGGAGTTGATAGAGCTTACAATTTTGTCAAGAGCTGGTTATATTGGCTAAAAATGTCTAAGAACATCCTAGAATATGTAGTCATTTGTAATAAATGTGGACTTGCAGCATCGACAGGAGCTTCCACAGCTGTTCCTTTACACCTAGGGTTACCATAGTGTCACATCCTTCGACATCAAAATAGGCGCCAGCAACATTGATCAAAGCCTTGGTTCATGAAATAACCTAGTGCAAATCCACTAGGGGCACTTTAGGGTTAGGGAAGCTGAATCCTATTTATGGGTCTCAAGGCCCATTTGTGCACATCATTGTGCAATCACTGCTTTTGGAATTTAGGCCCAATGGCTTAACTCATGGGTAGAGCTGTTGTCAAACAAAACTCTTACCGGGTGGCCATTAACTAAACCGGTGACCTGAAGAGGCCATGTAAGCTGGACATAGCTTTGTCTATGTGACAACCTGGTTATCCACTTCCATTAACAAAACAATCCTTTATTGAGAATTCAAGAAACTTACACAGAATTTCCATGGTATTTACCAAAGCTTTGGAGTTTGTCTTTACGTATTTGTTTTGTAGACACTCTTGTGTCCATGGAAAGGGCTGATCTGATGGCACACCGAACAGTGACCTTTGGAATGATCCTCATTGCAACTCAACTAATGCTTGCCATTATTGTTCTTCTATGAGTCAAGAATAGACTAATGAGCTGTTTTGTGGGGGCCTGCTCTGACTTTAAGCTCTTGGTGGCTCGATGAGAACCGCCCATTGACTGGCCACTGCTAAAGTGTTATAAAAGTCCTTTGCATACCTATAGACATCCTCTAATGAGTCAAGAGGATTGTGCAATAACTTGCTCTAGCACTCCGTTGGCAACCCAAAAAGGTAACTTATATGGAGGAGTGTCTGCAGGTTGTCTATGGCACTTGTCTTCTGCGAAAGGTCCTTGAACTCCTGCAAATGTGTCCAAGGACTTCTTTCCCATGTCAAAGCTCAAATAGCTTGCGGGAATTCTCAATCTTATCATTGATTACAAACCACTTCTAAAAAATGAATTAAAAATCTGCCCAAGCCTCAAGCTTGGGGCATAGCCCCACTCACCAAGCATATGCTTTCCCTCGAAGCATGATTTGTGTCTGCCTAATACATTGCACATCATCAAGCTAGTACAAATCAAAATAGGTCGTCCACTTGGCCAGCCATTACCCAAATGGAATTAAAGAGGCAATGTATGCATGATTGTGGGCACAAGTGGAAAGTGAAGACTAAGAAGCTCAATGAATTGCCCTTGCATCTACTTAAGCTGAGCTTGGAAAGTCATCATAAGTGGCAAATCCACATCGCACATGAAGGAAGAGTACACTTAGGATGGCACTTGTGTGCCATTGAAAAGAGTCCAATGCGACCACACTGTCATCTTAGCCAATTGAACATCAATGATTTGGCCGAGAAAAAGAAAGGTAGAGACCTGAAACTCCTACCCGTCGTGTTGTGCTTGCTACCCCCCCCCCTCCTCCCACAAGAGGTGATGAGCCACACACGCCTACATCCTCCTCGCACCAGCAGTCTTGCCCTCCCCACACAACCACCAACTCATCTACCCTAGCTGCCCGTCACAGTTTCCCAAGATAGGCATAGCTGTTACCATGGGAGTTCTTCCGCACTGGCCCATGGTCCCAGAGAGTTGCGGAGCACAAAGAGTTCCCACTACCTCTAGAGGTGGGGATCTTCGTGGTTCATAAGTCAAGGAGGGGCAAGGTCCATCTACTAGCACCACCGGATGGACCAAACTACGCTTTTTTCCTTTAGTCCTCTCACTCAGGGAATTGGACGATGACACAGATAGAGGAGTTGAAGAGTCAGGTGGCGGACCACATCTCCCAGTGGATGGGAGAAGAAGGACTAGCACTGTTTGCACAGCAGTGACCTGGTTGAATGATGGACATTAACTCGTGGGATGGTGCCGAGGTCCCACATTTGAGCATTATCTTTCGAGCCCCTCCACAGTGGAGAGCTCCAAGGGATGTGATTGAGTGGTCCTTGGCGTAGGTGGCCCGTTTCTACCAATGTATAGAGTCATGACTCTCAGCATGGCTGATAGATGCATTGGTAGTACCACCTAGAGCATCTATCACTCCTATAGTCCTGCCTGAGGGCCACCATGGGGGACTAGAGTTCACTGTCTAGGCCTGTGGCTAAGCGTACTTGCATGCCTCATAGTTTTTCCTCCTCATCAACAACTTCCACACTAAACAGATGCCTATTCGGTCAGTCACAAGTTTCCCCATGAGCTTACACCTTGCATCTTGGAATATGAGTGGTTCTACGAAGTTGATTGTTCAGCAAGAGTTGCAGCCGGCCCTTATAGGACGGATAGATATCCTACTTTTGTAGGAGCACAAGCTCACCCCCGCCCAAGCCCATCGAGTAGGGAAGGTTCTCCCAAGCAGGTCACACACCTACTGGGAGTACGCCATCGGTGCCCACGGCAGGAGTGGAGACATATGCATCTCTATTGGCCCGAGCCTTACCACCTGCCTATGGGATCACGGGGCGATTGTGGCAAGGAGAGTTCTATGGGTCAAGTTGGATATTGGGGATTTGTGCCTCAGAGTCCTCAATGTCTATGCCCCCGTCACTGAGGTCAGGGCACACAGCAGGTTCTGGGTGGAGATTGCAGCAGGACTCCCAGAGGTGGACTCTTGGATTATTAGAGGAGACTTCAACAAACCAGAGGCCTTAGAGGACTAGCAGGATAGAGGCAGAAACTACCAAGGCATGGCTGGGAAGAAGCAGGAGGCATGGGAGGTCTTCCTACTGGCAGTAGGAGCTCGCGATGCTTGGAGAGACCCAGCTTTTCACAAGAGGGAAAGGTCGTTGGACTTCTCGTGGGGATACAAGCAACTAGGCGGAGTCTTGCTAGAGCGGTTGGACAGGTTCTATGTGGGAGAGTGGGGATGCTCCCATGGAGGCCAGATAGGGCAATTGGCTGGTACCACTCTATCTGATCACTGCCTGGTCCTCCTGACACTTGATCCCCCAGCATCTTCCCTAGGTACACAATCCTGTCGGATCCTTGACTTGATCTATAGGAGAGAGAAGGTGAAGAGACAGATTGAGCAGATTTGAACTAGGGAGTGGAGCAGGAGGGACCGGATCGCAGAGGAGGTTGCAGAGGTCCTAGCCAAGTCGATCAGTATCTGGTAGGAAGCAACCCTACAGGCCAGGCAACAATGTTGGGAGGAGAAGAGAGCACTCATGTAGAACCTAGCATCCACGCAGAGATTATTATAGGAGACACCAGGGGATCCCATCCTCCATACACAAGAGGTGCACACACGAGCAACCATCGCTGCCCTAGAGGATAGGCGCTCGAAGTTCTCATTTTGCACCTCCGCAGCCTTCTGGGCGTGGAAGGGGACACGATATATAGGGAGTTCTTTCAGGCACACCAGCCCCGCACCTCACGAGAGCAGATACGCATCCTTCGGGATCAGTATGGGAGGATTCACTCTAGCCCAGACGAGGTGATGGAGATTGCCACCGATTACTACAGACGCCTTTTCCAGCAGGAGACAACCTCAGCCAGAGGACAGCATTGCAAACAACAGGTCTGGGATCACATCCTGTCCCTCGTCACAGAGGAGATGGGATGCTCCCTCCTAGCCCCCTACACAGAGAAGGAATTAGAGGAGGCTTTCCACACACAAGACGGGCAGAAATGCTTGGTAGAGGATGACCTCTCTAAGACCTTCTTCACCACCTTCTGGGAGGTAGTGAAGGACCCCTTACTACTGGCTTTCCAAGAGATTTTCAGTTTAGGTCGGATGCTAGGGAGTTTATCGGCAGGTCTTATTAGTCTCCTCCCCAGAGGGGGAGACCGCGGTTGGAGCTATCCCAGTGGAGACCGATTGATAGGCGACTTCGCCCCGTGCTTCCAAACATCATTCATGACACACAGACACACTTTGTCCAGGATAGGAGCATCCTAGACAATGTCTTTACCTTCTTTGAGGCAATAGAGTGGGCCCAGTACAGTGGTTAGGGATTGGCTGTACTACTGGATTTTGAGAAAGCCTATGACAGGGTGGATTGGGACTTCTTGGAGGGCACCATGGAGATGTTGGGCTTCCCCCACGCATGGATCCATGGGGTCTCTGCACTCTACAGATCGGCTACCAACAGGATTCTCATAGGTGGCAAGAGAGGGGAGTAGTTTCGGCTGGAGAGATCGGTACGGCAAGGCTGCCCACTATCCCTGTATCTGTTTCTACTCTTTGCAGAGGCGATGTCTCACTTCCTCAAATCACGTGTGGGTGGGTTACGCGGCCTCCGACTTCCAGTGAGAGAGGAGAAGGAGCTGTTAGACTCAAAGTATGCTGATGATACAACACTTTACATAGAGTACGATGAGTTGATGCTGGAGAGGATGAGACTAGCTCTCAAGGTGTTCTATACGGCAACAGGAGCAAAAATCAACTATGTCTTGGGAGTAGCGCCTTTGGATCTAGGATGTAAACGTTGCACACAACAGCTTCTAGAAACTTCAAAGCACTATCTCTGGTCGTGTGAGACAGCACTTCTAGTGTGGAGAGAAGCATGCCGCATCCTCCGCCGCATAGCACCCAGCCTTGGATGTATCTCGTGGGGAGCTTTCTCCTAGTAGGCAGTCAGCCAGGGTTGTCACCTTCTGTATGAGGCTAGGATGCAAGACACGATCTTCCTTATTGAGGCTGGGTCGTGCGCAATAGCCGGCTTGGAGGCTCTACCCATCCGCCAAGTACTGGAGCCCACAGTAGACCACTCTAAGGTATGGGAGATCGTAGGGAGTCTCACTGGATGGCATATCTGGAAGGCACAGTGTCAGGAGGTTTTTAGAGGAGAGAGACTTTCTATACATGTGACTTTGACAGAGCTCTGGACCTTCATCATCCACTCCCTTCGCAGCCGATGGGACTAGGTGCAGGGCGAATCTCGAGCGCGTTAGGAGCTCCGTCTTCACTTCATGGGCACTTGGAGCTATCTGGACTTGTTTTTCATGATGCAAGCAGGCAACCCCAAATGGCGATAACCCCCCCCCCCCCCCCCCTCCATAGCTTCTTGCCCCCATCCCCCCTAGACCGCCCTGAAAGGCGTGTATATTTGATATTTCTATGACTTTGTATCAGCTCCAACTAGTCTATTGAGCAGGAGCACTTCTTTGTATTCAAGGTCTTTCTGAAGTAATATAATTAGCCACATTTTATTTGCAAAAAAAAACTAGATTTGGCCACGTCTCCTACAAAACCCTATGCCAGCACAACAATCCATAGGACCAACATGATCAACACCATCTCCTTCTAAAATCAGTTGACTTATGGGACTAGTGTGAAATTAGTAGTATGGAATTGCAATGGCTCACAATGACTTAATGTCTACACATTTGAGGAGACTTTCACGGGCCATGACATTACCTTCTATCGAAGACACATTAGAGTCTATATAGCACACTTTCACACGACTAGATACCAGTGGTAGTTAGTGCATAGAATGGAGACACAACATGTATAGCAAGTGAGGCTCAAGTGGTGTGGCAATCTTGTTTAGATAGAAATTGTATCCACCACTAATCTAGGTAGTCCATCAAGGGTAGGAGATGAACATCACATCTTCTATATTTCCATATACTAGCGTTCTATGATGTCTCCTTATGGCTCTCCTTATGGCCCTCCTAAAGGGAAATCACCATATATAATTTTGGAAAATCAAAATTTGGGAGTTTTTGAGAAAGGGTGATGCCATTTTATTGGGTGACATTAATGCCAGGACATCATGCCACCAAGTGTCCTTTTTTGATACATCAAAGAAGATGTTATAGAAGTTGGATTTGGCAAAGTTCAGAAGAAGCGTGCCTCACATGAGGTAGGGAAATGCACACGTGTCATTTTATTGGGGGACATTAATGCCAGGACATCATGCCACCAAGTGTCCTTTTTTGATACATCGAAGAAGATGTTAAAGGAGTTGGATTTGGCAAAGTTCAGGATGAAGCGTGCCTCACATGATGTAGGGGAATGCACAAAGTCTAGGAGAGATACCTGATTGTGTTGGGTACAACACATGGATTAGCCGTACTCAATGGAATAGCTAGATGCCCCCTATTGGGTGCATTCACATGCTACCCTCCCCAAAATGATGCCAACATGGTGGATTATGTACTAGCCCTCACCCCCCAATACTTACTCCATATCTAGGATCTCATAGTCCCTTCATGCTCCATTGGAGTTGCAATGGACCATGTTTACTTCTCATTTATAGTGGATTTTTGGTTCTCACATGGGAAGACCCCCCACACACAATTTTCAAGCATTTGAGATATAATTTCTCTCAAGAGATTGTGGGTATCTACTCAAGAGAGACTAGAAGCCATGATGGCAAGTGGGTTGTACAATGTAAAATTTCTTACTATTTGTGTTAGTCATGCAAAAAATCATGATACTCTAAGGAATCATCCTTGCCTCCTAATGTGAAAGAGTTCAAAGAGTCGCGCAAAACAATGGGTTTTCACTAGGTACCATTGTAAAGCGAGACTATGATGGTGCAAGATGGAAATAGCTCTCCCCTAATATAGTAGGGTCGAGCACTTTATCTATAGTTTTATTGCATTTTTAATAGGAAAGTATAGTATGTTTTTAAAGCATTGAAACTATGAATAGGGCTGCAAAACAGTATATTCTCAAGGCAAAAAAAGATACGAAGGGACACAGATTATTGGAGGCTGAAGAATGAATATATGTCAAGCTACTATATGATGTTGATCCCCACATCCCATTACTTGGGCTAATACAGCTTTTTAGTGAGGCCTCACATGCAGCAAGAGGTACCTCACTCACTATCCACATAGCAAGCTCCATCTAGGCCAATACCATCAAATAGCTAGTATGACGGTGTGTATCGTGAGAGTAGAGCTCACCTACAAAGAGAGGTGGCTTTCAGATTCACCACCACAAATAGGGCTGCAAAACAGTATATTCTCAAGGGACAAAAAGACATGAAGGGACACAGATTATTGGAAGCTGAAGAATGCATATATGCCAAACTACTATATATGATGTTGATCCCCACATCCCACTTGTTGTGGAGGCTGTGCGTGAGCTGAGCTGAGAGTGAAGGGAGTTGAGAGCAGTAGAGCAAGAAGAGTGAGCACGACACTTGATGTTTTTGGTACAAAGACTTGTGTACCACATTTTAGGTTTTGAATATATATAAAGTACAAAGTGTAAGGGTGCGTTCACACCCAAACATGGTAAAAGGCATGGTGAGCCTTTATTCCCAACAACCTCCCACCTAAAGGCAACGTGCCTAAAGGCAAAGGAAAGAATCAGCTAAGTATATGTATGTACAAAGCTGAAAGACACATACACTATCCAACCCCCATCATCTGACGGCATAAGTAAACTGCTCGATTGAAAGACCTTTCGTGAGAAGGTCTGCAAGATTATCATCTATATGTACCTTGACAAGCTCAATGCCTTTGCTGTCAAGTACATCCCTAATAAAGTGATACTTCACCTATATGTGCTTTGTCTTTGCGTGAAAGACAGGATTCTATGCTAGCATGATAGCACTTTAACTGTCACAAGGGAGGATAGGAACCTCTATAATCCCAAGCTCTCTCACCATATGTGAAAGCCATAAAGCCTCTTTGCATGCCTCTGTGGCACCCACATATTCTGCCTCTGTAGTAGACAGTGCAACACACTTTTGCAGCCTAGATATCCAAGAGATTGCTCCTCCTGTGAACATAAACATATATCCTAAAATAGACTTCTTGCAATCAAGATGGCCAACATAGTCTGCATCTGTGAAACCAATAACAGATGACTTCTACTTACCAAAGCAAACACACAAATCCTTTGTGCCCTTCAAGTATCTCATGATACCCTTCCCAATGCTTTTTGCCAAGATATGTCATGTATCTGCTAACTACTCCCACTGCAAATGCAATGTTAGGACATGTAGCAACCATAGCATACATCAAGCTACCAATAGCTGAAGCATAAGGTATCTTGGCCATTTCAGCCTTACCATCATCTAATGTAGGGCTATCATTTGCAATAAGTTTCACATATGGAGGCAATGGTACACTAATAGCTTTTCCCCCCTCCATATGGAAGCGTTGCAAAACTTTCGTAATATACTCCTGCTGACAGATAAAGAAGACCCTTTGATCTGTCTTTCAGTATACGCATGCCAAGAATGTGATTTGCCTCACCAAGATCTTTCATATCAAAGCTATAGTGTAGACTCTGCTTCAAGGAGTCCAAGGCATGAACATCCTTGCCTGCAATTAGCATGTCATCCATATGCAATACCAAGAGAATAAGGCTGCCATCATGTACTGCCTTCTTGGTATATAAGCATACCTCAAAGACGGTAAATAACCCAAACGAGAAAGCACTTTCATTCCAGATTGACTCATATGTCCCAACCGGCTATGCCACAAAGAAACACTTGGTTGCTCGGTTATGATGACAACATGGTCACGTACACTAGATACATGCAAATGATACAGAGTATCACTTTTGGACCCCTTGGCAACAATGCGAGAGCCCTTACATATTTTCCATTTGCTATCCCCAAAGGTGGTGTGATAGCCTTCATCATCTAGTTGCCTTGTGCTTATCAAACTCTTCTTGAGCTAAGGTACATGTCTCACATTATGCAAAACAAACACGGAGCCATGTTGAAATTCCAGTTTCACGCTGCCAATGCCTGCAATTTTACATGCATAGTTATTCCCCAAGTGGACAACACAACGTATAGCACCATTGTAGTTAGACAACCACTCATGATGTGGTGTGACATGAAAGGACACACCTAAATCAAGTGTTCAAGTGTGAATACCATCCTCAAAATCTGTAATCAATGCATGTGCATCCAAAGAAGAAGCTAGAAGTACATCACCATCACTATCATTATCATAAGTGACTACATTAACCTCTTCTATTTTCACATTGCTCTTTTTGGCAGGCTAGCTGTCCTTGTTTTCAGCCTCGTTGGCTTCATTGGTTTTGTTTTTGCCCTTCTCTTTCTTTAATTGAAAGCAATTCCTTTTGTAGTGTCCCTTTTTGCCACAATGATGGCACTCCACATTTTTTCCACGAGATTTGTTGCGTGCTCTGTTTTCAGAACTGCTCTTATAATGAAATATGCCTCTAGTGTGTAATGCATTTGAAGACTTGTTTACTGAGTTATTCTGCCTATCAAGTTCTTCCATCAGCAAAGAACTCTCCACATCAGAGTATAACAACTGAGCTAAATACTCAAAGCTGTTCTAAAAGTATCCCAACTTTTAAATAGAGTACATAGCAAGAAGGTAGCTTTGAACTCTTCATCAATATGAAAATCCAAAGCAATCAGCTAACTGAAAGTTGAGTTAAACTCATTCAAATGTACAAACATGGTTGTATCCTCTTTCACGCGAAAGTTCATCAATTTTTTCAGCCAATAAACCTTGCTAGCTACACTTTTCTGAGCATACAATTCTTCAAGCCTTTGCCACATTGCATATGTCGAATTCAACCTCTCAATGTTGAAGAGCAAGTTGTCTAACATTGAGAGCTCAATGGTAGAGCGAGCAAGCTCGTCCAAGTCATCCCACTCATCTTGTTCCATGTCTACTGGTTTGATTCCCTTTGTTTTGATGGGCATTATATCTTTCTTCTGCACCAAGACATTATAACATTGTTTTTGCCAAATTGCAAAATTATGGGCACCCTCAAGCTTCTTAATGTGCAAAAGATTACTGCTGTCACTGTTTCCAGCCATAATTTGCAGTCCCAAATTGACTAACCAGTCACCAAAGGCAAGCCCGAATATGACACGTGACCACAGTGCACAAGAGTACCAACCAGCAATGAAAATCCCAAGATTGCAGAAATTTCAGATCTGCAAACGAATTTTCAGAATTAAAAATGTCGTTTGCTGCACTCAAGCAATTTCTGAAACAATTAGAGACCAAGCCAACAGTTACATGTGAAATCCCCAAAATTTCACTGCAATTTCTGCTCCAAAGGCATTCCCGAGCACAAATTTGACAATTTAGGTTAAAAGCCCCAAATTTTTAGAGGATAATCTGTTCTAAATTGCATCAATTCAAGTGCCCAAGTGCATATACCAAGCAATTCTTGCACAAATTGATGAAATTCTGCAAAAGCCCCAAATTTTCTAGGTCCAGTGTGCACAAATTTCATTGAAATTGAAGAAATTTCACTGAAATGTGAAAAGCCCCAAAATTTCACGGGTAATTGTGCACTGATTTCGCAATTTTTGAGTCAGATTTTCCACTTCTCCATTAAAGTCCCCAAATCCGAGAAAAACCCCAAAATTTTGGGTCAAAATTGTGCATTGTGCTTGTGCATATGAATGCCCCAAAAGGGGAGAAGGAAAAATTTTAGGAATTTCACAAAAAATCACGAAAAAGAAGATGTCCGTTGAATCTCGGACTCGACATGTTGACCTGTCCGCGTGTGTCAACTCCGCCTGCGCGCGTGTGCTGTCAACTCGCCTACCCGTGTGTGCCTACAGCGTGTTATCTCAGCATTGTTCGTCCCGTCTGGCGCCTGCAATCCGTTTCGGCCCGTCCGTCCCATTTGGCGCTTGTCTGCACGCGAGCCTAGTTACGTTTGCACAGGTCGAGTGCAGGTCATACTGAGGCTGGTCACTCCAACCTATCGCCTATCAACTACCTCTCCTGCACTTGCGGAACAGTGACGACTCGTGCCTAAAGGTCCTGCTCGCCTGTCACATGGCTTGACGACCATCACTGGCTTCGGGAAACGTGCACAGCCTGTGTGCTCTAATACCAGTTTCTTGTGGAGGTTGTGTGTGAGCTGAGCTGAGAGAGAAGGGAATTGAGAGCAGTAGAGTGAGAAGAGTGAGAGAGTGAACATGACACTTGATGTTTTTGGTACAAAGACTTGTGTACCACATTTTAGGTTTTGAATAATAAAGTACAAAGTGTAAGAGTGTGTTCACACCTGAACACAATAAAAGGCACTGTGAGCCTTTATTCCCAACACCACTACTCGAGCTAACACAACTTTTTTGTGAGGCCTTACATGTAGCAAGATGTACAACCTTCCCTCACTCACCATCCACATAGCAAGCTCCATCTAGGCTGATACCCTGGAATATCTAGTATGATGGTGTGTGTCATGAGAGTAGAGCTCACCTACAGAGAGAGGTGGCTTTCAGATTCACTACCACAAATAGGCTATAGATGCCTCAGATAATAGAAGAAAAGAACTTTCCTAGCTCAGCTAGAGAGTAACTTCTACAAGCTATATCTCAGCCAAGAATCTAGAGAGGCTTGGAGACTTTTTAGAGGAAATTACATGACCACCCCCATCACATCTCCGGTCACATGGGGATAATATGCAGCTAGTCCTTCTACAGCAGTAGATGGAGGGGATGATAGTTGCAAAGCCATGGGACTTGAACTTTACCCACCCATGTTTCTATTTTTGGCCAACATGAAGTGTGTTTTAGTTTCCAGCTTTCATTTAGCCTTTAATTCTACTTTTATTGCATGCTTGTTTCTCTCATTAAAGTCATCTATAATGAGAGGATGCATGAATTCACACAAAGATTGCAGGTTGTACTAACTGTTAGCTCCTACTAGCAACGAATAGCTACTAAATAGTGAGTGTAATATGTATGTTTGGCAATGTAAGAATCTAATTATGTAAAGCTTAAAGTAGTAGTTTGTATAGTGAACTACAACCGCACATAGTCTCTCCCTCTTACCTTTTTATATATTTATATTTTTCAGGTTCTGTTTGTGCTGCTTCAGACTCCATTTTGTGACTCCCAAATGCGCTTCCATTTCCCCATTTCTGAAGCTCGTGGTAGTAGTTGATTCTCCACAATGGCTACAATGACATCAGATCCACTCTCCTAACTGGGTTAGGAGATCAGCACCAAGTTTTAATTATAGACAAGAGGTGGAGTATGTAGATTCCTATAGATATCTAGGTGTCTTATTCACAAAGCCCACTTTACCTTGAGGGAGGCACCAGAGACCAGATTAATGGAGGGATTTACAACACTAGGTGGTTTAGAGAGGTGGCTCACAGGTACAGTTCCAAGACCCCCATTGGTCACATCCACATTACTATGTGAAGTACTTATATGAAGACCTAACCTCGACCACCACAATAAATCAAGACAGTGGCGGATGGAGATCGATGGGGAGGCCCTTGGTGTCCGTGATTTCTAGGATGAACTAGTATAAGGCTTCGGCCCACATAAGATTGTTAGCATTGAGTCCTTCAAGGGACGTCGAGAAAGACAAGACCTTAATGCCCTCTGTCTAGAGGTAATTGGCAACTTTCCTGCACAAAAAAGAAGGAATTTCTGGGACACCTTTGACTCTGCCTGCAACCTACACTCGGATGCCAATAGATGAAAAGTTTGCTGCCCATCCATGTCATGGCTAGCAAATCCTAGAAAGTTGAAGCATCAATCTCCCATCTATTGGCCTCTACCACTCTATGACAACCTACTACCTGCTAAAGTACCTCCAAGTCCACACCCCTATAGATGTCTCTCCACACCCTTATGAAGTGGTGGGGCCAACCTCCCAGCTGCCAACCCATTGTGTGTGTGTGCACTCCTTGAGCCGCATTCTATCACAATCTCAAAATTGTAGGTTCCAAATGACTAATTATTCATCAATCGCCTCTTAGCAAGCTGGGGTCCACTGCTCTAGGATCTTCCACAAGATCTACTAACATTTTAGTAGGTTGCAAAGAAAGGATAATGTGGGTAGTGTGGTCAATGATGTGGTGAAGATTTATGTTAGAGACACTCTCCACTGCCCTCGTAGTGGGGTCTACATCCCTGGAAACCCTCCTAGAGGAGAAATTTCCAAGTTTAGCCATCTAGTGTGATCCCTTAGAACACTAGCTTGCCTAGTAAAGCTCAACTTTGGAACTCTAGGTCAAGGATCCACAAGCCCCTTTCTAGACAATGTCAGCTGATGGTCTGCCAAGCCACCCTTGCATGGGGGTCCTTGGACCCGTCTGAGCAGACCACAAGAAATCCCAGACTAAGTGGCATAATGTAGCAACACATGATGGTCAAAAGCACCACCGAGAGGCTATATACCAGGCCATGAACAATAGGACCTAGTTGACCAATAGAGCCTTGCCACCAAGAGAGAGGTGAGCCATGCTCCAAAGGTCAACTTCCACTAGCTGCATTCTAACACTGGTACAAACTGTTGGGTTGCTCTGGTCTCTAGTCCCACTTGGAACCCTAGGTATTTGTCTGTCTTTTCCTACTCACCCTATGGACATCTCAGTCACAATGCTTGAGTTGAGATCTGTAAGAAAACAAACCAACTTATGCTAGTTAATTTTCGTGCTTTCTACCATGCAAAACACCTTTAGGGCCAGTCTCACTCTCTCAAGCACCACCTAATCAATCTCAACATAGAGGCTGTATCATCTACATACGCTTGAGTCCAACAGCTCTACCTCCATTTGCTCTAGTAGCCTTAGTCCCCTTAGACTATTGACTCTTAATTGTAGAAAGCATGGCATCACCTCGGCAAAGAGCCAAAAGAGATAGGGAGCAAGGGGGAAACCATGTTCAAGTGATCACTCCAAGTGGAACTTTGCACCTTTCCTCCCCCCAATAATCACTTGGCTACTCATCAAGTTGTAGTGTGTCTAGACACCATTGATACTATGCAAAGGAAAACCTGGCCAAGCCACCAGTACCCTCTTGGAGGTCCCAGTCTACTCTATCATAGGCCTTCTTGAAGTCTTGAAGGAGCATTGCAACCCTCTAGATATTGTGGTGGGCCAAGCACCTCAAAGAATGTGAAAATGTGTCTAGGATACTCAGTCTTGGTCAATCCTGGACAAAGCCTATATGTGTCATAAATGATTTCTAGAAGGATGGGTCAAAGTTTGCTACCAATAATCTTTGCCAATGCCTTATGAGCCACTAACAATAAGGTGATCGCTCTCCACTACATAAGCTCCAGTCAATCCCCCCCTTTAAGGACGAGACAAACTACACAACAAATAGACAACCTCGCATCCTCCTCAAGCTAAAGATCTTTTGGAAGCCTTGTAGTAGGGGAACCTTCACCTCCTTGCAACAGGTGAAGAGAAAACCCTAGAGAGCCCATCCTCTCCTAGGTACTTCTGCCCTCCTATGATTGGAAAGCACAAATCATTTCTTGCTCAATGAAATGTGTAAGGAGTTACTGTCCCATCTCCTCTATCACCAAAAACGAAATGCACTCCCACATCCACTCTCTACACTAGGGTACTCATCTCTTGCTGAAAAATTCATCTATAGAAATCAATGGCAAGGCCCATCACCTCCGTAGGGTAGGATCTCACTATCCACTAAATGTGGCTAAGGTGCAAAAAGAGAACTCTATCCTCGTGTCCTCTAGACTCATTAGAGCTCTCATGCCTAGAACTCTTGGGAGTGGGGGGTGTCGTCTCCAAGGGAGCCTTGTATTAGCCTCTAGATAGCTGCCAAATCTTGCTATGAGGCCCTCTTCTCCTACCATTGCTATCTCACACAAAAGGCTACCTCATGACAAAACTTGGTGTGAAGAAGACAAAGGAGTAACTGCTAGGATTTTCACAGAGGAAACACATTGTATGACTACAAAAGAAACACAACAATACAAACAAACGTGCGAAACTCAAACCCTAAAAGTAAAACTCAAAACTCAAACACAAAAACAAACACAAGCAAAAGGAGAGAGAAAGAGAACCAACTCTTAAGTGAATGAAAATTATAAATAAATGTAAGAGTGTATAGAGTGCTCAAGGGCAGGTCATAGAGTAGCATCCACTAGAGACGGATCCCATGTACTGTGACCACCAATCAAAGTGTCAGAGTGAGGAAAATTGTCAAATGCAGATCACAATGGAGGCTAGAGAAGCTGAGGACAGCAGCGATGATGTCAGAGGAGACAAGCGACACACCAAAAAGCTGCCAACGCATGCTACGGAGGAGTTGCTAGCTGAAGAAAGTGGTCAGCACCCTATTACCTGGGGCTAATGATGCCAAACGCAAGCTGAAGAGGCTGCCAGATGTGGAGGAGATGCACGGCCAACAATTGTCGCCAAGCTGATGGCTGATCAAATGCAAGCTGGGGAGAAAGTTTAAGGGTTAGCAAGGGCTGGTACAGCCAAACGCAGTAGTGGAGGAGGCACTAGAAAAAGGGCAGCAGCAGTGGAAGAAGTTGCTAGCAGCTGGAGCACCCGATGATGAAGTGGCAATAGTTGCAAAGGCTGGACAGCCACATGGAGAAAGGTTGATGGCTGAAAATCTGCACGCAAGGATCAGAAAATCTGCACAAGGGGTGATAACTAAATGGGGGCAGCTTGTCTATTTATAGATAAGGATGGACCCTCCCAAATTAGAGTTTCACAAAAACTCTCTCAAACTGCGTTCAGTTTTAGGGTTTTTCATTCAATAGGCATGTTTTGGGCTGTTTAAGAGGCTAATCAGCATGTAATGCATTTTTTAGCTCAACACCCCCCTCTCAAGCCTAAAACAGGGCAAGAAAGGATGGCCAATCCGATTTTGCCCAAAGTGTCCCACCCCAAAGTAGCCAAGGCATCGGACAAAGAGTGCACAGTGGCTACCCAATGGCCTACCAAGACTATAGAGGCGATCATTATCTTACCAAGGGAGTCCAAGTAGACACCCAAGAGAGGACAGGGCATCAAACAAAGGGTGCTCATCAAGTGTCTAGTGGCCTACCAAGTCCTGCAAAGCCAGAGGGAACCACAATGAACTTTGTTTGTTTGTTGTTGTTTTCTTTTTTTTTTTCCTTTTTTTTTGAAGGGTGTTGTGAGAGACGGTTTGTAGTCGATTAAGTAACTGTACCATACCGGAGAATGACAAAGGATGGTATGGTCCAACCTATCACAGAACAAACAAGCCAAGGAGGAGGTACAATAGGGGGGGAAGGCCGATATCAAAGACAACCGCTAAAACCTATAGAATACCAAGAAGGGTAGCAACCCCCTCTCACCCTTGGATATCAATGTCAAAGGAGGAAGAGGAGCCGGATGTCGGTCTTCATGTGGTGCGGAGAACCATGATGTGAGGAAACCTCCCAACTAGAAGAACAAGATAGAAGTCATTGTCATGATAGCATTAAGATAGATGCTAAATGATCCGTCTAAGGAGAGGAAGCCTCCATGCTGGTACAAGAGCAAACTCCTAGGATGATCAACCCATGAATTAAAATGGCATGCATCCCAAGTCTCCAACCCAGGTGGGATTGGTGCAAACCTGCATATTAGCCCTACAATAAAAACAAAACCCTACAAAAGAGATGGAGATCTACAAGCACAGAGGTCAGTAGTGAGATGCTCCACAAAATGAAACTAACCTAACATGAAAAGCTAATTGAATGAATAATGCAATGATGCAATGGGCCCGACTCAATAGCCTAAAGACCTAAGAGAGCCGAAGATGGAGCTAATCTAAGGATGTGGCCACCACTCAAAGGGAAGTTGATCATGAAATCAAGCTAGCGCCAGGAGCTGCACCAATTGCAAAGAGACCATGTAGAATGTCCATCCCAGAAGCGATTGAGCTGAAGGAGCAACTCAAGCAACTGTTAGATCAAGGCTACATTCGTCATAGCAGTTCACCATGGGGAGCTCCAGTGCTGTTCCAGAAGAAGAAGGACGGAACGCTTCAGCTATATATTGATTACAAAGGGTTGAATCAATCAACCATTAAGAACAAATATCCCATTCCAAAGGAGAAGAGGGTGGGATGGAAGGGAATGAAGAAGGGTAATTGACTTGCTCAAAAGAAAAAAAATATATAGGTATACATGATGATAGATATCTACTTCTAGAGCCCCCTCTCTTAAGATTTACATACATGAAGCCATCCAAATCTTGCACAACAAAAGGCAAAACAGGAGAGGGTTTTGATTCAAATGACTCAAAAGGGTTGTACGAACCTAACATAGGGCTTGGCCAAGATGATGAATATGGATGGCTAGTTGTCCCAAATGCCGAATTGCCTCCATGATAAAAAAGGTGACCAGCCTCACCAACCGGTCTGAAAACAAGTAGCAAAACTAAAAAGAGGGGTGCCATTTGAACCATACTTCTTGTGTTAAGTACTCCTCAAACACCTCTGTGAGGTTTGAAATCTGGAATATCTCGCATGGGTGTAAACATAGGATATGAAGGTAAAGGAGAACGCAAAGGTGAATGCGGAGCGTCGTCTTCTTCCTTGAGTCCATAATGCCTTCTCAGGATCTCCAGTGATGGAGAAGCCTAATAAGACATCATGAGGTCTTGAGAAGGAGGTGTTAAAGACATTGTAATTCGGTTTTGTGTCATTCATGTGCCTCGTGCAAAACCAAGCCTTCACAATATCTGTAGGATACTCTTTACAAGAGCACAGGCTGTAATACCATGTGAAAAAAACTATGGAGTAGCTACTAGGGTTTGAAGCTGAACCGACTCTTATTCGACATAGTCGAAGATGAGGAGGATAGGGAATTGGGGGCCAAGCAATGGTGCTTAGCAATTGGTTTAGAGGGAAAACTCCATTCCCCCATACTAGCTTGTGGGTGTAAAAGGTAGGTGAGGTTCAAGAACCCTGCACAATAGAGTTTGCAGACATGAGCCAAGCTGTCAAGTGAGCTTTTGACAACATATAATATCAAGCAACCTAGGCTAGTGGTCACTTAATCACATCCATGGAGAGGCACCATTCTTGTGTGGTTTGGATGAGAATGTTGAGGTAAGGGAACTCTACACCAAACCATCTATTGTTGTCCATCATACATTTGGGCCAATGATCCAAATGCAACTACAATTGTGCACTTCCCAACCACTCGCATACATACTCTATGACCTGGTCACCAATGTCCTCCACCTAATCCTTAGCCCATCCACTAGAGGGGCTAGTTTGGAGAAAGGAGTTAAGTTCGGCCCATCCGAACGCCCCAACAGGTGCGCCTTGTTGTTTCAAGACATAAATAGCGAAGATTCCCACTACCAATGGAAGTGGAAACCCTTCATGGCCCACAACTCTCATGTATGACTAAGGCCCACAATAGAAGTGTCCTATGCAAGGATTTGCGTGTGGCAAGGGAAGGAACGTCCTACCAGGGGGATTGCGATGCTAACCCTAGGGATGTAAGAGCCGTTGCTAGTAAGGAGAGGTAAAAGGAGTGTAGGACTCATCATTGCCTCTTTCGGGTTTTTGTTTTGGTTTTGAGGGGGGAGGGGGGTATATATCATTGAGCATGGATGTGTGTGCGGATCTGGTAGGTGAGAGGATGTTTCAAATTGCTATGAGGCAGGCTATGGGACTATGTGAGAAGGTGGGGGTGGAAAGGGAGCTATGGTCAGGGTGGAGGAAGGAGTGGAGAAAGAAGGGAAGGAGGGTGGCACACTGTAGGTCTAGGGGGTGTTCAAGCCAACCCTTGCTACATCAACGCTAGATTCTCGTGAAGTCATTCTCATCTAGTGGGTGTGCCTCAGTCTAATAATAAGAAACCTTCTGTTGAGTGGCCTTCACCCCAACATGTGTATACTTTGAAGCTTATGTCTAAAAGGATCACATTTGAGGAACTATCCAAGCTGTCTCATGACTATGATCAGCTAACTGATGAGGGTTTTTCCAACCTCAATCTTCAAAATTTTGGGTATTTCTTTGACATGGAATAAAATGTGACTACTTACTAAATCCATCAATGATAACCCAAATCATGGCATGACCTTAAGATATTCTTAGAATACCTAAGATGAAACCCCTAGTGATAGATTATCATGAAGTATCAAGTACTCGCAAAGTCTAACACCTTTTAGCTATCATATTTAAAAACAAGCTAGAGTCTAGACCTTTATGAAGTTATGTGTCTCTTCCCATTATTGGCATAGTAATAGAAGTGCTCAATTGCACTTAAAGAGGTTGTCCTTCCTCTATGTCTTGCATAGGAAGATTCATGTCTTTCTTTAAGCACCTTTTGTCAAAATTAAAGATTGACACAGTTGCACTAGTACCATGTATGAAATCATACTATTCCATACTATAAGTATCATATTGTACATATTAGTACCATGCAGTACCAACTTAAGGGATACTTGTTTTCCAATCCAATCCACACTTTGGGATAAGTTAAATGCTTCTTATGCTAATATAATTCTCTCATGGGATTATGTTGTTTAAGATTCAAACAACTTCTCTACCCTTTTTTTGTCAAAAAAGATCAAGTTTTAAATGGCTTTAGGAGAGAATAACGTATTTTTATCATACTATACCTTTAAAAATCTTAAGATACCATTTAGTACCCATTTATCATGTCATACCATATCGGAATTTTCATACTTGACAACCATGGATTGACACAAAGGCCATTATTCATAAAAAGGTAACCACCTTTGATGAAGTAATCTAGATGAAACCATCCTTGCTATAAATTTTTCCAATTTGCTTCTCCACACCATTAAGATGACAACTTTGGTTTACAAATTAAAGTGTAGATCTAATGGTAGCATTGATCGCTACAAGACACGTCAAGTTGCCAAAGGGTATGCCCAACAGCATGGGATTGACTACGATGAGACACATTTGCACCCACTTCACATATGACCAAATTCGCAATGTCATTGCTTTGGCTACCCATTATGATTGGCATTGGCATTAGTTGGACATGAAGACTACTTTCTAAATGGTGATCTTCATGAGGAGATTTATGTCACTCAACCTCTTGGCTTTGTTCAAAAAGGGTCAGAAAGCAAAGTGTGCCATTTGCATAAGGCCCTCTATGGTTTAAAGCAGGCACCTAGGACATGGTATGAAAAGATATATGCATACTTGATTGCTCTTGGCTTTAGTTATTTACATACTAAAAGACACTTTATGTCCGCAAACATAGAGATACCTAATTCTCATTCTTTATATGGATGACATGCTATTGACTGGCCCTCATGAGACATAGATTTCAACCTTAAAAGTTATATTGCAACATGCTTTTGATGTGATAGATCTTGCCCACTTGCACTACTATCTTAGCATACAGTTTACTGCAGTAAAGGGGGGCATTATTTTGCAATAGTCTAAATACATTGGACTGCTTCTTGAGCATTTTCAGATATAAAACTACAAGCCTATCTCTACTCTGGTTGAGACAGGAAATAGGTTTACACTTGAGGATGCAGGAGAACTATTTGATGCTTCTCTTTATCAACAGGCTGTTGGCTGTTTATTGTAGTTGTGTAATACACGGCCAGATATTCAGTTTGGGGTCACTTAGTTGGCACACTTTATGCACAGCCTTGATACTACACATTGGCAATCAGTTAAAC
This sequence comes from Lygodium microphyllum, assembly GCF_053477565.2. Lineage (NCBI taxonomy): Eukaryota > Viridiplantae > Streptophyta > Polypodiopsida > Schizaeales > Lygodiaceae > Lygodium > Lygodium microphyllum. The sequence goes on along the minus strand of NC_141144.1, from coordinate 18,654,864 downwards.
ATGTCTTCTATTATCTCAAAGGCACTCAGACATTGGTCCTTTTCTATTCTAAAGGCGCTTCTCTTTGCTTGCATGCATTCATAGACAATGATTGAGCTAGTTGTTTTGACACAAGGGTGTTCGCTAGTGGCAATTGTTTCATGCTTAGTGATTCATGTATTTCTTGGTTGTGCAAGAACTAGTCTACAACGGCCACATCTAGCTATGAAGCTGAATACATGGCAGCATTTACAACTATATTACAATGTGTATGGCTCAAATGCCTTTTCGTCAATCTTATGTGGGACAGCAATCACCCATTCCTACCTATACTGACAGTCAAAGTGCCATGGTATGTTGCAAGGAATCTAGTTTTTCATGCTCGCACTAAGAACATTAAGATGCATTATTACATACGAGCTTTTCTTCTAGTACGACCAACCATGGGTGCATCCAGATGACTATCTTTCATAGTCTGTAGATACCATCTGGGCATTCGTCTTGCCTCCTGACTGTGCACAAGCTCTTGCTGAATTTCAGATTCAGCACTTTGCTGAATATTCAGATCAGCCAATGGCTGATTTTCTGCATTTTCCAATGGAGCAGCTGGCTGAACATTAAGTTCACTTGCTAAAGCTCCAGCTGAATCACCAAATGAAATGGGAAGCCACCCTTCAAATACATCACCGGCAGCCTGATATGTATCAAAACCAGCGAGGAATAATCCTGATTTTTCATCAAAGAGTATATCCCTACTGACAAACACCTTTTTAGAGACAGGATCAAAGTCTGTAGCCTTTGCTCTCACTACTATATTCCACAAAAATGCATTTGACAGCCTTGTTATCTATCTTTTTTCTGGGTATCTGGGGAATGTGTGCATATGTAAGACACCCAAAGGTGCGAAAGTGCCCAACAGAAGGTTTCCAACTGTTCCAAGCCTCAAAAGGCATAACATACTTTAATGCTTTGGTGGGGCATCTGTTTAAAGCATGGCAAGTACGCATTATGGCTTCCATCCAAAAACTGTGTGGCAAGCTCTTTACTTTCAGCATACATCCGGCCATCTCCACAAGTGACCAATTCTTCCTCTCTGCAAACCCATTTTGCTGTGGAGTATAAGCAGTAGTGAACTGATGAACAATGCCCTTCTACTTCAAAAAAGAATTCAGCATAGAGAACATATATTCCCCCCCTCCATCCGAACGGAGAGTCCTTATTTTACAGCCACATTGGTTCTCAACAAGTGCTACAAAAGCCGAGAATGCATTATACACTTCTGACTTTTTCACTAAATAATAGACCTAGCAAAAGCGTATAAAGTCATCAATAAAAGTCACAAAGTAGTAGCATCCACCCAATGACTTTGTCTGCATAGGGCCACATACATCTAAATGCACTGTGACATTAATGTGACATTAAAAGTGATATTTAATGTCACATTAAGGTCATAAATGTGGAATGTGACATTATAAGTGATATTTAATGTCACTTTAAGGTAAATTTAGGGGAACATGCACGAGAATGACCGTCCGGGCTCTTGGGCGCCCGAACGGGGTTAAGGGGAGCCTAGAGAGTAAGAGAGTCCAGGAATAGTAGGACTCAAGAGAAGTTGATGGCTGGCAAAGGAATCCGGGGGGAGGGCCAGTACTTATCTAGGCGTGGCTGGGAGGTGAAGGATACTCGTGCTTTCATCGTTTTGCCCGAACGGGGTTAAGGGGAGCCTAGAGAGTAAGAGAGTCCAGGAATAGTAGGACTCAAGAGAAGTTGACGGCTGGCAAAGGAATCCAGGGGGAGGGCCAGCACTTATCTAGGCGTGGCTGGGAGGTGAAGGATACTCGTGCTTTCATCGTTTTGAGTTTTCTGACTCTCCGTCATCTATCATTGGTATCAGAGCCTATGGTTCTATGTCTCAGATCGATAATCGTTTGTCAAACTGTCAGAAATTCGTCAGGTTGTCAGTCGCTAGTCAGGCCGTCAGTCTTTGTAACGTCGCGTGAGCACCAGGCGACGGGCCGTGAAGAAAAACGGACGGAAGAAGTGCCACGTCACATCGCGTGAGTGTCTGGAACCAGGCGCCGTGAAAACGCGACGGGCCGTCGGAACGGGCCGTGAAGGAAAACAAAAGAGAGGAGTAATGCCACGTCACATTAATGTGACATTTTAACGTTTCTGGCATCTAACGTTACGGGCAGAAAAAAGAAAAGAAACGGGGACCCGTTTCTGGTCCGTCGACTGGCGAAAGGCAAAAAGAGGATTTCGTTTCTGGTCAACGCCTGCACAACAAACCAGAACCAGCGAGAGATAACACGATTCCGTTTCTGGTCAATAAAAGAAGAGGCGTCAGCTGCATCAGTCGTGAGGCATCAGCCGTGAGGCAAAACGTGATCTGATGGTGCTCAACGGAGGCAAAATGTGTCACGATTGCTGTGCGTGAGACAATTGCTGTGAGACAGACAGAAAAATATCATACACGACTGAAGCCACAGCCTGCCATTAAAAATCAGGGAAGTAATTTATCTTATATGCAAATTTCTTATTTTTGCTTTCCAATTCCAGTGTATTAATGGCAGAAAAAGGCAAAGAAAGGGTAATGGAAAGTTCTAGTTCAGGGGATCAACCTATGGTAGATCCCCATGAACCAGACATACAAGAAGAACAATGGGAAGAATTTTTTGCCACGTGAGAGCAATTCGATGATCTTACTGCTCGTGTGCAAACTCAGGGGGTTCAAATGGAATTTTTAACCCAAACACTTACTGAAATAAAATCTCAATTAACTTTATTGTTGGAAAGAGATAAAAATAAGATAGAAACCTCGGATGTCCCATCTTCATCGAAAGATTTAGATGTGACTATGCGAGATCCTAAAGAACCCCAAACTTACCATAAATTGAGGGATAATCCGGTTTTAAAGGATATGAAACCACCTCAATTTTACGGGGAGGAAAAAGATAGGAATAAAGATACAATCTTTAATTTCCTCCAAAAATGGGAAGATTTACATAAATTAAAAAATACCCCACCACATCTCCAAGCACTGGAGGCCAGTTTAACTTTGGGGCCCAAAGCATATAAGTGGTGGCGAACTTTAAAGGAGGCGAATAAAATACCTGAAACTTCGGCTCAATTTAAATCCGTCTTTTTAAAAGAATTTCTTCCTGAAAATGAAATGGAAAGAAATTGGGAAGATTGGGATTATGTCAGACAAAAGGGACGACCCCTACTGACATATCTGGAGGAATATCGTGAGATAATCCTCAAATTGGAAGGAATTGATGAATTCCAAAAAAACAAGAGGATTCATTAGGGGACTGGATAAAGCCTGTAAAAAGGAAGTAAAACGGAGTTTACTTAAGACGCTTGAAGAGGCAATTAAATTTGCATTAATCTATGAAGATAGTACGCGTCCAGGTACACTTACTAGTCCCACTGATACGGAGCCCAAGTCTAAGGAATTGGAAACCTCAAAATTTGTGGGCAAATTTAAAAGAAAAATGCCATTTTTCAAGGGTAGAAAACAACCTTTTGAAAAGAAACCATATATGAGGCCAAAGTTAAGTCCTGATGACTTTGATAAGGCCAAAAAAGAAAAATTGTGTTTTAATTGCCTATCCCCTAACCATGCTGCTTGGAATTGCCCTCAAAAGAAAAAGGGGGAAGATAAAGGAAAAGATAAGGACAAGGGCAAGGGAAAAGAAAAACAAATCCATGTAGTGCAGACCTTAGAATTAAAGGGCCATGAAAAGTATAAATCTTTAGAGGTCTTGCACATGGATCTACAACATAAGTGTTGTATGTCAACTTCTATGTGGCAGCCTACTTTTGGGCCACATGATTTACTTAGAGTACATGGATTGATAGCTGGAAAACGGGTTAGAGTCATGATTGATGACTCTGCCACACATAATTTTATAAATTATGCACTTGTCAAAAAATTGAAACTTCCCCAACAAAACAGTGAGCATCAATATATTGTTCGTATGATGCAAGGCCAAGACAATAAAATATGGGATACAATGGTATCCAATTTGGAAATCGAGATTCAAGGATATAAAGATAAGCTTGATTTCCAAATAATGAACATGGAAAGAGCTGATATTGCTCTAGGGAGGGAGTGGCTATGGGGATTGGAACCATCCTTAAAACGTAGCTATCACCATAATACACTGGAATTTGAAAGGGATGGTAAGACTTTTGTCATTCAAGTGAACATGAAGTATCTGATAATCCTTTGCTGTGTTCTACTGAAGTTCAGAAGCTGATAAAGAAGGAAGTTTGTGAGGTATATATGTTATGGTCTCTTCCTGTACAAAATACTTTTACTTTCTGTAATATAAAGCAACAATTTTCTTATGTTTGTGAGTTGAATGTTAATAATGAATTGAACAGTTTGTTAGATGATTTTAAAGATGTGTTTCCTTCTGATTTACAAGTGGCCTTCCACCTGATAGGGGTGAAATAAATCACCCAATTGATATAAATAAGGATACACACCTAATTTCAAAACCACCGTATAGGTTAAGTGAAACACAGCATCAAGAAGTTGAAAGACAAATTAAGGATTACCTGGATAAAGGGTTTATTCAACCCAGTAATTCACCTTGGGCTTCACCAATTTTATTGGTAAAGAAAAAAGATGGTTCTATGCGACTTTGTGTTGACTATAGAGCACTTAATAAAATAACGGTGAAGAATAAATTTCCTATGCCCAGAATGGAAGATCTTTTTGATCAATTGCAAGGGGCAAAATTCTTCACAAAGATAGACTTAAGATCAGGCTATCACCAAATAAGAATTAAGGCACAAGATGTTTCCAAGACGGCATTTCGTACTAGATATGGGCATTATGATTTTTTGGTGATGCCTTTTGGCCTCACTAATGCACCAGCTACCTTTATGAAGCTGATGAATAGTGTTTTACGGCCCTATCTAGGACATTTTGTAGTAGTCTTTTTGGATGATATCTTGATCTTTAGTAAATCAAGAGAAGAACATTTGGAACACTTACAATTAGTATTCCAACTGTTAAGAACACATTCCCTTTATGCGAAGAAAACTAAATGTGAATTATTTGCACAAGAGGTCAAATATTTAGGGCATATAATCTCGAAAGAGGGAATCAACATGGATCCAGAAAAAGTAAGGGCAATTATTGAATGGCCACCTCCAAGGAACCTGGAAGAGCTGCAGATCTTCCTAGGTTTATCTAGATTTTATCGTAGATTCATTCGAGATTATGCCAAAATAGTTGTTCCAATGACAAACCAACTTAAAGGGAAAGGGAAAAGTTTTAATTGGGGAACAGATCAAAATGAAAGTTTTCAAAAACTTAAGGTAGCTATTGCTACAGCTCCAGTATTATTAATAGTGGATCCCAATAAACCATTTGTGGTTGAAGCTGATGCCAGTGATAAGGCAATAGGCGCGGTCTTATTACAAGAAGGTCGACCAGTTGCTTTTGAAAGCAAGAAATTAGATCGTGCAAAACAAAATTATTCTGTTTATGAGAGGGAGCTGTATGCAATAGTACATGCAATGAAGAAATGGAGGCACTATTTGTATGGTGCCAAACTTTTGATTTTATCGGATCATGAAAGCATTAAGTGGCTTAATGATCAACCAGATTTACACGGGCGTAAAGCCAGATGGGCCGAACTCCTCCAAGAGTTCGACTATGAGATAAGATATAGAAAGGGAAAGTATAATATAGTAGCTGATGCACTCAGCAGAATGCCCATCATTAATGAATTGAGTTTTACTCAGTTTACTTCCAACTTGCTTGAATCTATAAAAGGAAAATGCCAGGTTAATCCGGCATATTCCAACATATGGGAAGCAATAAAAAATGGGGATCCAAATGAAAGTGCTTCTACTGAGGAAGGAATATCTTAGGATATTCAACAAGGAAATGGAGCATCAGGGGTTGCTCAAACTGGATTCAAGTGGAAGAATTTTACCATTGATAATGGTTATTTACTCTACAAGGGTAGGGTATGTGTCCCGAAAGATATAGAAATAAGGCGCCAGATACTCTTTGAGTGTCATGATACCCCTAGTGCGGGACATCCAGGAGTTAATAAGACTTATAGTCTTATTAAAAGGCAGTTCTATTGGCCTGGAATGAATAAGGACGTCCTTGACTATGTGGTCAAATGTAATAAATGCCAGGTTAATAAAGCTGAAAAATTAAAAATGGGAGGACTTTTCCATCCATTAGAAATTCCTTCGGGAAAATGGGAGAGTCTACCTAGAACACAGAGGGGGCACGACTCTGTGTGGGTAATTGTGGATAGGTTAACCAAAATGGCTAGGTTTATTCCAACTTCAACTGATGTTAAAACACCAGAATTGGCTAGATTGTTCGTAGAGAACATATATCGATTGTATGGCCTTCCGGCAAATATAGTTTCTGATCGGGATAGAAAATTTGATTTAGGAAATTGGATACTAAACTTAGCATGAGTACGGCGGATCATCCGCAAACAGATGGGCAAACTTAAAGGGTTAACCAAATTCTTGAAGATATGCTTAGGGCATATGTAAGTAAAAGGCAAACTAATTGGGAAGAGTATTTACCGATAGCAGAATTTGCATATAACAGTGCCAAGCACTCTTCCACTGGATATAGTCCATTTATGTTGATGTATGGGTTTCAGCCCAGAGCTCCTTTTGCAGTAGGACTGCATAAGGAAAAGGTTCAGGCAGCTAAAGACTTTTTGGAGGATATGAATAGTATGTTAAAATTTGCTCAAGAAAATATTAAAAAAGCTCAAAATCGAGCTAGAGCATATGCCCTCGTCTCGCGCATGTGCGCGGGGTAAAAAATATTGCAATGACAAGACCGACAAGGCAGGCGGGGTATACATGCGAGGGAAGAATGACATCAGGGACGTGTCAACGCATGGGAAATCACGAAAACATCAGGACGTGTCAATGCATGGGAAATCACGAAATTGCAGGCATTCGCTCACAACACAAAAGACGACATAACACAAATACTTAGGAAAAATTGATTTCGTCAAATTCATCCACCGGAATGAAAAACAGAAAGAAGGAAAAATATATAAAAGGAAGTGTCGGCGGACAGGCCTAGCATGTCAAAATACAGATCCGATAGGGATAGGACCCATTCGCACGGAAAAAATGAAAAAAAAACACCTAAAATTTGAAATAAAAATTGACACAAAAAAAGTCGTGGATCGAAACCATGCAAAGTAAAAACAAAAAATGTATACAGGGAGGTGTCAAAGAGAATAGAAAGGATAGGACGTGGTTCAAGGGTGGGATAGTGAGTGCGTAAGGAAAAAATGGCAAAAAAACAGACGAAAATGGAGTCAAAAATTAACACGAGCAAATTCATGCATTGAAATGGAGTGCAAAGAAAATCTGTAGGACAGGGTTGTCATGTTAGAATGCATTTTTGGTGGTGTAAAGGGGTATTCACATGGAAAAAATAGGAAAAACAAGCGCGGGAATACACATGAAAAATAATAACATAAAAGTGGGATAAAACATGCTGGAGAAAAAATAAATTATGCAAGGGAGTAGGACAGACAAGACTATCTAATTTGAATTGAATTTCAAGGTGAATAGGGCATGTTCATATGAAAAAAGAGCCAAAATAACACACGAGGATATCCAACAATATGACAATTTTAGGAACAGACAAATGGTGCATTAAAATGACAAGAAATAAAAAGGAAAAAAGTAAATGGAAAGGTGCAGGTTGGGGCTACCACATCATATCGTTGTTTTGAAGTGAAAAAGGTATGTTCACAAGAAAACACGTCAAATTTACAAAAAAAATTCGAAATTTAATAACTCATGAACTGTGGTTTGGAACAGGGGTCCACAAAAAGAAAAGTAGCAATTCAAAGGGAAAAATAGGGATGTAAGGTCAAATTTTACTTTCAGTGAACGTAGGATGTATTCTCATGGAAAAGTGTTAAAACAAAGGATAAAGACAAACAGACTAGGAACGACCCCAGGACGCGACCCCAAGACGAGGTGAAAATAGGACGGTTGGGTGGGGAAGGGACCCATTAGGGCAAGATGAGGACATGGTATTTAGAAATGAGTAGATAGGGATGTTTCCATAAGGGTATGCAAAGCAGATGCATAGGGACGGGTCCCAACACTTAAGACCTTAATAGATCGGGTTAATTAATTAGCAGGGGTCTAACACTTGAGCACCACTCATACCCATATGTTCCTACACTTAAAACATGACCAACACTTGTAAACAAAAGGGGTAGGAATCCTCACCGAAGAGACATCTCCTTTGAAGAAGGAGAATTGGTCTATCTTAAGGTGCCTGAACAAACCAAAACTATGAAAAAGGGACATTGTCCCAAGCTTTCACCAAGGTATTGTGGTCCTTTCATAATACTTAAAAGGGTGGGAGAATTGGCTTACAAGCTCCAACTACCTGTTGATAGTAAAATACATCCAGTTTTTCATGTAAGCAAATTAAGAAAGAAGCTGGGTGATTTGGATAATCTAATCTTAAATGATGATATTGAGGAGTTATTCTATGACCAATCTAATCCACATGAACCAGAAAAAATATTAAATGTTCGTAATAGGCGAACGAGGAATACTATTTATCAAGAATGTTTGGTTAAGTGGAAAGATTGTTCAGAAGAAAGCTCAACATGGAAGCGAGTAAGTACTTTAAAGAAAAGGTTTCCCGATTTACAGTTAGACCTTCCAAGTATCGTTTTCGAGGACGAAACCGATTCTTAAGGGGAAGGAAATGTGACATTAATGTGACATTAAAAGTGATATTTAATGTCACATTAAGGTCATAAATGTGGAATGTGACATTATAAGTGATATTTAATGTCACTTTAAGGTAAATTTAGGGGAACATGCACGAGAATGACTGTCCGGGCTCTTGGGCGCCCGAACGGGGTTAAGGGGAGCCTAGAGAGTAAGAGAGTCCAAGAATAGTAGGACTCAAGAGAAGTTGACGGCTGGCAAAGGAATCCGGGGGGAGGGCCAGCACTTATCTAGGCGTGGCTGGGAGGTGAAGGATACTCGTGCTTTCATCGTTTTGAGTTTTCTTCACTTATAATGTCACATTCCACATTTATGACCTTAATGTGACATTAAATATCACTTTTAATGTCACATTCACTAACTATAACCTGGTTGTGGCTCTAAAAGCAATATCATAGGGAAACGAAAACCGATGCATTTTTCCCAAAATACATCCCTCGCACATGTGCTCAGGAGGTCTCTCCAAAAGAGGTAATCCCTCTAGCATCTGTGTACGTTGTAAGAGCATCAAGCTACCATAGTTCATATGCCCCATGCGAGCATGCTATAACTCTACCTGTAATATAGCAAGAGTGAAAGTGGATGCCAAATATGCTAACTAATCAACTGAAAGAGTATCGAATTCATATAGTCCATTACATAAAGTGCCAGTCAAGACCAAAGTCATGTGTTCCTTATCTCTCGCCATGCATCTGTCATCATCAAAGGTGGCCTACAATCCACAACGTGCCAAAGAAGAAATAGAGAGCAAATTCTTCTTTATATCTCGCACAAATAAAGCATCCTGTACGCGAAGAATAGAGCCATCAATGGCTGTGAGCATAATCTCCCCAATACCTCTAAAAAGGTATGATACATTGTTGGCACACTATACAGGCTTGCCAACTAGAGCTGCGCCAACAGAAGCAAATACATCTCTGCGAGATGTGATGTGCCTAAAAGCGCCACTATCAAAAAACCAAGTGCTTGCATCCTCAGTAGAGCTAAATGCTCTATCAGCCCAAGAAGAGTCATTATTGCATATGTAAAAGCAATAGTCTCTGTCTGCAACAAAGGAAACTGACTCAATAGCAGTGGAATGAGCATCAGAAACAGACATTCCTGACTCCTTTTTCTTCTCTTGGCGATGGGCTTTCTACACTCGATAATGTAAATTATAATGGCATGGCTTCTTGCAATAATGGCATTTGCTATTCTTGGCTTGCGTGCCCCCTCGTTTTTTATTAGCCTATGAAGTACCTGAAGTTCCAAAGCTCTGCGGAGTATTCTTTACTTGGCTACCTTTGTCCTTCTGTCTTGCCATAAAAGCTTGCTCACAAGCTATGACATCCACACCACTATTTCTTTTTGTTTGCTCTTCCTCTATAAGCAAACTGACTAACTGAAGAAAAGTAATCAACTATGGGGCAATCCTCATGGTCAGATTTAGAGCCGTATGAAAACCCAAGTTCGAAGAAGGTAATGAATTAAATGTAGTAGATATCAATTGTGCATTTGAGTAGTACTCATCGACATTCATAAGTTGCTCACTCAAGTCTTGGATTTTATTCAAGTGATCCTGCAAAGAATCATCCTTATCCATCTTCAATGTCTCAAGCTCTTTCTTTAAGAAAGAGATGCGAATCTCATTATTACCAGCAAACATCTACTCCAAAGTTAGCTAAGCTTCTCATGAAGAAGCTACAGATCAAATGTGAGAAATGATGGACCGCTGAACTGCCAATGCAATCAACCACAAAGCCTGTGCATCTCGTGTATTCCATGCTTTTTGAGCTACTAATCTTTGGGGAAGTGGCTGAAGTGGAGCACACTAAACAGGTTGAGGTGCCCGTTGTCCATGTCCTCCTAGAGGAGGAGTAGTAAGAGCCACAACTCCGAGCCTAACTTCTTCTCCGCTAACATAGTCCCAAAGATTTTTCGCAGCCAGCACATTCTTCATCATGAAGGATCAAAGTGAATAGTTGTTACCATCCAATTTGTCCTCCTTGGATACATAGGTAAATACATCCCCTCCCTGATTTGCCATGATAATCAATACCAAAAGAAAGCAAAAGAGCAATGTCCAAGCTGGACCAACTTGGAAATCTTCAAAATTTCCAGAAATTACAGCAAATAGCTTGCTGCAACTAGTACACTGAGTTACACTCTGTCAAAATTGTTTGTAACGCACGCAATCCAAGGTGCATTCAATGCTCAGCAACATTGTATAAGCAAAAACCCCAAAATTTCTTGCCCCAAAATTATCAAAAACAATCTATCTCTGGCTGAGATTGCAATACATTTGCCAATGTCTCCACAAAGATCAAAAGTGCCAAAATTCTTGACTTATTTGCTAAGAAATTTGCATCAATCGTGTCCCAGACACGTATTTAGATTTTTGTGCCTGCCTAGGTAGAATCCCCTTGTCAAGATATGAATCTGGAATTAAATAATAATAATTTTTTATTTTAAAAAAATTTTACCTCAGTGATCAGTCGAGCTGGTGGCCACAGAGTAGGGTGTCAAGATGCACTGGAGGCAGGCGTGGCGAGCGATGGCACAAGCACAGGCGGCGCTGGAGGCGGGCGTGGCGGGCATTGGCAGAGTCTAGATGGCAGAAGGCCAGGAGCATAGTTGCACTCGTACGTAGTACGAACTGGTTCGTACTATACGGTTCGTACCATACCGTACCGTACGAATTCATACCAAAAAACAATCACTTTTTTTTCTTTTTTTGGGCATGGTTGTTGTTATTGGTGGTGGTTTGGGTTGTTGACTGTTATTGTTATGGTGGTGGCTGTGATTTTGTAGCCTTGATCGATCAACCAAGAAAGGGGGTGGAAGCTTGATTAGACTCCTCATACATGTTTTCTTATGATTTATCCTAGAGCCAAAGGCCATACATAAGGTATTCAAGAAGTTCCAAACGTTTCTAATTCATGTCTCATCATTTTTCACAATAGGTTAGTGTCATCAATAAATAAATTCAGCACCATTTGAGAATCATCAAGTAGCTTAACCCTATTGATTTTACCTTTGTTCACAGCTCATTTTGCACCACCCAACCCAAAGCATTAGTACACATTGCTAATAAAACTAGGCCAGAGGATAGCTTGGCCTAATGTACCTTCTGAGAGTACACGAATTAGTGAATGTACCATCGGTAGCTACTTTAGCCTTAGCAATGCCAAACAAAACCATAACAAAATTCATAAATCTTTTACCAAAACCTTTGGTGGTTTGTTTGGTAACTGTTGGTCTCACCAGGTCATTTTGGCCTCTTGTAGACGTTAATAAAGCATCTCATGTCATTTCATCTCTTTCTCTCTCTCTCAACCTTCTCTCTCTCAAGCATATATGCCTCTTATTTATATGATCATTCATGTATGATGTATCCACTCCTATGTATGTACTTGTAAGTTGTAGCGCATGTTGCACATGCGGCATATGCCATAGAGGTTTTGGTGTGTTACCCTCAAGTATTCATCTTATACACTCCAATAGCATTGCTATTTAGACTTTAAACATCTGTTCTATCATCTATAGTTCAAAATAATGAAGTTAATTTTTTTTTCTTACTAATATCGTACCGTACCTTATAAAATCTTAAGGTACCATTTAGTACCGTATTTTATCGTACCGTACCGTACCGTACTTTTCGTACCTAACAACTATGGGCAGGAGGCCTCAAGCGGGCAGAAAGCGACAAGCACTTGAGGTCCAAACGACAGGCAGTAGAGTCCAGGCAGACGGGCACAGGCAAGTGGCGCTCTAGGTAGATAGGCGGGCTCAGACCAGGCCATGGGCAGCACAAAATAGGCGGGCTCAGACCAGGCCGTGGACAACTATGGGCAGGAGGCCTCAAGCGGGCAGGAAGCGACAGGCACCTGAGGTCCAAACGACAGGCAGCAAAGTCCAGGCAGACGGGCACAGGCAGGTGGTGCTCTAGGTAGATAGGCCGGCTCAGACTAGGCCGTGGGCAGCACAAAATAGGCAGCACTACTGCTGGCACTGGGGGAGGCTGCAGGAGACGGGCAGCACTGGCACTGGCAGTCTTCAGCTGGTGGACTCCTGGAGCTTGAGGCCAGGGCAAAGCTAGGCTGAACTCTGATACCAAATGTGAGAGACTAAGAGGATCGAAGCTCAACTGAGAGTGTAGTAGACAGTGTGGAGAGTGAAGCACAACACCCAATGCACTGATTGAAAGAGTGTAAGCTGAAAGTACAAGGTACAACCCTTACCTTAGGGTTGTAGAGGCTGTTCACACCCGAATATAATAAGTGCCCGTAAGTGTGTAACATAGGCACATACGAAAGAAGAGAATAAGTTTGGGGGGAAAAACCTCTCATACCGAGAGTAAAAAGTGCCCTAGTGTCCTACTAATCATCGACACTCCTCAATGCAGTAGATAGTGTGGAGAGTGAAGCAAGACACCCAATGCAATGTAAAAAGTGCCCTAGTGTCCTACTAATCATCGACACTCCTCAATGCAGTAGATAGTGTGGAGAGTGAAGCACGACACCCAATGCAATAGAATGAAAGAATGTAAGCTGAAAGTACAAAGTGCAACCCTTAAACCTTAGGGTTGTAGGGGGTGTTCACACCCGAATATGATAAGTGCCCGTAAGTGTGTAATGTGTAACATAGGCACATACAAAAGAAGAGAATAAGTCTGGGGGAAAAAACCTCTCGTACCAAGAGTAAAAAGTGCCCCAATGTCCTACTGATCATCAACACTCCTCTGTGAGCATAAGTATGAGTGAAACCCAACACTTTCTACTCACAAATATATTTGCAATTTGGTTGGTAATCAAGTTAAGCCAAAATGGGTTGATTTGATGGAGGCCGATACTTCGGAGGAGGAAGTGGAAGAGGTGCTATCTCATTTTCCTCCAAAGAAAAGCCATGGCTAGGATGGGCTTCCTAATGAACTGTTTTCAGCCCATGTGGAGCAACTTAAGGACCCATTGTCTCATCTATGTCAGCAAGTGTGGAATTCTGGTGAGATGCCTTCAAACTGGAAGATTGCGGTCATTCGGTTATTACCCAAGGTTCCATCTCCATCCTCCTTGAAACAATGGAGACCCATTTTTGTTATGGGTTCTTTATATAAAATCTTCTCTAAAATCATTGCCAACAGGTTGCAGAATGCGCTTCTGCAGTTGATTCATCCACGCCAATACAGTTTCATTAAGGGCCAAAATATAATGCACAATATTTTGAATGTTCAACTGGGGATTGACTATGCTAAAGCTTCAGCCCAACACGTGGTTATGCTTCAGCTTGATATTGAAAAGGCATTTGATCATGTTAGTTGGTCCTTTTTGCGGCAACTAATAACCACCATGGGATTTGGGCCTCGTATAATTTCTCTTGTGGACACTATTAGTTAGGGTATTGTTGCCCGCATCGCACTTAATGGAGGGATCACGAATGAAATTACCTTGACCCGGTCTCTTCCACAAGGCTACCCTCTCAGCCCTTTGTTATTCGTTTTAGTCACTCACCTGATGCTTTCATTGTTGGACAAGTTGGCCGATCAAGGGGAGATTGTTGGTCTGACTCTTGCTAGTGAGGCCCAACTTTTTGGGCAATCTTTGACAGATGATTCCTTCATGTTTCTTAAGGCTGATCGCTCAAATGTCAATCGAGTAATGGTTGCATGGAATATTTTTGCTCTCGCATCAGGACTTCATATTAACACTCAAAAAATCTACTCTACTTTCTTGCACAGAGAATGAGTTTGCAGGCCTTGGGTTGGCATGAAATTGTGATTTCTAAGGGAAACATAACCAAACATTTGGGCTACCCTATTGGTGTGGATGTAGCTCCCCGTACATTGCTGGATTGGATGTCATCCTGTATTCATAATCGGTTCATATACTGGAAGTCTCAAGGCTGGCCTCTTCATGTGCGACTTAAGGTTGCTCAATGCATCATGATTAGCATAATCTCGTTTTTCGTGCATCTTCTTCCTTGGACCAAGAAGTCTCTTCTTGAATTGGTTTAACCTATCCGATTCATGTTGTGGAAAAAGAAAGGGAATCGCTTGGGCCAAGTGTGGATTTTGTGGCAGCACATTACTACTCCTGAAAGGATAGAGAGAGCAGCTTTGTTGGATGCTAACTTGCATATGGCAGCCTTAAGGCTAGCACTTTTACAGGCATTATATATAGAGAGTCATCCATGGTTAGATATTGCAAAATTTTTCATAGAAAAAACTGGAATCTCTCATAGCAGCACAGTTATTTATACTTCTTGGCGGCATATGCTTAATTCCACAAGACCTGTAAAGGTCTCTCAGTCTTTTCTCCTTTCTCATTTGATCGCCTCTTGGCAAGCGATGTTACGTTTTGCAGTTTGGCGCCCTCCTGATTCTCGTAAGGAGGAGAATTCGTTGCAAGGTGAAGTGCTAGCTACTTCCAGGTTGTTGGATTGGCCTCATAAAGATTTGCACAGAAATAAGTTTAATTGGATGGCTCATTTGGGGTTGCATACAGTCCTTGATGGTATCATTCCTAGATAGGCCCGTCTTTATTCTTTTCAGCGTATCTGTCAGCACTTTCGCGTACCTCGAGGTTATCATGACATTTGGTCGTCTTTAATACAAGATAGACTTTTGAGGTTCTCCCCTTTTCCAATTTTACAACCGTTGTCTCCTTGGCGTGATTGGAAGTTTGTGATTCTTGATGATTTCGAGAAAAGGTCAACTAACCAGATTTATCATCAAATGGTAGAGGCCAAGAGATAGGTCACGGAAAAGGCTAATAAAGTATGGCATATTCGGGATAGCAAAAAGAAGTGGCACGAAAGATTCATCTATCTCTAGAAGTCTAAGGTTCCCTATCAAGGTAAAGTGTTCATGTGGAGGCTACTTATTGGGGGTCTTCCAATTGGCGATGTGTTGCGTGCCGACAAGATCTCTGCTGGTCATTGTGTGTTCTATACTACATGCGATGAAATAGTGCTTCATCTTTTTGTCTCTTGCCTTGTTGCTAGACAAAATTGGAGTTTTGTTTCTCGTGTGTGGTTCGTGGCAACTCAGCACCGGATATCGATTCGTTCATGGATTATGGAAAAGATGATTTCCTCGTCTTCTTTGCATTCACATTATTCCTACCTTTTCCATTTCCTTAGATGAACAGCCCTGTGGCATATTTGGCATACTCGAAATGCCTTCATTTTTTATTCAGTATCGGGTATCCATGGTCATGTGGCCCGTGTTCATGGTTTAGTATTATGGCAGATCTCCTCTATGGTCTCATCTAAACTGGTTCTTCCTGATATTGCTGCTCCCTGGCTGGATATTGTTCGCTCCACTCCAACTGTCCTTTCTGAGTGACATTTCTGTGTTAGACTCTTAGAGTTGTGGTAGACTTTTAGTTGTATTTGTGTTTTTTTCTATGTTGACCTGATGGTCTAATGTAAAAAATGTGAGACTTGTATCCTTTCTGTTTGGTTGGCCTAAAAACCAGATGTAAATATTCCAATATTAATATACACTAATTCACGAAAAGGGAAAAATAAAGTGTGTGTGTGTGTGTGTGTTTCATGTACTGGAAATCTCAAGGCTGGTCTCTTCATATGAGACTTAAGGTTGCTCAATGCATCATGATCAATATGATCTCATTTTTTTTGCCCTTACTTCCTTGAACTAAGAAGTCTCTTTTGGAACTAGTTCAACCTATCCGATTCATGTTTTGGAAAAAGAAAGGGAATCGTTTGGGCCATGTGTGGATTTCTTGGCAGCATGTGACTACTCCTAAAAGGATGGGGGAAGCTGCTTTATTGGATATTAATTTCCATATGGTTGCTTTGAGATTGGCACTTTTGCAGGCACTATATGTGCAGAGTCATCCCTCGTCACATATTGCAAAATTTTTCATTGAAAAGACTGGTATCTCACATGGTCACACAGTTATTGAAGTTTCTTGGTGGCATGTGCTGAATTCCACGAGGCCTATTAAGGTCTCCCAGTCTTTTCTCATTTCTCATTTGATTGCATCCTAGCAAGAGATTTTGTGTTTTGCAATTTGGCACCCTCCTAATCTTCGTAAGGAGAATAATTCACCGCAAGGAGAAGTGTTGGCTACCTCCAGGTTATTGGATTGGCCGGATAAAGACTTGTAGTGAGATAAGTTTAATCAAATGGCTCACTTGGGGTTGCAAACAGTCCATGATGGTGTCATCCCTGGGCATCCCCGTCTTTCTTCTTTCCGGCACATTTGTCAACACTTTTGGGTGTCTCGACGCTATCATGACATTTGGTCATCCTTACAGGAGAAGCTTCAGAGGTTCTCTCCATTGCCTACTTTACAATCATCGTCTCCTTGGCAGGATTGGATATTTGTGATTCCTGATGATTTCGAGAAAAGATCAGCTAATCAGATCTATCATCAAATAGTCAAGGGTAAGAGAAGGGTTATTGAAAAGGCCAATAAATTATGGCATATTCGAGACAACAAAAAGAAGTGGCAAGAAAGATTTCTTCAACTTTGGAAGTCTAAGGTTCCTTATCAGGGTAAAGTGTTCATGTGGAGGTTGCTTATTGGGGGTCTTCCAACTAGGGATGTGTTACATGCTCGCAAGATCTCCCATGGTCATTATATATTTTACACTACATGGAATGAGACATTGCTTCCGCCTTGCAATCAAATTATTCTTGCCTTTTTCATTTCCTTCAATGGACAACTCTCTGGCATATTTGGTGTACTCGGAATGCCTTCATTTTTTATTCTGCCTCAAGCATCCATGGTCATGTGGCCCGTATTCATGGTTTAGTGTTATGGGAGATCTCCTCTCTGGTTTCAGCTGACCTGGTTCTTCCTAACATTGCTGCTCCTTGGCTGGATATTGTTTGCTCCACTCCAACTGTCCTCCTTTGTGTGTGATATTTGTGTGTCATGGTCTTAGAGGCCTTTTGGCTTGATTTGTGTCTCTTCTGTTTTTCTTAGCTGACCTAATGGTCTGATGTAAATATTGCTACTTAATACAATTATCTTCATGAAAAAGAGTGGGTTGTGTGTGTGCATGCTGCTAACCTAACACCACTAGGTTTATGAAGTCCCCACTCAAATACCCTCTTTCATTTTCTACTAACCTCGTGTCAAAGTTTCTGGATAATTTTGATTGCATTATTTGGAGGCATAGATGCCATTTACATTGAACCAAGCGATGGAGTTGGCTACCACATAGCAAAAAAAGAGAAGCAAAAGAATGGTGTCAATGTAGCAAAGCGTCCAAAGGCAAAGACCAACTCAAGATGGTTTGGAGCGAGACAACTCCTAGGTGGCAACATTCCTAAGGAGGCACAGCAGCTATGTGAAGGAGACTTTATTTTAGATGTGAGTAAATAGGCCACAAGAGTTGTGAGTATCTTCAATGAAGACAAAAGGGAAAAAACTTCATACCATTGGTCAATTCAAGGGAGCATTAGTGACTAGCATTAGACTCTTATAGCAACCAAGACATTTGACACTACTATATTCAGGGAGACCTGTAGCTATGAGCGTGGTATGGTTTGAGTCAAGACCAAGAATTGCCACAATTTGAGAGTAACAATTGCTTTGGTCAAGGATGTGCCTTCCTACATGCACGAGCACCAAATTACTAAGGACATGGGATTGAAGTTGTTGCAACATAGCTCTTCTCAAATAAAGATTGCCCTTGGGATGCATTCTTGGGTGGCCCTTGAACAATTCACAAGGAGTATGATGACTAATGGGGCATAGATATATGGTTTGCATCTCTTGCAGGCATGCAAAATCTCAACAGCTCTTTGGAGGGTGTACTTAGCCATAGTGGGAAGACAACCAGGATACGGTTGTGGCAGCCAGGGAGGAGTGCTGGCAACACGGCCAAGTGTATGCCTTTGGAGGTGGGATCTTGTTGTCCATAACTATAGGCACCTACTCAAAACATCCTGAACAAGATCCATAGGTCATTAACTAATTGGACAGCTTTCATTTAATGATTCAAAGGCTTCCTTGGAGCATCAGGTTGATGTTGTCACATGGATGGAATCTTTTATTGTTGCTTGGACAAGTGAGAGCTTAAGCATTGATTACTTGGAGTCATTGGGACTTTGGCACGTCACCTTATCAAATGATGGATACTACGGGTGGTATTCACATTCACCTTGCTGCAAACTTCAAGAGGTTGGTTGAAGGTTCATGGACTTGGACATGTGCAGCTTAGTTGCAGTTTTAGTGAGGATGAATGTCATACATCAGGTGCCACCCACAATGGACGCGTTCATCAAGGCTAGTTGGGCAGTGAACATGGCCAACCTACCTTTTCAAAAATCATCACAACAGAATCACATAGGTTGTATATTGTCTACTAGTTTATGCACATCATGCCACATTATCAAAAAGCTGTGCCTAAGCAACTCACAAACCAGGTTAGATGGGAACCTTATATCAGTGCATATTGATACATATAATATACTATTCTCTACCTCCTGTGCTGGATAGGTGTGGCCATAGCAAAAGAGGCCTTCATATTTCACTTTCCAAGATCTTCAATATTTGTTCTAACAAGGCATGTTTTCAATATGTGCATGACTGACATAAAGCCCAAGATTCAAAAACCAATATTATCTTGTTAAACTTCTTTACAAGTGAATGTAAGGATGAAATTGCACCATAAATTATTTGATTGAACATACCTTCTTACAGCATTTTAAAGATATATTTCGAAGCCGCTTACAATGATGTGAAATGAGATCCAACGATGTATCAGTTATTGTTGAGTAGTCAAAAGCCATCTCCAACAAGTTTGGGCATCTCTGAGAACCGTTGAATAAAACATCAGTCTTCATTTCGAACTGTAAACTGGAATAAGATTATCACAACAACATTTGTATATTCACGTGAAATTGAAAATTCCAATGTAAGGTTGTATGTGTCAGAAACTATGATTTGTATGTTAATGTTTGTTTAAAAGACGGGACAATCAAACACTTTAACCATGCAATACCTGAACTAGTTCGTACACTGGAGGATCACCAAGGTGCTTGAAGTTGCTAAGTTCCACATGAGTAAGATTGCTACAGAAATTCACTACTGTGCACAGAGGAAAATCCACCATAAAATATGTTATGGTTCTACTCATAAATCTGTCAGTGATGCTTGACAACTACATGCATTAAATTGCATAAAAGGCATCCATTTGCACCTCCAAAAGCCCATGCAGATCAATCTCTCTAAGACATTACACGTTAAGCTATCATTAGAAAAGAATCTAATCTGAATGTTTATGATGTGAGAAATGAGCAAGCACAAGGAAAAGAGAAACGATTCCTAAAAGAAAAATAAGAGGAAGAACGTGGAACTGTGTGAAGGCAATGGCAATTTAAAAACTTGATAGGGTTCATCACTTGAGCAGATAAGGAAAGTCCATCAGGAGTACATACATTGCATAATAGCAACTTCAGAAGCTGCTGAAATATGAGCTAGCTTTAGCTTCAAAATGCGGAGGGTTGAAGCTCGCTGTATCAGGTGTAGAAGTCCAAGATCAGTCAGCATCTGCGTCAAAGTATGTCACTCTAGCTTGATTGGTGAATATGTTAGAGTTTGTCAACACACTTCGTCATATGGATCAACAATCATTACAAGCTCCCAACTTATCAGAGTGAAAGTATACCTAAGTGCATCTATACCTTTTAACAAACAATAATACCATATATCACAAACTTGTAAACCATCAATAAGTTGCTTTTTGGTGATTAATAGGAATAGTTATGATTCAGTATTACTTTTCACAGCAGGCAGCAACATAGCTCTTGGAGGTTTATTGAAAATAAATAACAATTACCAAGGGGTCATTTGCAATGGTTTTATCAACCAAGTGAAGTTCCTTCAGATCTGGACAATTCTCAGATATCAGAGTCAAAGATGCATCTGTCACTGAAAAGCTGTCCTCCTGTCGCCGCTTATGGCGGAAGCGCACCAAAGAAATGTCACAACTGAAGACAAAATGCAATGTCTCCTGAAACATTCAGAAGCCACAGTAAAAATAGCAATCCAGAGATTATGAGGCTCATTTTAATATGATAATAAGGAGACTCTATATTAGTCACATGCCAAGCCACATCTGTTCATTTCAAACACATCCATGCCACAATCTAAGAATCTTCAGGGTTCACAATCTAAGAATCTTCAGGATTTGAAGGCTTGACACTGGAAATGAACAGCTTGTAACAATAGGGTTGCTATATATGAATTCTATTCTTTGTTCTGCCTGGTCATGCCCAATATGATCCACAGGAATCCTCTTGCTCTGCAAGAATATGATATGTCAAGTTGAGGCAATTTGACATACCATGTGAACTGTGTCTCTACAATAATGTCAAGTCAACCATTTCTGCTTCACAACCTGCATTACACCTGCAAGAGTACGACAGCATGCTATACAGAGAACCCCAACACAACACCCGAGCAAAAAAGCAGTTGAAAGATAAGCTTTTGGGTGTACTACTAGCCATAGGTGTTGAGATCACTTGGATCATATAGCTCTAGATTGAGACCTTAATCCATGACAGAAGCAACACCTGCAGTGTGTCACAAAGCTTACATCTCAAGGACATTGGTGTATCCAGACAAAATTCTATGGCTGCTTCTGTTTCATACCAAGAAAAATACATCGCCAAGGATATCATTGCTGATGACAAAATACGTCTCATTAATTTACTTAAGGAATACTGTGGTGTGTTCACAGGAACTACTCAGATCTCAAGGACTTTTCTGTGGTCATGTGGAAGGGGGCACAGTATTTCATCACCGATCACATGTCATGCATCACAAGTGGAGAGATAGCAATTGGGTTTGGTGATATTCTTCCTGATGCTCATTTGTTCAAAATACAACAAGAAGCCCAACTATTCAAGGCAGACCTCACATCCCCTTGAGCGGATGATACATAATCCTATCATTCGATGCATGAAAAGACTGCCCAAATTTTCTCATTATTTTCTTCTCGTTTTTGCAAGGTGTATTGGTTCAAATAAAATTGGTGTTAAATGCTCACATTTGGTGAGGAGAAACACATACAATTTACTGCTTTGTACTTTGTATGAAAAGCATTACACAGAGGAAACATCAATAGATCCATTAGCAGTCTAAAGTTAACATTCAAGAGTGACCTTCATGGCCAAAGATGCACAAGGATGTGTTCAATTCTGTGCATTGATGTCCATTTGTCAAAAGGTGGAGATCCATCATGAGAAAAGCCAGCTTCTTACAGCCTTTGCATGGAGCTCTGAAATTACCCTGCTCTATGCTTCAGCACCGGGGCTATCTTGTTCTCTTTGGATTGATGCAACTTCCACTATGGTACACATCCCACAATCTATCTCTAACAATTGTTTCTCTAGGATTGACTTCTTACGAGGCTGAGTTTCAATGTGTCAGTTGTTGCTTATTTCAGGGTCTTTAGATGTGATGCAGATAAGCATTCCAAAGGAGAGGGGAAAGTTAGATTGTAAGGCCAAGTACCAAATCTTCATTGACTGTAACCAGACCACCCATGGATATAGGCTCTTCAATCCAGAATCTGGATAGGTTACATAGGGATGTTATCTTGCTTCAAGACCATGTTCAACGCACTACTCTACCAAGAGGTCCATCATCTACACAAATGGTGCTTTTGAGGAGGCACAACCCATTGTAGCACAGAATCCACCCTTCCCACCCATTCTTCCATCTTTTTTTCTTACTCCACAGTTGATACACAACTCAATCCCACCTTCATCACAATTACCACTTGCAGAAGTGCCAGATCCACAACAGTCACATGCAGTCATGTTAGAGCCAGAGAAGACTGATGAGACTAAGGGGAGTGAAAGTCACAAGATACAAGTGGTAAGGAGGAGCTAAAGCCCTAGAGTCCACTCAAATTTATTGTTCACAGCTTTACAATGGATCAGGAACCTTGGATCTCATTTCCCAAGCCTTGCTAGGATGGACTTAGGAGGTTCCAAAGGGTACAACATCAGTAAGGATAAAAGCACTCTACCCTTATACACAACTTTACTTCTATGAAGAGGCTTTGACACAAGAAAGGTGGCAGTACACCATGCAAGAGGAAATAGAGTCCATCGATCAAGCTTGAGAGTTGGTTCCACATCCTCTATGGAGGAAGGTGATTGGGTCACATATAAGACCCAAGTGCAAGGTTGTTGGGACCTTGGACAAGCACAAAGCTAGGCTTGTTATCATAGCAGCCAGAAACGTCAGAAACGTTTAAAAACGAAACGTCAGAAACATGTTTCATAAGTTTCTTTCAAGAGGGGGTAAAATAAGAAACGTGAGCTTTTTTATATAGGGATTTTTGATAGTTTTGACTAGGAAAAGAGGTTCTAAACCTCTATGGAACTCTCTTAAACAAAGAATGGCCAACTGAGCTTGGAGTGATAATAGAGTCAATTGAGAATAATATGTTACATATCCATGATCCACTATTAACTTGTCACTTATGTCAAAGTTAGTCTTTAAACAAGTTATACTATGGTTTAGAACTCAAACATTACGATTCATACATATCATACAAAGAAAATTGAAATTAACATGTAAATGGCCTATCTACAATATGGACCGAGTCAAGTTGCAACATCATGATTCTCATTTCAAAACAAACTGACAAAATGTCAAAATCGAGAATGAATCATAATATATCATAAATAACTCATAAATGAGACTAAAGTCTTATAATATTCAACTCTCAAGACAAGAATAGATACTAGATTGACAAAGTCCAATCACTAAACAAAATCACAAAAAAATCAATCTCTCGTCCAAAATCCAGAGCCCTCATGAGTCATTACACATCATCATCATCATCATCATCATGTTTAACATGACCCAATAGTTTTCGTCAAAAAAACCATGTTTTGGGTTCCAACTCACCCAAAAAACAAAAGAAAAAAAACACCCACGTTTTTTACTCTCAAAAACGTTTTGTACTTTAAGAAACGTTTCGTAAGTTTCAAATTCAAAGAAACGCGTCTCTTAGCTGCTATGCTTGTTATCAAGGGTTTCGCTCAAAAACTAGGACTCATCATGCAATTATTCATAGATCTTTATACCAACAACTCAGAAGACTACTGTCCCGTGTAAATTGATGCGATAATAATTACCACGACCTTTACACCAACAGCTCAGAAGACTATTGTCACATAAATTAATGTGATAATAACTACCATGACATTTATGGGGGACCAATATTAGTTGTGATGTCATGTATTATGGGATACAAATTACATGTAGTGAGGTTCAAGGGGACACAATTGTAAGCACACCTAAGGTAGATATTGACACTAGGCTAAAGCCAATTCATTGACAGGCCTCATGCCACTTTATGTGTCTCAACAGGGGCTAGAGCCAAGTATGTGGGTGATCAAACCAGCAAGCTGATTTACCCCATCTATTGTTGGTACCAGAGCTAGAAGACCTCAAAGATTAGGAATTTGATTGAAATTTTACATTTTGATCAGGAAAAAGTTAAAAAAGGACCCTTTGACTTGCTCATGACTGCATTAAATGTACCCACAACTGCAACAAAAGTGTCACGGCTGCAATAAGGGGTCAACATATGATCAAGAGTGGCTAATTAATGTTGGCAAACTACCACGTGGAAACTTTAGCTCATCATCACAATTGAGGCACAACATTAAGCTGTAAATTGTGAAATGACTGCAACAAATCCATAAAGGACAGCAGATCAGCACATGAGCCTAATCCTGGCAGCAATACAACTCCAAAAAGGGTTAAAATTTTCTCATCTAGACCACCTGCCCTGTTTATACCAGCAGCGATTACAATGTGATTAATTTAGAGAAAGAAAAGGTTTTTATACAATCATGGAGGGTAGGGATTGAAAAGGATCAGCCTATTGCTGAGTCAAAAACAGAAATTGAAGGGGGTGAGCAAAACTGGGAAGACCATGTTGCTACTCAAGAACAACATCAAAACTTAAGGTCCCAAGTAGATAACATTGATATGAAATCATGTGTGTTCATGCAAATGATGAACACCATGAAAACACAATCAACAACATTAGTGGAGTTATTTGAGATCTGGACAAAGATCATCCACACTCTCCACAGGAGATGGAAGAGGATACACAGCAGCTCTGAGAGGATAAGGAGGAGGAGGCATGCCTTCTTGCGGACATGAGACTTTGGTACCTTTTTGCACACTGCCCCTCACATGGACTGGCATTATAGCCCACCAGATCAGTTGTTCACAGAACCATTGTATTTGTGATGTACTTAAGCTACTCTGTCGCAGTTTTTTGAACTTTGTATTTTACCTCAGGGGGACTTTCCCTGAGATGTTATTAATAGAACTTCCTATTATTTGAAAAAAATTGGTCAACAAGGGTAAGCAAAAAGAAAAAGAAATTCATGGCATTGGGTCCATGCCCATAATACACTACCCACATGCTTTACACTACTCTCAAAATACAAAATGGTTCACTATTTAATACAAGCCGTCAAAGGAACAAATTGAAATTTTGTCAAATTATTCGCTTTGAGCACTCTCACTCTAGTCGTTTGTCCACTTGGATTTTGCTATCAAAGACTTGGATTGCATGCATGCAGGAAAAATTAAATACTCGATTTTGTAATTTGTCTCGCAAATTTGGATTCCATCACATTTATAACTGGAGATTGAAAATACAATGGATCTATAGTCACTTCATTAATGGAGAACTATATTTGGATGAATTCTAGAAGTTCAGACCTTTCATATCTGAAGTCACATGAATGGAATATTCCATAAAATCCATGTATGCACCAAATCATCAACAATATTGTCAAAGAAGATAATAAGAGAGACAATCAAGAAGGGATAAAATCATATCCCTCCTAGACGTCAGCCCACCCTTACACGCTCTTGGTTCTCTTTCAAAATAAAGCTCTTTAGCTTGAATATCTGAATCTTTTGGATGAAATGCACTGGCTTGAAATAAACTACTCATCTCCCAAGCAGACAAAGGATCCAATACCATTCTCTCTTAAATAAGACTGGAAGCAAAAAAAAGAGACTCCATTCTTAGTGCGACCACAAATTCCATTTAGATCATAGACTCAATCCATGAGACCATTCTTAATTTACCTCTAAACCCTACAATATATTCATAGCATATATTGCTTAATGTTATGAATCTGAATTTGAGCATATCATCCCACCAAGGTGAAAATTGCCTTCCACTACCATAAAGTACTTAATCTCATCCATTCTCCCCCATCACATTATTGGGCCAAGATCCATGACGACCCCGTTGGCCCAACACGGAGTTCAAATATCGCAACAAATAAAAGGCATTCCAATGGGTCCTCATGCTCACCTTTATGTTGTAATCTCTGCCTTCACTATAAAAGCTACTTTTCCAAATATCAATGGCTCTACTAGGGGAAAGAGAACTTCTCTCTGATTTTAATCACACTTTCTGATACATGGCAACATTTTCTCAATCATCAATACTGACATCCGAGAATTCCTAATTCCCACCACACCACATCCAAAAGGAAATCCAAAATGGATTTATCCCTTACCCTTACATAACCATGAGTGTTGTCATTGTATAGCAATGAATAAACAAGTCCCTAACCTAGAAGTGCATTGTCACCTGTGGATACAGCTGCTTAGGTGAAGCTCTTTGAGCTGATACAGTAGGATCAAAAATAGCAGTGATCAATCCATTCAGCATTCTATGATGTGAAGCCAGCCTTCTGGATCATCATATGCTACTTTTGGCTGCAAATCAAGCCTTATGAGAATGCAGAAATCTAAACAAGTCTGCTTTCCTGCCTTTAAGTCTGAGCAAATATAAGTCTCCCAGTCTGACTTTAAGTGCTGAGGGCCCGAAGAGGAAAGCCAATGTACTTAACCATATGCCTGGCTGCTCAATGTTCGGGAGTATACTCTACTGGTGTCCCAACCACCCAAGTGCCCATATCACTTTTTCTAATAATGAAAAAGAAATCTGCCTCCTAATCAAGAAACTTCACTATCTTGACAACAGCCATCATGCCATACAGCAACAATGGTAGATAGTCTTTCATGACAATCTATGGCATTACCTGTGCCATCTGTATGCTACCTATAATTGCAACCACAACCATCAAACAGATGTTTTAATGATTGTTATGTGTCAGGCTAGTTCATCACTAGGCTTTACAAACATCAAAGTGAGCTTAGCAAGCAAAAGTTTTGTTAATGGCAGCACGGAAGAAAACCCACCTGAAACATTAAAGTGAGCTAAATAAAAACTTGTATTGCAGATAGGGCAAGTGATGACTTAAAACCCTACATGTACTATGGACGAGTTTTATCATATTTGGTAAGAGATTGGAACTAAATTTGGTTAAGACCTACAAATCTGTTTGTACGAATTCAAAGAGTACATACTAAATGATTGGGTTCAAGCTATCCTGCTTACGCTTCCTGCACAAGTTTGCATCTCAAGAAACAGTACATTGGACACTTCAAAATCAGAGTGTCTAGTTAAACTGCTTACCCCCCAGAAAGTGGGGGCTGTATGACTGAAAATGTACATTACCATTGTAAGATTATATGCACTTAACTCCCTCAAAAGTGGGCAGTTTTTTGTGACCGTGCAAACAGCCCGGTTTGTATCCACAGAAGTACCACTGTCAATCATGAAGGAGGTTAAGCGCCTGCCACAAAACAGTTGCTTCGTAAAAAATATGCTGCTTGTTAGCAACTGGTAACGGGATAACAGGCACAAGAAACAACCATTTACCTGGCAGGAAACAGTAGGTAATGAATTAAACTCATAACAGTTAAGAGCTCTCATATGGTGCAAGAGTGGTCCTGGCAAGCCAGAGAAAAGGCCAGAAAGCCACACTAGAGAAGCAGTTTTCAGCAGCAAATACAAATATCTTTTTTTTTTTTATGTATCCAGGATTTTTGGCAGGATCGCAGATATCCTCAAGCAAATCTGTAAGCCCAGATTAAACTTGATCTGTTTATATCTGTCTCTAGACGATGGCAGCAATCACCCCGCTGATTGTTATCAATAACTTGTTCAAGGTGAGTGAACAATCGTGAAAGAAGAGTGACATCCATAGGTTCTTTCTGGAACGTTGAGGCATGTGTTAAAGCAATGCCTCCGTCATCAAACTGCACCATGGCATGCTTTGTCACAGTGCCTCTTCAATCCTATGGTTTTAGAGCTTCCATAATCCAAACATGCATTTTATACTTCAACTTCAATGCTACTAGCTCTATTTTCCATCAGATGGCCCCATGCTATTCTTCCTAAACCTTTCCACTGCACTGTGGCATGCTTTGTCACACTGCCTCTCCAATTCTACGGTTTTAGATAGCCCCATGCTATTCTTCCTAAACATTTCCACAGCCATTTCATGCTAGGTAATCTGTGCACACAATTAAAACTAATCTTTCAGAAAAGTTTGTCTTTTGTTTGAACCTAAGGCTTCCTTCTTTATTAAAATGAAACTTTAGTCTTTTTACAATTGTCGTTTTTCTTTATGGATTCCAAAACCATCTGCATCATATAGCGCGTTGATAAACTAAGGATGATCTTGAAATTTGCAAAGCATATCATTGTAAAACAAGAATATACCAAATCCTAGGACCTAGTTTTTTTCAAACATGACACCCTTTGCTTTACAAGCAAGCAATTTTTAAACAATGTAGAGTTTCCAAAAGGTTGATAAGTGTAATAAAACAATAGGGCAAAGACAAAGAAACACAAGATGTACAGCAGAGAATATGAATGATACAGTTGAGAGGCCTCAAATCTCTGTGTTACGAGGGCTAGGGCAGGGGAGACTCACAATGCTGCCAGAGTGTCTCATACTCGTGACAGATCCTACAATGCAGCAGCAGTCCTCTATGTTGGATGATGGTGACACTGGCAGCAGAAGGAACAGCAGGCAGTCCTTCACAATTAGGTAGATGCCCAAAGTGTAGACAGCAGCAAAATGCAGGCACTTGGCCTGTGTGACAGCAAAACGTAGCAACAGCAGCACGAGTGATCATGAAATCAGATTATCAGATGGAGAAGTCCCCAGCTCCTCAATCCAAGGGTGCTGCTCAAAATAGATGCCTTGCAAGAAAGCTAATTGAAAAGCCAGCACATGTTTCTTGATATCCAAAAGAGCAGCTCCACCCATACACTTTGGAGTAGTGGCATGGTCCCAAGACACCCAAGTCTGACCCAAACAATTTCCTTTTTCATCCAAAGCATAAATCAAATTGGTTCCACCAATTCATCCAAATATTTCTAAGTCCAAGAAAGCAGTGGTAGAAAGAATGAAATCATACTAATCTTAATGCTTTATGCCACTTTGAGACAAACATGCAATGGCCAACCTTCAGATTTTCAATATAGAATTTTTTTTTCAAGAAAAGAAAATTCCAATAACAATGCATCAAAGAAAATCCCCCGGAGATAAAACACTAAGTACAAGATGTAAAGAAATACTCATCTACAAATAACAAACATAATCATATGACAAAGCACAAACTGATAAAAGAACTCAATATGGTTAGGGTAACTCAAAGATAATGACTACTGAAGATGAATGAAAAATAACGTATAAATACAATGCTCATGCAAGCAGTAACAACACTATGCAGGGTGAATACAAAACCTCAGACTCCTGTGTCTCTAGGACCAGGGCAAAGAGAGTGCGATGAAGGGTGTGTCATCTCTTGTATGGACCCCAAAAGATAGTAGACAACCTCCAAACATATCTGGCAGCAGCAAACACAGATCTACGAGTGTCTAGATCAGTGTCGAAATAAGCTGGACAGCATGAACAGTGGGCAACAGGCAGAAATCAGTCTAGAATGTGCAGGCAACATCTGCTGTAGTAAAACACAGCTGCTCTGATGACATGGCAGACTGTACAACCAGGCTGATCAGTAAACACAGGCAGAGTTAATCATATCAGCAGCTGGTGACAGAAGATCAGGGGCAAATGTGGGCTGAAGAGTGAACAGCAGCAGTAAAGGCAGCCTGCCGGGTGATGGCAGCAGGCTGAGAACAGTCACCAGCAAGGAGAGAGCAGCTAGAAGCAGGCACCCACTGTGGACAGCAGTAGACAACAGCTCAAACTAAGATATCCTCCATAAATGAGGTGTGGACAGCAGAGACAATGCACCAACAATCTGCAAAACAAGGATGGACTGCTAGGGGGGCAGCCTGTTTATAGATGAGTGGATCTTCCCAAATTGGGGTTTGGCTTAGAGGACACAAATACTCTTTCTCTAGGAATGCATTTCTTTTTCATGAAAGTTTAGTAATAATTGAGTTTTGGGGAGTTTTGGGGCTTTAATAAAGAGCCAATCATTTTACAATGCATTTTTAAAATCAACACAAGGAACACTGTATTGATATAGACACAAAGGAACACTGTAAAGACTAGCTAACTATATCACAAACACAATGGTTCTGTGAATAACCAGTCTGGTGAGCTACATTGCCAAATCATCTATGGCAAATTATCAAAAAAGGTTTCAAGTCCCAAGTCCATAGGAAGGCCTCACTCCTCATCCTCTCAGAGCTGCCATGCATCCTCTCCCATCTCTTGAGTAGAGTGTGGATGATATGTATCCAAATTCTTGAAAGAGTCTACAATCCTCTACTCTAGGGACTGCTATATTTAGCTGCATTCTCCTGCCATACTACTACTTGAAGCATGTCCTTCACTTTCAACATCGATTTTGGTGGTTTCCTGCATTGGAGATCCGTCAAAGTATGTCACACACCTTCAGCATACCTCAGGCTGCTTCATTGAGAGACAATGGCTGTTGGACATCCACTCCTTGAGGATCTATTGTATCTCACCTCATATACTCAGCTTGTTCATTGAGTTCAATCATTAATTTAATACACAATCATCTCATTCCATTCTCTAAATCATTCCGTTACTCGTGTTGATTTGTACATTTTGTGGACTCTATCAAGCCCTCGGATTCTCACTCACAATGCTAGGAGTTCGGATACTTAGGGTTAACCTG
The DNA here is from genome assembly GCF_053477565.2 of Lygodium microphyllum. NCBI lineage: Eukaryota > Viridiplantae > Streptophyta > Polypodiopsida > Schizaeales > Lygodiaceae > Lygodium > Lygodium microphyllum. Next base: position 18,624,100 of record NC_141144.1, on the reverse strand, counting down.
AATACAAAATCCACAATCATTGCACATCTTTGAGACACTTATACCAATCTCTCTCACTAAATATCTCAAGAATCCTGAAGCAACCATGGGCTGACAGTCTGAAAGTGGGAGCTAAACTTCTTGACACAAGAATTCCATCACTGTTCAGTCACACTTTGCACCTTCTGAGAATACTTGCACTAGGAATAACGTGCAAAAAATACACACAGACAGACCAAGTGATCAAGAGTACCGATCTGTAGTGATATAGACACTACCTCAATCCAAAATCCACAATCACAGCGCATCTCTGAGACACTTATGCCAACATCTCTTCCCTAAATACCTCAAGATTCCCCATGCAACCATAGGTTGGCATTCCGCTATTCCAAGTCTCAAAGTGAGAGCTACACTTCTTGACATGAGAAGTCCACCACCATCCACCACACTAATGTGTGAATGGCTGTAGACTCTGAAGTTTCTGAGAATATTTGCACAGGAATAACACGGAGAAAATACAGTGACACACCAAAAAAGTATGTTCATGATTACCATGCAACGTGTGAAACATAACCCCTCATATCAACTGGACTCTATCTTCCTGCAGTACCCTTTGAGTCCTCATTGGCTACTCTCACTGCAACTCAATCCACTTCACCCAAGCTCCAAAATTGTCAGTAGCACCATCTGCTCTATCACAACTCAACTTTGCTAAAAGAACCACCAGAAATGCAGGTTAAAATTAGACCTTCAGATAAAGGTATAAGAGAGCAAAGTAGAACATCAAGCCCATGCTTAATGCCATTCAGGAAAGCAGAGCTGCCACAGCTAAAGAGAGCAGAAAAGAGGAGAGATGCAAAAGAACTTGGAGTGCATCCACATTAGCAAAGAGAGATGCGCACAGAGGGACCTGTTCTTTTATTATATAGTTCTCAAATATATGAACCATGATGAGACACATGCACTTGATCCAACACATCATACATATTAGTGGTTCTCTAAAAAACGTGCCACATGCAAATATAAGACAATATCCTAAAAGAACACTTTACAAGAGACTCCACAAATCTATTTTGGAGCCTTGTCAATGAGGAGATCAGACAGATTAAGACTGGGTCAAAGATGAGAGATCAAGACTGGGTCAATCTGAAATTGTAGTTCTTCTTGGAAGATCTCATTGGCCTTACAATCTATGCCTATTTTATATTAAGCAATCAAGATCATTAGATGCATGAATGTTTAATTGTATTGCATTAATTCCTAATTTTGGTCTCCATTAACACCCCAAAATGGCTTTATTTGTATTTGTTGGTACTTATTGCACATGGTAGGACAAATGCTCCAAAATCCCCGATAGATAAGGCATGTTGTGGGTATTCTCCATCTACCCCCCACTTTCATTCTTTCTTCTTCAGATCAGTCACTCTTCTCCAACAGCTGGCAATGGGTTGCACACCTGTCCTCCCTCATGCAACCACATGCTGATTAGCTGACAACATCATTGCTTGGCATCTCGAATTGCTGGAAGCTACTTTTGTCCTGCGACTGAGTTTCATCCTGAGTACATACGCTCCCCTTCCGACAAACGTTGCCATTTCATCCTGAGTGCATCTAGCCACCAGGCATACCATTCACATCTCCCCCCCAACTGTTCCACCACCACCCACCCACACCCAGGCTGGCTGAACCAGATACACCTATAGCTGCCCCCTCCCATCAAGGCAGCCTTCCCCCCACTCATACAGAAGATACTCAGAAGGTGCCCAGTGAGGACCTGCAATGGAAACCTCTGGTCTGACACCAGAGCACTCTGTGAGTGCCCCCCCACTCACATGCCTTGCGCATCACTCTCACTGAGGAGCAGCTTGTCCATCTGCGCCATGGAAAGGGAACTGGAGGGGACTGCGATCTTTGATCAGGTCGCAGGGCACTCTCCCTCCAAGGCATAAGTTCATGATTGGCTTCTTTCTACTGTGCACATTGGCACCACACAAATTGCGAAGGCGGTCCTGATGGGTCGAGGTATGTTTATAGTCCAACTCACCTCAGCAGCAGAGGCAGCTTTGGAGCTTGTGGGCAACTCCCCCATAGGCTCCACAAAAGGCATGATTTACATGGTCCCATGGTATAGTGGCTTCACTATTGAGAGCTTCGCACTCCACAACAAATTCCACTAGTATACAATCACCCTGCTATTTATCGGCCTACCAGTTGAGTACTGACAGTTGGTAAAGGATTTTGAGAACCTCTTCAGGCACGGTCTTTCCCCCTTCCTTTGTTGATGTAGTGACAGTCGCAAGGGTCCCAAAAGGACGGGTGGTGGTGGAAGATACCAAGAGAATACCCAAGTTTTTAGTGATCGACGCTCGTAGGCACACATTTAGACAGCAAATCATTGTGACACAACAGCCTTGCCAGTGCTTGCAATGCCATGGTTTTGGGCACCAAGCCACAAAGTGTACTTGCTTTGGTGCCAAGGCGACACAAAAGGCAGTTGTGCAAGTGGATGATGAGGGATTCACAAGGGTCCAAAGACGCCAAAGGGAAAGGCAATAGAATGGGCAACAGCCAATCCTCCAGCCTGAGCCATGCCAACAAAGGGCCAGGGGTCGGAAGATGTGTTCCCACCAAAGAGCCCAAAAAGGAGCACAGGGGTCCCCCTACCCCCCCTCCCAAAAAAAAAAACCCAAATGGCACAACCTACTCCGACACCCACCACATAGCCCTTGCACACCCCCCCAACCCCAACCTCGAGGCTCACCCCCAAGCCCTCCTCCCACCCCCCCCCAAATCAACAAAAACCACCCAACCCACCACAATTTGCCTCTTATCCCACCCCTCATCCTCTACACAACCACCCCCCCACCCACAATGTCCCCTCTTGCCTCATCTTCCCAGCCGCAACTATCTCCTATAGGGAGCGACGACCCTCACACTCCCATTAGCTCTTCTCATCTACAGCTGAGCCCCACCCCAACACCACTACTAGTTCTACAGCAATGTCAGCCTGCTGCACTTTCCCTCAAAAGGCACAGGTTCTCCCACAAGTTCTTTCGCAATGGCTTGTGGTCCTATATGAGAGTGCCGAGCCAAGCAAAATATTTCGCTCCACCCAAAGGTGGGGGACTTTGTGATCCGCAAATCGAGGGGTGGTAAAGCCCACCTACTCACACCGCCAAATGGGTGGAAATATGCCTTCTATCTTCACGCATCTCACTTTGGGGCCTGCTAGGCAACTCTAGTGGAGGAGGCTATGAGAGACCAAGTAGCAAACCATATCTCTCAAAGGCTGAGAGAGGCAAGGCTAGTATTATTAGCACAACAGTGGCCAAGATATAGGATGGACATCAACTAGTAGCATGAGGGAAAGGTCGTGCACCTTAGTATCATCTTCTGAGAGCCCCCCCCCCCCTGTTGGGGTTCCCCCTCCCTAAGTGGATACTACCAATGGATATTATCAAGTGGCCATATACTCATGCCACTTGATTCTGTCATATCTAGGTGTCTCATCTCTTGGCTTGGCTCATGGATGCCCTGGCTGTGCAACCAAGAGCATCCATTACTCCCCTTGTATATCATGACTCCCCTTGTATATCTCATAATACCTTTCATTGCTTCCCAATGCTTTTTACCACGGCTTGCCATGTATCTGCTAACCACTCCCACTCCAAAGGCAATGTCAGGACATGTAGCAACCATAGCATACATCAAACTGCCAACAGCTGAAGCATATGGTATCTTGGCCATTTCAGCCTTCTCATCATCAGATGTAGGGCTGTCCTCTGCATCGAGTTTCACATATTGAGGCAATGGAACCCTAATTGTTTTCCCTCCCTCCATATTGAAAAGCTGCAACACCTTGGACATATACTCCTGCTAAGATAGATAGAGTAATCCTTTTAACCTATCTCTAAGAATTCGCGTGCCAAAAATGTGGTTTGCATCACCAAGATGCTTCATGTTAAAGCTGCCATGAAGACTTTGCTTCACTGAGTCCAAGGCATGAGTATCCCTACCACCAATCAACATGTCATCAACATACAGAATCAAGATAATTAGGCTGCCATCTGTTGCCTTCTTGGTATACAAGCAGTGATCCACTTGACTTCTATGAAAACCTTGAGACTGCATAAATGTATCAAACTTATGATACCATTCTCTTGGTGCTTGTTTCAGCCCATACAAACTTCTTTTGAGTTTACATACCATTGATTTTCAACCAATGCCAAGAATTTTTTAAACTTGTCAAGCACTTCGTCCTTGCTACGAATAGGGTAAACCCATACCTTCCGTGTAGCATCATCGACAAAGGTGACAAAGTATTTTTTTTCCCCTAAAGATAACCCTGGCATCTGACATACATCGGAATGTACTAACTCTAGACGAGAAGATTTTAGCGAAAGAGACTTCTTATGAGACATCTGTGCATGTTTACCATAAACACTGATCACAATGCTCAAAATCAGCATAACGAAGACAAGGCAAGTAACCCAAACGAGAAATCACTTTCATTCTAGTTTGACTCATGTATCCCAACCGGCCATGCCACAAAGAAACACTTGGCTGCTCGATCACGGCAACAACATGGTCGCGCACACTAGATACATGGAAAGGATACAAGATATCACTTTTACAACCTCTAGCAATCACTCTAGATCCCTTACAGATCTTTCATTTCCCATCACCAAAGGTGGTATAAAATCCATCATCATCTAGCTACCCTGTGCTAATCAAGCTCTTCTTGACCTGAGATACATGCCATGCATGCTAAAGTGTAAAGATAGAACCATGCTAAAATTGCAACTGCACACTGCCAATACCTACAATGTCACATGCATAGTTGTCCCCAAGATGGACAACACCATGTCGACCCCCTGTATAGTCAGAAAACCACTCACAATGAGAGGTGACATGAAAGGAAGCACCTAAATCTAGAATCCAAGCATGCATGTCATCATCTATATCTGCAAGTAAAGCATGTGTACTAAAGTATGAAGAGACAAAGAGTGCGTCATTCCCACTATCACTCTCATGAGCGACTACATTCACTTCTTCAATTTTGACACTGCTCTTCGACTAGAATCGCATTAGAATTGCTCATAGCAATCCTAAATGTATCCCAACTCTCTGGCAGAGTGCAAAGCAAGAACGTAGCCTTAAATTCTTCATCAATCATGAACTTCAAGGCAACCAACTGGCTGAAAATGAAGTTAAACTCACTCAAGTGAGTAGACATTGTTGTACCCTCTTTCATACGCAAATCCATAAGCTTTTTCAACCAATAAACTTTGCTTGCGGCACTCTTCTGGGCATACAGTTCTTCCAATCGAGTCCAATTAGCATAGGCAGAATTCAAACTTTCAATGTTAAATAGCAAGGCATCAGAAATCGATAGCTCGATGGTTGAGCGTGCAAGCTCATTTAACTCATCCCAGTCTTCCTGTTGCATATCTGCGGGCTTTGCCCCTTTGGTCTTAATCGGCCTTGCCTGTTTCTTCTGCAACAAGATATTATAGCACTATTTTTGCTAGACTGCAAAGTTATGTGCTCCTTCAAGCTTCTTAATGTGCATGAGATGACTGTTGTCACTGCTGCCAGCCATGATTTTCAGCCCAAATGTGACCAAAAAATTCAGCAAATGCAAGCCCAAACTGTTACACAAGTGACCAAGGTAGAAACAAGTACCAACCAGCAATAAATGACCACATAAAAGCAGAAATTTCAGATCTGCAATTAAATTTTTGGAAGCACTAAACCTTGTGCTACAGCAGTCCACAACTGATTACAGCTGTTCCAAGGACAAATACATCACATTACATGAAAAGTCCCAAATTTTAGCTGCAATTTCTGTTGTACATGCACCCACGGGCACAAAATTTGACACGCACGGTCAAAAGTCCCAAAATTTTTGTGCTCAAAGCATCAACCATACATCTGCACTGTCTATGACATGCATAGAATAGGCTAATTTTGCCAAAATAGAGCAATTTCAGCAAAATCCCCAAATTTTTTCAAGTGCTAGGTGTCCAAATTGCATGGAATTAAACCCGCATATACATAAAATGACCAAATGGCGCACAAATTTCGCCTAAACAGCAAAAGCCCCAAATTGCACGGGATCCAATGTGCATCAATGTCGAGAAATTGGGTAAATTTCAGCCCAATTCTTCCATGTACATGAAAATCCCCAAATGTCGAAGGCAAAATGTCACAAATTCCTGCAATTTCTGAGACAAATATCACTGTTGTGTCTTGCTTGCATCAAATTTGGACAAATCCCCAATTTTTTGACACAAATCTGCCCAAAATTCTGAACTGTGCTTACACGCACGAACGCCCACCAAGGACAAAAGAAAAAAATGATATTTCTGAAAGAAAAAAAATTCATGCCCGTCATTGCTTGGCGCCACATGGACTGGAAGACGCGTACCAGATTCTTGACGACTGCTCTTGGTTGCCGTCCCGTCCGCCGCTAGGTTTGTGAGCTCCTCGACCCCCTGTTGCACGTCGACTGTTGCTCTCCCGTCTACTTGGCTACGCGTCAATTACGAAACTTACCTATCGACCTATCGTGTGCTTGTCGCATGACTTGCGACCCTGCAACTCTTCCTTATCACCTGCGACACCTGAGGCTCCTGTTGGCCTACACCTCCTTCTCGCCTGTCACACGGCCCGACGCCCGTCACAGGCTTCAGGAAGCATGCACAACCTATGGCTCTCATACTAGTTTGATGGAGCCTGACTGAGCTGAGAGTGAACACGACGTATAACACACATAGAGAGTAGAGAGCAGTAGAAAGGAGAGAGTGAGCACGGCACCTCTGATGTTCAGTACAAAAGACTAGTGTACCTCTTGAGGTTTTAGATAGATATATATATGAAAGTACAAATGTGCTAAGGGTGTGTTCACACCCGTGCACATATAAGAGGCACGATGGCCCTTTATTCCCAACAGCTCCAGAGGAGGGTAGGGTAGAGCAACTGGATGGGACCACACTATGATCATTGCCTGGTACTCCTCACACTGAATGTGCCTTCAGCATTGGACACTTGCTATTGCCGCATCTTGATTCAACCTATGGATGAGAGAAGGTGAGGAGGTAGATTGAGTAGCTCTAGACCAGGAGGGATTGGGCAGAGGATCACCAATTGGTAGAGGAGATGGAGGAGGCTTTAGGGGATCAAGCAAGATTTTTCAAGAGGCAACCCTCCAAGCTCAGTAACAATGTTGGGAGGAGGACATGGCACTTTAGAGAGACCCAGCAGCCATTCAAAGACTGCTCCAGGAGGCACCTCGAGATCCAACTTTGTGCATGCAAGAGCTACGAGCACAGGTGGCCCTCGCACGCCTGGAGGATAGACGTTTGAAATTCTCCTTCCACACCTTAACAACGTTTTGGTTATGGAAGGGAGACACAATGTGCAAAGAGTTCTTCCGTGCGTATAAGTCATGTATCTCGAGAGACCAGATCCGTAGTCTCCACAACCAACATGGGAGGGTTCAATCTACCCTAGAGGAGGTGATGGAGCTTGCTACAGTCTTCTATTGGTAGCTTTTCCAACAAGAGGCAGTATCAAACAAGGTGCTCCAATGTAGACAGCAAGTATGGGATTATATCCCACCCCTAGTGATCAAGGAGATGGGACAAGCGCTCCTTGAGCCCTTCATAGAGAAGGAACTAGCTGAGGCTTTCCACACACAAGATGGGCAGAAATGTCCCATACCTTTTTTCTCCACATGCCAAGACGTGGTGAAGAACCCCCTGCTTCAAGCGTTCCAAGAGATCTTCAGTTTGGGTTAGATGCCGTGGTAACATGTCAGCAATAGGTCTAGTCAATCTCCTCCCAAAAGGAGGAGACCGCTTGGAGCTGTCCCAATAGCAACTGATCACCTTGTTGTCATTGGCCTATAAGGCCCTATCTAAGATTGGCAGCAAGCTTCGCCCCATTGTTCAAGACATCATCGATGACACACAGATAAGTTTCATCTAGAATAGAAGCATTTCAAACAACCTCTTTACCTTCTTTGAGGCTACTAAGTGGGCTTAAGACAATGGTCAAAGGATGGCCATGCTTTTGTTTGACTTTGAGAAGGCCTATGAGACAGGGTCAATGTTGGGGGTAACGACAACTATGCATAACCGCCTATGTATTCATTACATGGACAATACCCACATACATATACACTATAGGTGTGGTGGGCACCCATCACTGTCATCTTATTCTTTATTCTTTCAATGACATTTGAATAAAGGAAGGCCAATCATACATTGTGACTATTGGAGTTTCTATATACGGTGTCTCTTTCTCTTCCTCTCTTACTCCATCCGCCATAGCACTTGCTTTGCTCTCGCTTCCATTTGTGTACTTTCACTCAAGCTCTATCTTTTAGCTAGTATCAGAGCCACCCATTTGAGGAGCTTCTTCATCCTTTGCTTTAGCCCGAATTCAAAGCTTCAACTCAAGGTTTTATGGCAGCCATTGTTTCTTCCTCCCGAGGTATACATTGAGTCTTCCCTTCTCCCGGCATATTTCAGCTTGCTCTTGGCTTGTTGAGGAGCTTCCTACGGCTTAGCTAAGCCTTGTTGAGTGCATATTGAGTTGAGGAGCAGCCATTCTATCCATTTTGAGTGGATAGAGAGCGTACTGTAGAAGTCGTGGACAGCTATGGTAGCTTGACAGAACTCTCACATTTTGCCACAACTTTTGTTAATAGTATCGAATTAAGGTATTCTATAGCTACAAACAAAGAGCGCCATAAGAGCTACAATTCTAAGCACTCACTGAGTTGATTCTGTGCAGTTTTATTTTCTCTATTTCCCAAAGAACGCACTTCTAGTTTGGACAGCAAACAATAAATTTCATAATGCATAATTGATGCTTCGAGGATGCTATTTTGGTACCCGCATGGTATGGTTATGCTTTTGGGATGCTTCTTGGATTGTTTAAGAGTCTGATTAGATCAGTTATGCAGAGGTTTATTGCCATCATAATAGTTTGGACAGCAAGCATACAACAATAAGCTTCATACTTTGAATACCTATTGTGCCTACATGGTATTTCAGGTATGTAACATGTCTATGATGTCTATCATTGACGTATGAGCCCGGATATAGTTATGATATGCTTTGACACTTGGATTTGAGGTACATTTAATGTACTTGGCCTTGGATCAATTGGTTTGAGCTATTATGCTTACTTACAAGTATCGAAGCTTCATTTGCCACTTATGCTTCCGGATGTATCTATACATTTGGTCTTCCTAGATGCTTTGACATAGATATCTTGAGCTTTGCTTCCTCACTTTGCATTCCACATGCGCTTATAGTGGGAGACACTTGTATTTACTTAGCAGAGCTTAGTTCTTTGAGACAGCGGAACTCTTGGTTCATGTATATTTGCGATGAGCATTTGAGCTTAGTTCTTTGAGACAGCGGAACTCTTGGTTCATGTATAATTGTATATACTTAGCAGAGCTTAGTTCTTTGAGATAGCAGAACGCTTGTATTTACTTAGCAGAGCATGAAGGAAGGGACTAGTGTGTCCGTGCATTTGAATGAGTTTCACTCAATTTTCAGCCAATTAACTTCATAGGGCATTGAATTTAAGGATAATCTTCCTCCCTTGTTCTTGCTTGTGACACTGAGTCATGGGACACTTTCCGTACTGTCATGTGTGCTAATATACCTTAGGATGATTTAAAACTTGAGGATGTTGAGGGTGCCGTACTCGTAGAGAAGATAAACAGAATGAATATGAATGTAGCCCGTACTTCTCATGTATTGACTATTAGGGATAAACATGATGGTAAGAACAGTAATGACTGTCGTGTTAGAGACTCAAAAAGGTCTTAGTCTCACGGGCAGTCTCGCAATGAGCCCCGTGGTTGTACGGCCTCTCTTAAATATCATTATTGTGGAAAACAGGGTCATACTAGGCCACAGTATCATAAGATGCGCGATCAAGGAGAAAGGCAAGGGCAAAGTGCAGGATAAGTCTGATGATCGTAGTATTGTTCCTAATAAGTCCAGCATGAAAATTGAGAAGATAAATGCCTTGGAGCCTAAGACCGATTATGATTATATCTTGGCAACTTCTTCTCTTGATGCTAGTCAATTGGTTGATGCCTCGTCTACTTTTTCTCAATGTTGATTGCTTGATTCGAGGGCTTCTTTTCTTGTTCCCCGCATAAGGATTGGTTTCATTCCTATCGCAGCATGACAAGTTCTGTGAGACTAGAAAATGACTTGGCATTGAATATTATTGGTACTAAAGGTGTTAGACTACAGCTTGCTTCGAGCAGCACTTTTGTTTTACATGATGTACGCCATGTTCCAAATTTAACCAAAAGCTTGCTCTCTGCTGGACAATTGGATGGTGCAAGTTATCATGTATCTTTTGGTGATTCCACGTGGAAGATTACCCATGAGAATCTTGTCTTTTCTCAACGTGCCAAGGCTGGTAGCCTCTATCCCTTGCTTGTATCCAGATCTATTGACTATGTTTTGGTTGTGATTGACATACCACATGTATCTTTATGGCATCGACGCCTTGGGCACATGTCCTTTAAAGGAATGAAAATGCTTTCTTATTTTCAGTATTTTCCACTCCTTGACTACAAATGTTTTGATTCATATGATCATTGTCTTTACGGCAAGTAGACATGCAATTCTCATAAGTCTAGCATTATGCACATGAATGAGCCTCTAGTTCTTATTCATTCTGATGTATGTGGCCCCATGCCCTATCAATCACTAGTGGCGTGAAGTACTTTTGACTTTCATTGATGATTATTCACATAAGGTCTGGGCATATCCCATAAGCAAAAATCAGATAAATTCGCTACCTTTCTGTATTGACTTGCTCTTGCTGAGAATAAGTATGGATACAGGCTTAAATGCCTAAGGTCAGATAATGGGGGTGAATATGTCTCTAAAGCATTTGAGCAATTTTGTGATGAGCGAAGTATTGAGCGTCACTTAATTACCCCTTACACCCCATCCCAAAATGGTGTTGCATAGCGCAGGAAAAGAACGATTCAAGAGAGAGTCCGTAGTATGCTTCGCCAGACACTCCCACCACAATATTTTTGGGCTAAGGTAGTTACTACTATCGTACACTTGATAAACAAATCCCCATACACTGCTATTGGTTGTAAGATTGCAGAGGAAGTATGGTCTGAAAAATCTCCATCATATGCTCATTTGTGCGTCTTTGGTTGTGAGGCTTTCTGCCATGCTCCCAAAGACAAGCACAATAAGCTGGATCCTAAGTCCTTGTAATGCATCTTTCTTGGTTATGGAGATACAGGTGAGATGGGCTATTGCCTATGCAATCTGCACAATCAAAAGGTCATTCATAGCCATGATGTTTTCCATGAGGAGAAAATATGTAAGCAACCTGAGCAGGTCGTTGAGGTACACAGGGTGATATTTAAAGAGAAGCCGCTTATTACTATACAACTAGCTAAACAACCTGCAACGGCTGATGCTCCAATGGCCCAGGACCATGATGCTAGACAGGAGATACAACCCCTACAGCCTGTTTTACAAAGGTCTACTAGAGATAGACATCAACCTGATCATTTAGAGCCCTCTATGTATTATGTTACGGTATTAGATGCTAGTGAGCCTCTTACTTGTGATGAGCCCATGCACAGAGGTGATAGTCACTCTTGGAAGAGGGCCATGTAGTCAAAGTATAACTCACTGCAGAAAGATCATGCATGAGATTTGTTCCTTCGCCTAGTGAAAAACATATTATGCCATACAAGTAGGTGTACAAGTTGAAGAGTACTCCTATATACCCCAAGCTAGCCTATAAGGCCAAATTAGTTGCTAAGGATTTTAGGCAAGAGCATGGTGCTGACTTTCGTGAAGCCTTCTCTCCTGTAGTCAAGATGACTACCCTACGCTTGGTATTAGCTTTGCTTGCGCAACTAGATCTGGATCTCTATTAGATAGATGTCAAAACAGCTTTCTTACATGGGGACTTGCATAATGAGATATATATGCAATAGCCTAAGGGCTTTGAGGAGAAAGGCAAGAAACACCTAGTGTGCAAGTTGAGAAAGAGCCTTTATGGCCTTAAGCACACCTAGGGAATGATACCACAAGTTCAATGCTTTCATACATTCATAGGGATATACCCACAATGATATGGATCCCTATTTACACACGAAGAAGGCCCGTGATAGTAGCCTTATGATTTTGGTACCCTATGTCGATGATATATTGATTGCTAGGAGCCCTCATGATGAGCTAGATGCCTTGAAATGTCAGCTCAAGAAGACCTTTGAGATGAAGGACATGGGATAGGCCTCACATATTCTTGGGATACACATCACACGCAATCGCTCTAATGGGCTCCTTTACTTGTCGCAAAAGGAGAGGATCCAAAAGGTCCTTGAGCGGTTTCATGTGCAGGATGTTAAGCCTATTGACTGTCCTTTATCTTCTCATGTGAAGGTTAGTCAGGCTAATTGTCTGCAATCTGATGACCACAAGGCCGAGATGGCCAAGATCCCTTATGCATCCATAGTGGATAGTTTGATATATACTATGATAGCCACTCGTCCAAACATAGCATTTGCAGTGGAAGTTGTGGCACGCTATATGGCTACACCTGGCTAGCAACATTGGGAGGTCATGAAGGGTATCATGAGGTTCCTAAAAGGCATTGCAAATATGAGCATTTACTATGGTGATCAGGATACTACAATCGTGGGTTACATTAACTCTAACTATGCAGAACATGCAGATAGTAGGAAGTCCACCTCTGGATATGTCGTCACTTTTGCTATAGATGAAGTTTCTTGGATGTCCACGGTGTAGAAATGCATGGCTCTATCCACTACAGAGAAAGAGTATATTGCAGCCATCGACGCTTGCAAAGGAGGCTCTCTGGTTAGACCGTCTAGTTGCAAACCTTGGTATTACTGATGTAGTTCCTACACTGCATTCGAATCTTATGAGTGCTATTCAATTGGCTGAGAATCTGATCTTTCCTGGGAAGACAAAGCACATTGAGGTGTGTTACTGTTTTATCCAAGAGGTAATTGAAATAAAGTCCATTGAGCTTGTCAAGATCTCAACTAACCAAAATCCTACAAATTTGCTCACTAAAAGTCTTTCAATGGAGCGTTTTGCCTTCCTTAGAAATCTGATGGGCGTTGGATGAGATGATGTCTATCCTCATCCTATTGTATTTTATGTACATTTGTACTTTGTCACCTTCTTTATTTGTTATCTCCTCACTAGGAGACATTCGCCTTTAAGTGGGAGGTTTATAAATAGATAGGCCCCACCATTCAACCTCATCCTTTTGTGCAGATTTCTCACTCTACCGTGCAAATTTCAGCCATTAACGACTTACTATCAGCTATCTAGCCATCACCGACTGCATCCCATCACTATCCAGCCCTAGGTAGTCCGCTTTCAGCCATCACCCTCTTGTTTGGAGGTCTCCATCTACAGCATCATCATAGCGCCTAATCAACCTGCGTTTTCAGCATTTGGTGCCAAGTGACAGGCTACTGCCATCTCTCCCACCGTGCGACTACTGCAATACCTACGTTTTTGCTATCTAGCCGGCCGCCTACATCAACACACACCTCTCTTGTTGTCGTCTGGCAATTCTTAACCTCGAGTGACCAATTTTCAGCCTTCTCTAGTGATACACTGTTGCATTTACCAAATCTCAATCTCCAACTACTGTTTTTTGGTGACTAGCTTGTTGTCGTTCATTATTCAGCACTCTCTTATCTCCAACTAGTGGTTACAGCACTTGTGATCCGTCTCCGGTGGACGTCACTCTCCCACACTCCATTGCTTTGTCCTCGAGCATTCTCTACACCCTTACATTCATTTACAACACTCATTCACTTTAGAGTTTCTTCTCTCTCTATTTATCTCTATGTTTGAGTTTTGCATTTACATTTTGCATTTTACATTTAGGGTTTGAGTTTTGCTTGTTGCTGTCTGAGTCTTTGTATTTCAGTCTTGGTCATACATGCTATGTTTTCTCAATGTAAACCCTAGCATATTTTCACATGGTTACAGCACTTGGAATCCATCTCTAGTGGACCTCACTCTCCAATACTCCATTGCTATAAGGCCATTGCACTGAGGAAACATAGCATGTACGACCAAGATTAAAACACAAAGACTCGGATAGTGACAAGCAAAACTCAAACCCTAAACACATAACACAAAACTCAAAATTTAAATATAGACACAAACATAGAGAGAAGAAACTCTAAAGTAAATGAATGCTGTAAATGAATGTAAGAGTGGAGAGAATGCCCAAGGGCAAAGTAATGGAGTGTTGGAGAGTGATGGCCACCGGAGATGGATCCCAAGTGTTGTAAGCACCAATACGAGATGAGAGAGTCCTGGTTTATGAAGGGTAGCAGGCCGGTCACCAAAACACAGCAATCAAAGGATGAAATCTACTAAACACAACAATGTACCACCAAAGAAGGCCGAAATTTGGTCACAAAGGCAGAGAATTGTCACGCAACAATAGAAGAGTTATGTGCTGATATAGGCGGCCTACTAGACAACAAAAACGCAGGTACTGCAGCAATCACCTTTGGTGGGAGAGATGGCAACAGCCTATTGCCTAACACCAGCTATTGAAAACGTAGGCTGATCAGGTGCAATGATAATGTAGTAGATGGAGACCTCCAAATAGCAAGGTGATGGCTGAAAACAGACTGCCTCGGGCTGATAGTGATGGGCTACAGTGGGGTTGCCCAGTGGCCTATCAAGACTACAGAGGCAATGGTTATCTTACCAAGGGAGTCCAAGTAGTCACCCTAGAGAGGACAGGGCATCAGACAAAGGGTGCTCGTGAGCTACCCAGTGGCCTTTCAAGCCTACAAAGGCGAATGGAACCACATTGAACTTTTTTTTTTAAAGTTAATTTTATGGGTAGTGGCTGATTAAGTAACACTGACCCAGAAGACAGGAGTAGGAATGGTACACCCAGCACATCACAAAACAGTACAAGCTTACCCATCCACTCGAGGATGTCAATGACAAGGAAAAGGTGATGACGTAGCAAGGAAAGAAGGATGGTGGTATAAGCCACCGATAGAAATGTCTTAGGATCCGTCCAATGATGCTCTGCACAATGGGATGCATAGTATACTACATACTGAAGAATGCTCATGCAATAGATACCACTTGACAATGTATCTCGTTGGGAAATTGTTCACTTGCCTAAGCGCCTTAGTACAAGGATGATGAAATCATGCAATACATAGGGGAAGGTACAACAGGGGGGGGAAAAAAGTATCGAAGACAAGTGTTGAAACCTATAGAATACAAAGAAGGGTAGACATATTCTCTCAACTTGGATAGCGATGCCGAAGAAGGAAGAGGATCCTAATGATGCCGGTCTTCATTTGGTGTCGAGAACCATGTGGATGAAGATAATAAAGCATCCCTACTGGAAAAGCAAGGATAGAAGTCACTGCCATGATAGCATCAAGAGAGATGTTACACAATCCGCTGCGTAAGGAAAAGCCTCCATGTTGGTAGAAGAGCAAAGATCCAAGTAGATGGAACTATGAAAAAAACACTGCATAGCTCCTATCTCCAACTCCAGAAGGACTCAAACAAACCTACATATTAGCCCTACACTGAAATACAAAACCCTGCAAAAGCAATCAAAATCTACAAACACAAAGGTGAGTAGTGAGATGCTCCAAAAAACAAAACTGAAAATAAAGAAAAGCAAAGCTAAGTGCAATGCAATGAGTATATAAGTATGCAAGAGAAGTTTTAAAAACAAAAAAGGCTGAGTGTGTGGCCACCATCCTGTACGCCCACTACCAAGGCTCTACCAATGAAACGTCTAACGAGGTGCTGAAGTGGTCCTAGAAGGTGCATTGGGTGCCCAAGAATGGATGCATAAAGTACAATAGGTAAGCCACTAGCAGACTAATCAACTAATCTCTCAAGAGTAGTAAAGAAGATAGATTGCTAAGACTGTCTACATGCCACATGTCCAATAGCTATTGGGGCAGATAAAGTAGAGGGTGTGGTAATGAAAGGCGTAGCCCCACTAGATAGGCCAACTAAAGTGGAGACAGTCATAGAAATTAGCTATGGTTTTCTAGGTGGAAGAGCTTGGACCTTGGTGTGACACTCTTCGTCCATATGGCCCCACCTCTGACAATGTGTGCAAAACCTATTCGTCTTGGAAATTTATTACCAAAGGGGTCGCGTTTCTTTCGTTTCATCGAAGAAAGGGTGTCACCCTTGTTTTAGCTTGCCTAAGTTCTTGCCATTGTTGGTTTTCCCAACCAAAGAAGAGGCAACCAACCCTCACCCCTTTGAATGGATGTGTGTGGACTTCTTGTGGCCTTGATCGTACAGCCTCGTGTAACACAAGAACTGGCACTCAAACTCGTAGAAAGTCCACAATCTAGGTAGTGAAATAATGTGCTAGATAAAATGGAAGTATTTGTCGAGCAACTTGTTCAAGAAGAACGTGACCTGATCATTATCTAACTTCGAGGAGCCAGTAATGGCAAACTCGACAAGTAACCGCCAATATTCAATCAACTTGACTTTCAGATCATCCCCTTCTTGATGGAAAACTCTTGAAGCTCAAAATCAAGATTAATATGTCAAGTGCAATCTCATGCCACATAGTGGTCAATGAGATGACTCCAACGCTCAAATGCAAGGGGAAAATATTGTACCTAGGAGTAGAATTCATGAAGCAACCCTTACATAAACTCAACATTGGGTATAACATTGCGGGCTCTCCATTAACGGATGTGATTAGGGTGAGCGAATCAAGGATCCACCATTCAACTTCATCCTCTTGTGCAAGTTTCTCACTCTACCTATTGTTGCGTGACAACTCTCTGCCTCTGATGACTAATTTTCAGCCTTCTCTGGTGATACACTATTGTGTTTACTAGATTTCAGCCTTTGACTGCTGTGTTTTGATGGCCAGCTTGTTGCCCTTCATTATTCAACACTCTCTCATCCCGGACTGGTGGTTACAACACTTGGGATCCGTCTCCAATGGACGCCACTCTCCGACACTCCATTGCTTTGCCCTTGGGCATTTTGTACACTCTTACATTCATTTACAGCATACATACACTTTAGAGTTTCTTCTCTCAATGTTTGTCTCTGTGTTTGCGTATCACATTTCTGTTTCGCGTTTCGCATTTAGGGTTTGAGTTTTCCTTGTCGCTGGCATAAAAAAGAATTTCAAAAATCTACATATAGTCAGTAAAAGAAGTGAAGCCCTTGCCAAATTTCCTAATAGCATAACACTTAGGACACTTATATTAAATGTCTTTGTAAGAAAGGTCTGAGTCTGTGTTTCAATCTTGGTCATACATGTTGTGTTTCCTCAGTGCAAAGCCTAGCATATCTTCACACAAGGTACTCATTGGAGGGGTCCGTCTAACAAGTCTGCCCTCTAGCCCCCTACCTCTTCTTATACTTCCCGGAGGCAATGTTCTACTTTCTCTACTCAAGAGTGAGCGGCCTGCAAGGCCTTAGACTCCCAGTGAGAGAGGAGATAGAGCTAGTGAGCTTTGAATATGCAAATGACACAGCCCTCTATGTAGCGGAGGATGAGGTGATGTTGAAGTAGGTGAGACTTCTACGCAGCTATGGGTACGAAAATCAATTGGAAAAGGTTGATTGGTTTTCTCACAAATCTAGATTCTCGCACAAACTGGGGTATCCACTTGGGTTTTAGATGCAGGTGTGAAACTCAATTGGCAAAAGTCGGTTGGTTTTCTCACAAATCGAGATTCTAGCACAGAGTAGGGTATCCACTTGATTTTCAAATGGGTGAGCAAGGGACAGACCATCCAATATCTTGGCTTCTAGGTGGGACTCAATATTACCGCAGCCCAGTAATTTTCCTAGTTCTTGATTCCATCAAAAGGAAGCCAACCTACTAAAACATGTCCCACCTCTCCCTAGTGGGTAGGTCCCTAGTGGTCAGCCTATGAGGGTGCGCAATGAAAGAGAACCACGAACACAGAGAGAAAGAGAGAGGAAGACAGCCAGAGATGAAGAAAAGAAATCTGCACTGACTGAAGAAGAATGTTGAATATAAAAAAGTGGACTGATCAGTCCCTACATGCAGCCCGACACATCAATGAGGGCACCGGATCAGGCTGATAATGACAATACCACCGACGGTGATGGAGATGGACAATATGCAGCCTGCTGCCCACACTAGAGATGGAGGAGACTACAGCCACTAATGGAGCACCTAAAAAAGAAGTGATCGGCCTAGCCAGCAAATCAGCTATACATAGCTAAAACTCAAAGAACTAGTGGACCAGCTGACTAGGAGCCCAAAAAATCTGGCTGACCTACATTAAATGTAGTGAGCAGCAGCTGGATAGGGCACAAATTCTGATATGGCAGCTATAATGCTAATGTGGCACTCCTGGGGTAGTCGAAAGGTGGCAAGGGCTGAAAACTATCAAGCAAAGGCTGCACAAACTCAGAATTAACTGAGAAACCTAAAAAACATAGTCAAAGCTCCTATGTCTCCATCAGACACTGATAGAACTCACAACCAAGAGATGATAGACTAACAAACTAAAATAGGTAGGCTAACACCCCCTCTTAGATCTTGGGAGAGGGAGATGGGGAAGCAAAGGAAGGAGGGGGAGGAATCGTAGATGAAGAAGGGCTGCTAATGGGTAACCTAGAAGGAAGGGGAGGGGATGATAGTGGCGGAGGGTTAGTTGATGATGAAGAACCACTTGGCAACAAAAAAACCATCAATTAGATCTTTGGAGGCCTCAATCTCATCAAAGAGCACATCCCTACTCACCTTGATCTTTTGTTTCTTCACGTCGTACAGCCAATAGCCCTTCATGGTCGTGTCATAGCCCAAAAGATAAGCTTCTTCAACTTGGGGTCAAGTTTGCTCCCTCTTTTCTTCTAGTCCACATGGACAAAGTAATCACACCCAAAGAAGCGAAAGTGGGATACGAAAGGCTTCTTCCCAAAGAAAGCATCGCAGGGAGTCATATCCTTCAATGCCAAAGTAGGGGACCTATTGCAAATATGAATCATTGCAGCCATTGCCTCACCCCAAATGGGATTAGGTAGACTCCTATGCTCCAACATCGACCCGACGGCCATTTCAAGCATGGTCTAATTGGCACACTCCACCACACCATTCTAGGATGGGGTGTTTAGATGGAAGTACTCCACCCAAATATCGTGACCCCTGCAAAACTGAGAAAATAGGTTAGAACAAAACTTGCCACCATGCTCTACTCGTACACCACGAACATTGAAAGACGTTTCCATTTCCGCAAACACCTTCCACTCACAAAAGTGGGAGTACGCCTCGCTCTTGTACTCCAAGAAGTAGGGCCACACATAACAGCCAAAATCATCAATAATCAAATTGAGATACTTGGCCTTCCCGAGGGAGGCTATGCCTATAGGTTCACAAAGGTTGGTGTGAACCAACTTGAGCAGTATAGAAACCCTCCAAGAAGCAACTTGTGCATGAGGGCAAAGAGTGAACAAGAGGGAAATCGGGAAGTCCCTCCACCATCTACTTTCGAGAAGACCCTCTAGTAGCATCAAAGTTTAAATGCCCATAATGACCATGCCAAAGTAGTCTAAGCTTATGGGAAGACTGTCAAAAGACGACATACCAGCGAGATAGTAAGGTTTGCGAGGAGGAATGCGGAGTGAACTCGGCAAACACTAAGAAGAGAAGAGAAGAGAGAAGAAACTCTAATGAATGGGTGATGAACATCTGAATCATGGAGTGAATGTGATACAAGGGAACAAGGGTGTTGTAGGCAGCCTATAAATAGGCAATAGACTATCTAGGGTGGCGTTCGAAGGGAGGGCGTCGGTTGTCTAGGGTGGTGCCCCACTGTGGATGCCCAGCCCCTTTTTGGGGTTGTGAAACCCTAAACGCAAAATGCAAAATGCAAAACTACGGGTAAAGGGTTTCTCAACACCCCCTCTCACACCCAAAAAGGGAAACAAGAGAAGAGTGAGGTGGAGATGAAATGCTACATGCTGAAGAATGCTCATACAACAAGTGCCACTTGGACAATGTCTCTCATGGGAAAATTGTTCACTTACCCAAGCCCCCTTGTACAAAGATGATGAAATCATGCAATGCATAGGAGAAATGTCGGACTTTGTGTGGTGTTGAGAACCATAAGGATATGCTCGTACTCGATCTCGAGAGTAGGCTCCATCCTGACCAAGGGACAAAGAAGATCCACCCTCGAAGTTGAGAATACCACGAAGACCTTTGAAGATAGTCAAGAGACTGGATGAGCTGTAGAACCCGAAACTCAACCTCGGGAGAGAAACCACTGGCTCCGTACATCCATGCAAGAAGGAATATGAAGGCCTAGCCACCAAGTCGCTCTACTGAAGACCCAAGGGCCCCGATCAAGGTAGATCCTCTAGATCCTAGGTATGAGTAGAGAAAATGACTGCTCAAAGGAGAGCCACTCCTCGAAAGTGAAAGGTGATGATGTGTGAAGAACTTCATGGCTCAAACTTATCTCATATCCACATCAAACCTTATCAACTCACACTTAGATAAAAGTACGTGGCAACTCTACGTGGGAATATTCATTATCTCAAAAGAAATGCATCAAAAATTGTGCTGCCATAATCTAGAAATAGCAATCTAGCTCATAAAATGCTTACTTTGTCTCTTTTTGTGAAGCTTTGAACTCAACCACATTCTCTTGCCTATCATCGTTTCCATTTGTATAGTCAAAATCTACATAAATATGGACTGCAAAGCATCAGATGACAAAGAAAGTGCTACTGGTCGTGTCGAAGAAGGTATCTGCGACTCGGAAGAAGAAGCCAAAAAGCACCTAGAAGTGGCCTCTCAAACCTGAGTGGAAGAGGGTGGGGAAGAAGGCGGCTCAGGATGAGCCAAGAGTGGGGAATAGGCGCACGCTCTTAGGAGAGTGGACTGTGGAGGAGATATGGGCCGTGGAAGCCACTATACTCGGAAGTGGGTGGGGGAAACGCTCCAAATGAATACCCTTCCCACAATGTGGACATTTGTGGCTTCTTGTTAGTATCCTTCATGTCCTCTTTCTTGTCCTCGTATTGCTTCGGCTAGGGCTTCACCTTCTGCTTTCCTCCTCCCGAACCTACTATAAAAGCCTTCGTGGAGCCAGATCCACTAGTACCAACCTCTTTAGCCACTCGTCATGTTCCAAACAAGGCAAGCTTCTCCCAAAGAAGAGTCTCTCAAGTCCTCAATGTTAGAAGGCTGGTGTAGAACACATCGAACTTTGGAGATGACAATTGAGTCAAGAGAATGATTGCCTTATGAGATAGTCCTCCCCAAGGATGCAAGCTTATCCCTCATGTCCTCTAGTTTCCTTTCAAGAGAAATCTTTTGGGCAAACGTCTTTTTGTGATACAAAGACACAAGATTTGACCATACTTCCACCATCGTCTTCGACCTATGAACATGCACTAGGATAGAATTCTATATGCTCATGAAAAGAAAGAATCGGGCTCGAGAATTGAGTTGATCCCAAAGGGCTACACGATTGATCGTCCTTTCAACACGAGGATCCTCCATGGGATGAGGAATAGAGAGGGTAACAAGCTCCCAGAGATCAAAGGTGTCAAGGATGTATTCCACCCCTTACATGACCAAAGCAAATAGTTGGAGCCATCTAGCTAGTCCTCTTTCAGTAGAGAAGGGAGAACACGAACTTGAATTGGTGGTGCCATGCGAGGCAATTTACAGCTAGTAGAACTGCCTCTATGGGAAATATAGAGAGGGGGAGGAGGAGGAGAACGGTGATCCAAACGTTGAGACTACACAATAGGGCTTGGAGACCTCCAATCTTGTGGTGATCCCACCGTCTTTCAAACAAGTGATGAGAGATCTCCTCATCAGAGTCATCAAAGCCATTGAACCAGTGACAAGACATCTTCAACACCTACAAACACCCACAAAAATCTATGTTTTGCTATAGATGGCCCTGAATGGTGGAAATCGGCTACATCTCCGCAATAGGACGACTATAGATGGTCCGTCCATGTTGTACAGAGCAGTAGAACACAGAAAATCTATGTTTTCAGCAAGTGACAGATGGCTGAAAATCTGTATTTTCAGCCCCGGGTGGGCTCCTGTCAATGGGGTAACTCCGTGTACTCACTTCCATGATAATACCATGTGAGAGTGCACAACAAAAGAGAACCACAAACACGGAGAGAAAGAGAGAGAAAGAGAGTGAAAGAGAGAGAAAGATAGAAAGAGATGAAGGAAAGAAATCTACATTGACTGAAGAAGAATGCTGAATACAAAGGAGTGGACTGATCAGTCCTTGCATGCAGCTGAGGAATCTGAGTGAGGGCACCGGATCAGGCTGAAATGATGACAACATCACCAATGGTGACAAAGACAGAGAATATACAGCCTGCTGTCCACACCAGTGACAAAGGAGACTGCAACCACCAATGGAGGACCTGAAAAAGAAGTGATCTGCCCAGCCAGCAAATCAGCCATATATATCTTCAAACTCAAAAAACTGGTCAACCAGCTGACAAGGGCCCAAAAAATCTGGCTGACCTGCATTAAATGCAGTCAGCAGTAGTTGGACAGGGTGCAAATGCTGATGCGGCAGCAATAATGCTGACCTGGCACTCCTAGGGCAGTCGGAAGGTGGCACGAGCTGGGAACTGCCATGCAAAGGCTGCACAAACTCAAAACTACCTAACAAACCTAAAGAACATAGTCAAAGGTCCCATGTCTCTGTCAAACTCTGACAAAGCTCACAACCAGGAGATGACTAATTGACTGACTAAAATAGGCAAGTTAACACAACCAAGTTCTCTTAGTGACAGCTTGGTACATTGCTTCCTGCTGGTGCTTCCCCTCGCCCTATGTGGCTCAGCTCCACCCCTTAGCAAAATCTTTTGTGGGCCACTTCAGATGGGTCGAGGGGCTCCCGCGCCAAGGTGGCATGGATGACTATCATCGGATATCACTCCAAGGGGGAATAATCGACCCAAAAATCAAAGTCTAGCCCTCCTAGGCAAGCTACTCGTTTGTGGGCAGAAATGCAAGGTCTTTCAAGAGGGCTTCAA
The DNA here is from genome assembly GCF_053477565.2 of Lygodium microphyllum. NCBI lineage: Eukaryota > Viridiplantae > Streptophyta > Polypodiopsida > Schizaeales > Lygodiaceae > Lygodium > Lygodium microphyllum. The sequence continues at coordinate 18,601,004 of NC_141144.1, read as the reverse complement.
GAGTGTAGGCCACGGCTCTGCAAGGAGTCGAGGCCATCCTTCAGATGGATCTTCAAGACAGCCCAGATCATCCCACCCAAATCCTCCTTTCTTCACAATTTGCTACAAGTATGGCAAGGCTTGCATAAAGCCCTGATTCAGAGGCCTCCAGTATGTTAGGAGGAGATGGACCACCATCCAATGATCTGGGACCCCCAAGTTCGAGACCGAGACAAGATCCAGATGCAGCCTTGCCCACACTGTCAAAGTATTGAGGGAGGTCTACAAGGTGGCTGATCAAGTGATTTTACAGTAGACATCTAGCTGCCAGCAAGAGGAATTGAGACCAAGAGAAGGGAGATTGAGGCAGCAATCCCACGAGACTGGTGGGTCCCCCCCATGTTAGAGTTAGTGCAACTTGGAGAAGTGTGGGCAGCTAGGTTCTCACCAATAGTAGGCATCTCCCTATAGGTGGCAGGTAGAGTAGGTGGTGCTCCCACAAGGTTTTGTTCACAGTTTAGGCTAGCGGAAGGCAAGACCTCAATAGACGTTGCTAGGAGAAGGAGCTACTAGCTATACTTGAGGAGGATACATGTCATTGGACTTCAGGGGAAGATTTGGATGTCGTGAGTTCCGAGAATGGCACCTAGATCTAAGAGAGCCAACCTCTAGATGAGGTGGAGTGGGACCCTAGAGAGTGGCTTTGGCTGGCCATAGTAGTTGCCAGGAAGCCTTGGGGCTTCTTGGCCTACATAGCCCGGATTGGCATGCATGTTTTGATGTAGGAGAACATGGATTGGGCGCCCTCGTGCAGCAAAACATAGCATCATGAAGCCCCTCCAACAAACCTTTTGGTGACCCCTGTGGGATAGCTGGAGGCCACGGAGGGTGTCCTACTTGTGGCTACTAGCACATGGCGGCTTGGCTGTTGGGGGTCTAGATGTAACAGGACAAAGTTTGCAACTGCTGCCCATTGCAGCGCTTGGAAACTCCAAAGCACTGCCTTTGGTCATGTGAGGCAGTGCAGTTGGTGTGGAGAGGAGCTTGTCGTATTCTCCACCATGTGGCACCTAGCCTAGGGTATGTATCTTGGGGGACCGTCTGTTGAGAGGCACTTAGTCAAGGTCGCCACTTACTGTAGGAGGCCAAGATGCATGGCACTATTTTTCTCATTGAGGTAGGCTCTTGTGCTATGATCAACTTGGAGGCACTACCCATCCGTCAAGTACTAGAGCCTACAACAAAGCGATCAGAGGCGTCGGAGATTATTGAGAGCCTCATAGTGTGGCATATTTGGAAGGCACATTGTTAGTTGGTTCTAGACGGTGAGTGCTTGTCCACATATATGACTTTGGTAGAGCTCTAAACCTCAATCATCCACTCCCTTCGTGGCAACTAGGATCATGTGCAAGGCAACTTCCGAGCTCATGAGGAGATCCAACACCACTTCTTACACACTCGAGGTGCCCATGCCTGTTCTTCACAATGCAAGCAAGCAACCCCATGTGCCGATACTCTCCACCTCTGTGGCTTCTATCCCCCATTCCCCCTTGACTGTCTTGAGAGGCTTGTATATATGATTCTAATATGACTTTGTATCAGCTCCAGCCAGTCTATTGAGCACATGTACTTCATTGTAAAATCTTCTGAGTAATATAACTAGCCACATTTCTCTCGGGGAAAAAAATGAGGACTGAGTTTCACTCCCTCTACTAGTATCCACCATTACAGACGTCTTCTACGACATCCCCCTACCTGGAGGACTGCATTTCGCTCCCTCCATAGAGCACCCTCATCCATGCAATTCAATCATCTCCTAGCTTGTTCAGAGTCATCGACTTGAGAGACTGCTCCCCTCAATACCGGTCCTAGAGACGCAAAACCTTGAGGCTCTCCTCCATCGTTATCTTCATCACTTACAGCTCTTGAGGACTGAGTTTCGCTCCCTCTACTAGTGTCCATCATTACACAGTGTCTTCTATGGCATCCCCTACTTGAAGGACTGCATTTTGCTCCCTCCATAAAGCATCCTCATCCACAGGTGCTACCACGTGCAGGCAAGACAATGCAATCGTTTGGTGTCATCGACTCAACTCTACTCACCTCAGTATTGGTCCTGAAGACACACAACCCTGAGGATCTCCTCCATTGTGTTTGTACATGATTCATTATTTCATTCACTTCTTGTGTTTCTAAATTCTAGGTTATAGTGTTTGTCACTCATGCTTTGTGTTCTTTCTCGCACACCCTGCCATTTCTTTACACGTTCCACACAAGCTCATACTCCTCTTCACGAACCTGTTCCATCTTTTGGTGCTCACAAAGCTGCTGGCTCTAAAACCAAATGTGAACTGGAGCCAGTTTGTATTTTAAGTACAGATGTGATGCACTTGGGGGTATACTGCAGAAAGAAACAGGTGGCCTGTGAGGTTTCACCGCTGGTTGAAGTAGGTTGAATGAGATCCTATGTTTGATCCTATGTGGCTTCTACAGTCTTGAAAGATTTGGGTTTTCATCACTTTGATTTATTTCATTTCACTGGTCCATCTTGCAATCCCAAACAGTATCACATTTCCTTGTCTGTTGCTGATCATTGATTCTGTGGTGATACTCGCTAAACTTCTGGGACTGCAAACTGCTGTTTAAGTGTGTCAGAGTTTCTGCTTATCACGAGTGCAACCCGCTCTCTGTGGATGTCAGAGTCTCTATCACCTTTCAAACTTTAACAGCCTGCATTTTAGGTGGGAACTCTATGGTTCTTTAAAGTCAACCTCGGACTGCGAATCCAAAAGGCAATCCTATGATAGTTAGCAGATTTCATTTCATCCTGTCTCTTATTCATTACCAGCCATAATATTTGCCTGCTACATTTGAGTGCAATATCTCAATATACATAATTTGCAGCCACCTTCGAATGAAGGGTCGCATATGCAAGAGAAACCATCTTTGAGGATGTCAAGCATTACATCAACACTCTTGCACATGAACAAAAAATAGGAAGCATAATGAGAAGATCATTAAGTAAACAAGGAATGAAATCACTTCAAGATGATTTAACCAAGTGAGTTCACAGTCATGATTCCTTCAGTATTGAACAGGTGGCTACTAAAGGAAGTACAGAACTTTACCGGCTTCTCAAAGCTACATCTTCAAATCCTGTGGCCGAAATGGCTCGTCCAAAACCAGACCAGGCAAATATGCGAAGTTTCCCAGCCAGCCGTTGAGCAACATTGGAGAGAATTGCATCACTATGGTGATCACATCCGCACAAAACAAGCTCTTCCACAGTTCCAGGAATAAACTTCATTGCTGAATCAGATAAATGCCAACAATCCTGCTCAAAACCGTGCAAAAGAAATCAAATACAAATTTTATGAGTCAGTAAAGAGCTCATATTTTACAGCTCCATTGGTAGACAAGTTTCCCTTTGATATCCTTTACCATCCTAAGAGAGTCAGTGTTGTCTTTTGAGGCTTTATTGAGTGACAAAACAGCCTTTCTTTTTGGAAGAATGCCTTTTGGCATGCCTCTGTGGATTAACAATTCTGTTTTTCATTTACTTTGCCTATAAAGATCGTGGCACTATGCTAGATGATGCTCAAGTCCATACAAGACACATGGCAAGAAAATATGTAGAAGCTTCACAAGTGTGCACTAAAGCAAAAGGGGTTTGGTGTCACCTTGGTGTTGTTGATGAGGAAGCGAACTGGTGAGCGAGTCTCACATGGATATGGGAGGGGAGTGTCATGATATCATGATGTTGTATAAGGGTCCTAAACAAGTGACCCACATGCCACTTGTACTTCAGGTTGATGGGCTCTGCTCAAACTTGCAGCAATTAAGGTATTTCATGGTTTTGCCAGGGTTTCTCCACCTTCTGTAGAGAAGAACCATCGGTTTCAAATTTTCCTACGCATTCTTGCAGTTCAGAGTGATTTCCCTCTTCAACTCTTCCCCCCTTTGTATACAATGGAAATTGGGCAGCAAAGACTGAACACATAAAACTGTGAAGGTAGAAGCAAGGAAAAAGTAGAACCAAGAGTTGAAAGCCCTGTATAGAGGTGAGCCCAAAATAGGCAAAACTCTAACAAAAGGTCCAACATGTAGGCTGGCCAACCAGCAAATCAGGAAAAATGGTCGGCTATAAAATGGGTCTGGACCAAACACACTAGCCCAAAGGGTAAAATGACTTTAGGGACCCAACATATGGAGTAGGAAGAAATACCTCACCATCCCCTCTCAGCTGCTAAGTAAAAAGGAACCAGATAAGTATGGTTGGACATAACTTATCTTGCCATTCGAGACAACACTTGGGTTCAGTGACTCACTTCTGTTGCAACTGTCAGCCAGCCAGTGCTGCCATCCCTTCCTCTCTTCTCCGCTTCCTCTTCTTCACACCTCCATGCCTCCTCTCAGCCTCCTCTCCTTCACACCTACTCTTGCCCCCTCTCCACCAAACCTTTTCTCCTTTGATCACCTCTCACACTCCTCATCTGCTTTTGTGCACACAGGCACTGCACTGCCGGTCCCAGCTGTCTGCAACCTTACTCGTCTCTACCTGCCACCACTTCATTTCTGCTAACAGTCCACCGCCTCTTCATCTTTGCTTGCAACCCCTTCTTTCTTCTCATTCTCTCACTTTTCTTACACCCCTGACTGTGTGACCTTGCCACTCCCTTCATAGCACCAGCTTTCGCCCCTTCACTTTGCTGACAGGCTTATGGCATGGGTTACCCATCCAGCATATGCAGGAAGCCTCAAGTCCGACACCAGTGCAACCTGTGGTTGCACCCAAGTCGACAACCTTGTACATAATCTTATCCAAGGAGCAGCTTCAGTCCATGAGGACAATAGAGGCGTACAATCAGAGACAAGTCATCCACCAACACTACCCTCCAATGCTTAACTTTGGGATTGGCTTCACTTTATTAAGCATCATATCCTCACACTTTGCCCAATGGAAGAGCATATATTTTTTTCCAATCCTTCTATCCTATGTGAGAGATCATGGAACCATTGTCACAAGGCAGGCCTTTTGGGTCAGGCTAGATCTAACTAGGTACAAGCACTTGGTTGGGCCCCTGATATGAGTCAATCATGCCTGACCAAATATCTCTTTTACAGTTACCATCTTGAAGTTACCTCTTTAGCACCATTGGCAGGCTGCTTTAAGGGTTTGAGGTACTTGCAAGGCACCTCTTTAGCACCATTGGCGGGCCACTTTGTGGGTTTTGAGGTATTTGCAAGGCACCCCATGTTAAGCTAAAAATGGTACAAACTCAAAATGCGTGTGTGCTTCAATGACCCAAAAGCAAAACCCTAAAATTCGGTTGGTTCCATCTCAATAGTAGAGAGTGTGCTAAGTCACTTGTATCTATTCCACCATCCCAACCTCTCCAGTCTTTTATCATCACTATTTACAGCACTCCGTCATCATTGCCTAGCTGCTGGTCTCTCCAGTCTTTTATCATCACTATTTACAGCACTCCGTCATCATTGCCTAGCTGCTGGTCTGCTCCTGTGACTGCTCATCAACCTGAGCTGACTGCCACATCCTCATCCATACAGTCAGCTGTTGCATTTTTTAGTTTTCAGCACTTTTCTACATCATCCTCTACTCCACCTGGCGGTTACAACCATCATGTCTTGTTAAGCTTCTCCTTCACTAAAGGCCTTGCGGCAGCATTATGCTCTCAGTAAGGAGAAGAATCATCCTCGCCCTCACCTTCATCCACCTTACCAAATGTTGTGGGGATGACAAATGTGAACTTCAGAGAATTCATGCATAGCAAATACCCTGACTATACTCCTTTTCTTCACAGTCCTTAATAACATGATCTTTGGCCAATACCTATGATAGATTTTATTCCCATTTTTTTTATCATCCCTATCAGCCTTGTTTGTTTAAACAATATTTGAAGATTTCTACTTACTAGAAGAAAAGGCAGCTTTTCCTTTCATTTTCTGACTAGCCATAAAATGAACCTATTTTGCAAAGATTGTTCTTCGTACAACAAAACAGAAACCAGCTCCTCAAATGACAAAGCATTTGGATTGCCTTTTAGCATCAAATGAAGAGTAGATGCAAAACTCTGATAAGAATCAAGAAACCATAAGAACAATCTGCACAAGTGAACGCTCTAGTAAAATCTTATCTATAGCAATCAAATCTTTCTTAAGATCTTTTATCTTTGTCAAAAAACTATCCATGTGGTCACCTTCATCTATATGTTCACTCTCTAACTGCTTACGTAAGTAAGGAATACGGACCTCGTTTCTTCCTTGAAACAAACATACAAGTAAATCCCAAGCATCCCTTAGTTGTCTTACATGAGCAAATATGTGGGATTATGTATTTAAACAAAAATTGTGATCAAAGCATGAGCCTCTGCATCTCTACCATCCCAACAAATTCGCTTATAAGAATAGCTAGTGGTAGTGTTCTAGCATTAATAAGAGTAGAACTAGAACCTACAGCATCCTCACCAACACCTATTTCTATTGTTTCTCTTGCACTTGCAACTTTCAAAAGACCACCAAAGCATTTTTCAATTGTGCAAAAGTTGCATGTATAGAGGAAAAATATGAACAAAACCAATATGTGTTGTATAGCACGATACAAAGGAGACTATAAGGGCTCTTACCTATGCACAATTGACCGTTGTTGAAAATTATACGCAAGAGGACAAAATAAGATTGAGCGGAAAATCATGCATTTTAATTTATGCGCTTTAATTGCTTGCTGTAATTATTTATTAATCTGATTATTACCATCCTCTTTGAGAAGGATGACTGGTTTCATGTGTGTTAAAACACTTAGGACTGCAGAGGCACTATTTTCCCTCTCTCTGAGGTTTTGTCTTCCTCGCCCTTGTATACATGCCTATTCACTTTCAAGGCACACTTAATCTTATAAATCTTCTCTATTGATACCTCTCAATATGCTTTGAGTTGTGCTCTTCTCAACCTTTTTCTTCTCTAAGCTGCGCATGTGCATTCTTACAATCCTAAATCCAACAATTGGTATCAAAGTGGGTATTAGTGCCGTCAACATCCTTCCCTTTATTTTCTCAAATTGGGAGGGTTTTAACCGAGTATTCAGAGGCCCACATATATTGTGGGAAAACATTTTAGGGTTTAGTGCTATGAGATTTTTGATTCGGATTCATTTCGGCTTTTGTTTGCACTACTCCTAGTACAACGCAAGCTAGGCAACGAACAACTTGTTCGCCCCAAAACTAGCGCCCCTCGCGATATTCCTTCATCTTCTATTACAAATGGATGGAGTACACAAAGATTCTTTAATCTCCTTTGCTCATCCAAGTGCCTCTTGCTTAATATCCTGAAAATTAATTTAATAATGCAAGAAATTTTGAAAAATGGATTAGCAAAGCTGCCACTTGGCAAAACTTGCCCATACAAGTGAGAAAACTTAAAAGACTGGTTGGAGACTAGGAGAAGAGAGGGAGAGAGAGAGAGACAGAGAGAGAGATCATTCTGAAGTCTGGGAGTTGTGGGAAAAGGTTGTTTGCAATAAGCGACAGTAGTAGGAGGCATTTCCATCCCCTGAGAAGCAGCCAGACAGTAGGCGACAACTACCAAAGAGTGCCCTACTATTGGCGACAAAATTTGGCAGGAAGCGACTGAATATTCTAGGATTCCTAGTAGTAATTGACAACTTCCATGGTTGTCTAGACAAAGGCACCACCTTATTTTTTCCATTTTGCAAAAGTCAATTTTTTCTCTCCTCGGGATTCTCTCTCATTCTCCAACATATTCTTATCCTTTCCAAAAATTTCCATCAAATTCAACCATTGGAGGTGGAGATTTTAATGAATCTCTTCTGTAAACCCTAATTTACAGTAGGAATTAGGGTTTCACAACTGTCTCGAGAAGCATGCTCAAAATTTAGGGCCTAGAGACTTGAATTTCAAACTGGAATTGGAAATTACAAGAGATTCAAGTGGCCCTTTAGTCAGCAAACATTCGGGGCTGAATTTGTCACCCAAGGAGCACAGTTGAAGGCCAATCCCTGAGCAAATCAAGGGGCAATTTGGTTTGAAGGCTCATTGGTCATTTATGACACACATCACTACCAAAAAATATAGTTATAGATGCACCAAGAAAGCCACCCATAAGTCCCCCACAAGGCTATAGGACAACGCTATGGTCTTTCTTCACCTAGAAAATAGTTAGAAATGCGATTTATAGATAACAGAATGGAAGGGCACAAGATGAGGATGGCCTAGTGGCAAAACATTTCTCACATGCTTGTGATATATTTGCACGCATATTCAATAGAGTAATATGTGAGGGGTTTCCTATGAGTTGGTCAGACAAAACTATAATCCACTATTTAAGAGTGGTGATCCTTTGACCTATAGCAATTAGAAGACCATCATGATCGGCCATACATTAGCCAAGATATATGGATCTATACTAGAGCATGAACTTAGTGAGTGGGTAAGATACAAGGCAGGAGATCACAAGAACATGCAGGTTTTAGACATGGGTATACCACACTAAACAATATCTCCACACTCAAAGCCATTATTGTCTACTATTGCTTTGTGGATTTTCGCAAAGCATTTGATACAGTGCCTCATACACGCATTATGCAAAGACTGCACGATATTGGAGTATTAGAGGGTATAAAATGGGCTATTTATGCACTGTATGAGATAGTGATAGGTCATGTACAAGCACCTAGATAGCTATTAGAGAGGATTAACATTACCATAGAAGTGAAATAGGGATGCCCACTTCCTCCATGTTGTTTGGTTTGCATATAAATGAGGTGTTTGATTACAATAATCAAGGAGGAGGAGCTAGAGCCAACCTAGTAGGCGTGTCGATATCAATAGTATTGTATGCAGATAATATTGTTCTCGTTTCGGACTCACCAAAGGGATTACAACCCCAACTAGATAATTTGCATACCTTTTGTAGAGACAGACCTCACAGTGAACCTTGGGAAGGCCAAAACCATGGTCTTCAACACTTCAGCAGCATGGGTCACTAGATTCATACACTAGTTCATAGTTGGAGGGATCATAGTGGAGCATGAGGGAGTATGTTTATCTAGGAGTCATTTTCTTTGGCTCATAATTTTTGTTGAGAGGGGCAACAAAGGCCCGTTTGGCATGAGGCTATGCAACACTATGGGCACTCAAGAGTCAATGAGCTCACATATAGTTTCGGGAGCCTTGCACCAAATTATGGCTGTTTGACACCCTAGTCACACCTAGATGACTATATGGAGTAGAGATATGGGGCTAGAGCTTGTACCACAAGTGCCTAAGAAAAGTAAATTCGACCCTTGAACCAAAGGAGACCATTGTGCCACTTGAAATTTGAAAAATTTCCTCCTTTATCTTGCTGTGATTTCTACATAGGTATGGCTCCATGTTCATTCATCAAGTACTCCTCCTGGATATCATGGATCCAATCCTTATAAATAGTGGATATAGAAGATACAGAGTATATCCACATATATGAAAATGCATCCGCCACTACATTATCTTTTCCAACCATATAAGAGATCTCAAAATCATAACTCTATAGAGTAGCTAGCCATCATCCTTGCTTTGGAGATAAATTGAGCTAAGAAAGAAAATACTTCAAGACTTGATAATCACTTTTGACCTTGAAATGGCTACCATAAAGGTAATGATGCCATTTCTTGATAGCATGAAATATATTAAGCATTTTTTTCCCATAACCATAAAGTCCTCTTTCTTTATCGTTGAGCTTCCGACTTTCATTCCATGGCCTTGATACAAAACAACCCCAATGCCACACGCACTAGCATCTCCACAAATGATAAATTTCTTTGAAAAATCCAGGCACACAAAGATGGATGTTGAAACAAGTAAAGACTTCAACTCATTAAAGCTTTATGTCGCTATGGCATCCCAAAAAAAGGCTTAACGCTTCAATCGATCAATAAGAGGTGTTGCTACACGTGCATAATTCTTTATGAAGTGCCTATAGAATGAGGATAGACCAAGAAACCCCCTCAGAGAAATTGAGTTGGTAGGAATAAGCTAGTCCTTAACACATTGTACTTTCTCAAGATCCACCATAATACCCCTTTCATCTACTATATGACCCAAATACTCTACCTCATTTGCCCTAAAGGTGCACATACTTTCTTTGGCAAAGAGTTTGTGTTTCCTCAATGTATCAAAGACTTCCATGCATGCTGCAAATGGTTTTCCTTATTCTTGTTATATATAAGAATATCATCAAAGAAGATAGGATTGTCTTGAACAAGAAAGGCTGCAATATTTTACTCATCAAAGCCTAGAAAATAGCAAGTATATTTGAAAGCCTAAATGGCATCACTAGAAAATGGCAGAGACCTCTATCAGTTTGAAATGTTGTTTTGTACTCATCTCCCTCTTTTATCTTTATTTGATGATACCCTGATCTCAAATCAATCTTTATGAAGGCCTTGGCATCTTTCAACTCATCCAAAAGGTCACTGATATAGGGAATTGGGTACCTATTCTTAACGGTGTTATTGTTAAGGTCTCTATAGTTGATGCACATCCCAAAAGATCCATCATTCTTCTTGGCTAGAAGCACTGGAGAAGCGAATGGTGATTGATTTGATTGGATGAAACCCATTTTCAATAACTCTTTAACCTGTTTCTCCACTTCTTCTCTCTTGTACTTAGACAATCTATAAGGTGGCTTATTAATAAGCTTGGTATTGGGTGCCAAATTTATTGGATGATCCACTTTCCACTTAGGTGCAAATGAAGGAGGCTGAAATAAATCCTTGTACTCTTCCAAAAGCTTGCGTAAGAATGGATCCTTTTCTTTGGATGAAGAAGCTTGTTGATTTTCGTTTACCTTGGAGAGGAGTAGAGTGAATATGCAAGACATAGCATTGATTTCTCTTTTAAGCATCTTGAAACTGATTAGTTCTACTTATTTGCTATCACTTTCATGAGGAACGATATGCTGTCCCTGCCAAGTAAACTCCATTTGTTAGGAAGACCAAAAATATATTTATTCAACCTTGTTAAATCTGAAATGCCTCCCACACACATTCAAAGATTTAGAAAAACATTTAAGTAGTCCCTCACTAATAAGCCTCTTTGTTGAAGTGACTTCTCCCTAACTTTTCTTTTTCCATGGGAGAAATAAAAACCTCAACCATGGCTTTCTTAAATGCATCACATAATGGAAAATTTGGCCAATTCATGTACCTCCACCAAGTATGGGTGTATCCCTCAAGATGAAGAGCTACATAACAAATCTTTTTCTCTTTCGTGTGTGCGTAGAGAGAAAAATACATCTCCAACTTGTTAATCCACTCTTCCGATTCAATAGGAGAAGGATTATCACCTTTAAAGTTTGGGGTATTCATTCTCTCTTTGTATTCTTTGTCATAATAGTGGGACTGTCCACCGTTAAAAGTCTATCCATGAGAATGAATTCTTTGTGAATCACTACCAAAAGAATGCTATCCAAGAGAAGGGTGATCATAAGCATGTGGATTAAACTTATACTATCCAAAATTTGCCTTGTCTTCAAAGCTTCTCTCTTTCTGATTTGATTTAGGCTGCAATCTGCCATATTTAGGAAACTCTTTATGTGAAGATGGCTCTTGATTAATACCCCCATGAGGCCAATGATTAGGCTGAGGATAAAACTATTTATAGAAAGGATCACAACTATGCACATCCTCCTCCCTAGGGCTGGAATGTAAGTCCTCATGATGCTCATGATTCCTTGGAGTAAATATGCAATCTTCCTTTGAATCTAGTAAAAATAGAAACTGGCTGAAATGAATCTTTGACCCTTGATGGTCCTCCCACTTGAAATGTGGAGTTAACATGCTGATTTGCCTGATTATTCATGGTAGATTCATTGGGGATTGAAGTAGAACTCAACTTCTCAATCAATACACTGAACGCTGCTATTAATTGATCAAAACTTTGTTCTAATGCTTTGATAGGCTGCTATTAACTAATCAAACTTGGACCTTGTGGTGTTGTCAAGCCGAAGAATACCCTTGTTCATATGCTTGACATCATTTCATATCCATTTGAACATAAGAGAGATTATCTTCAGCCCTATGCTCATTGACATTTGGGACTCTAGATGAACATCCCTCTCCATTGGTAGTGCTAATACCTACAACATCTTGACTAACATTGGAAGGATTGGGCTCAGCATAATATGCCTGCAATTCCTCATTTATACAACACATTACTTAATCCTTCTTTTTGCTTTTTGCCATTCTTGCATAGGTGCAGTAATGAATGACCGTCTATCAGTAAACTGTCAATAATTGACTGATTACTTATCCAATCCAAGTGATCTTTGGCTTCAAGCTAAGCTCATATGATGGGGAAATACTAAATAGCAAATATACTGATATCTCAATTTGGAAATAGCTTGATGGTTGAACTCAACACAAATAGTGCTCCCCTGTTGGGCTGTCTATGTGCTGTCTAGGTAACCCCCTCACTCTAGTAAATTCTGTAGCCACTTTCTGAACCTGTCAGAACAGGACAGCGGCCTGTTTGGACCTGTAGGAAACCTGTTTAAGCCTTTATGCCCTATAGACCTTTAGAAAACTGTAGGCAAACCTGTAGTAGACTTGTTGCACTTGTCAATGACCTGTATAGAACCTGTGATAACTGTAATTGACCTGTAAAGACCCTATTTAGACTGTAATTACCCTGCAACTGCCTTCAACTACCATGAAACTTCACAATGACTTCAAACTTCAGTACTCCATGCAGGTACCTGTGGTGAGGGGTATAATGATAGTCAAGGCTCCCTACACAAGCTCAGGAATACCAAGGGGTGTGCAAAGTTCCTCCTTGGGCCTGGTTGTGTACCCTTTGGAGTCCTAAGTAGCAAGGGAGGGTCATCTCTCTTTTGTCTTGCCACCTCATCCAACATCAACCGTTTTCCTTGGTTGAAATGATATACATGGCAAAATTATTCTACTCTAATCAAACAATGATACAGGGAATTCAAATGCCATTACAATTTTCAGGAAGGAAATGGATATTATGGAATGAAATGGCTGAAATGGGATGAAAGGGAGTAAGGCTTTACTTGAAGTACATCAATGACTCACTGATTGTACAATTACACTTACCCTTTTAAGATTATTTTCCATCAATCAAATCAAGGCAAGATCAAATGTCGATGTTAGAATCAATCCAATGCATTCAAGATACTTTTGGGAAGGATTCAAGATGATTGAAATCAGTTAGACAAGGATTTGATTTCACTGACATTGAGCCTAGGCATTAACCATTGCAATCAATATATTCAATTCCAATGAAGAGATGAAAGTTTGGACAATAGTAATTTATTTTTTTAACAAAGAATTGGCTCAGCAAGTGGCAAAGAGATTAGAAAGAAATTACAGAAAAGTACCTCATTCTTTAAGACCGGTTATTGATCAATCAAAAATGATGTACCCAGCCACTGAACAATGAATGATCTCTCTTGAAAGGAGGCTCCAATATAACCTTCAGCAGCTCCAGGTTGCATAAAACTGCCCCATTGACAAGATTGGGGCTGAATATAGAATTTCCCCTAAATTCATAGCTCTATATAGCAATCTTGATCAAGAAACCTTCAATAATGCTCCAATATTGCAATCTTCAATGTACCTCCAGCAATGCTTGATAAACAAGAGTTCAATGCCAAGAAATGAAGCCTTAAGACTAAACTTTGAACTTCACTAAAGCTTTAATGGCTGCCCTGCTTGAATAGGGATTATGAAGAAGAAGGAAACTCTAAATGAGAAAGAAAGAGCTCAAGTAATGCTCTAGTAGCTTGCCAATAGAATGAGTGGGGGGCAGTGCCTATAGTCATGGAGGCACTCTTCAAAGCAATGACTTTTTGGGTCAAACTATAGGAGCTTCCATACCACAAGTACTCCAAATTGGCAGTGAGTTCATCTAGACGAGTAGCAGAGGGTGAGGACTATTGGTTTTCATAGATGTCTATTTGGATGAGCTTAAATCATTGCCTTCCACTATTTTACTACAACCTTGACTGCCCTACACTTTCTCTCAGTCCATCAAAGCTACATATTGGGACTAAAACAGCAAGGACATGGACCCATCCACCACTCCCTTTAAGACCAAGGATGGAGTTCTGCAGAGGCCACTTCTTGTGCCTCTTTGATTATGGATTCACTACACGCCCACTATACATGGACACCCATCTCCCCCATGCCATGGGGGCTACTATTGGACATATTTGCACCTCCTTTCACAGGCTACAAATGAAGACAAGCAAATGGCAAATACCCCAATGAAGGATAGGATTTGCTAGCTTTGTGACCAAGAGCTTGACACGGAGTAACACTACATATGTAGATGTATAGTACACTATGACATATGGGGATAGTACCACTGCCTCTTGTGATGGCTATGAATACAAAACCCCATGTATGGTGTGGTATTGGCATGATGCCTTGGGCACAAAGTAGCATGCACAATAATGCATCTGCATCCCTTGGTATGTATGGGGCTCAAGGAATGAATGTGTTGAGAAACCCTTCACCCGCAATTTGCGTTTTTGTGTTTCTGTGTTTTGCGTTTAGGGTTTGCAGCCCCAAAAAGGGGTGCCATCCTAGACTGACTGTGCCTATTTATAGGCCACTCTCTCATTCATTCCTGACGGTTGATTCATTCAGTCCATCACCTCTTCTCTCCAACCTCTCCACTACCCTCACACCCCTTCAGGAGGACATTGCGGTTCTTGGTTCATGGCTGTCTTCATCATCTTCCTTGTGCTACAGCACCCTTGTTCCACTTGTATCACATTCACTCCATGATTCAGATCTTCATTATTCCATTCATCAGAGTTCCTTCTCTCTTCTCTTCTCTTCTCTTCTCCATGTTTGCTGAGTTCACTCCATGTTCCTCCCCGCAAACCCTACTGTCTCGCTGATACGTCATCTTTTGACATGGTATCAAAGCTAGATCTGCTCAAACAGTGGCAAAGATCCTCCACTCCAATGAAGGCAAAGACCCATGGCGGGTTCAGCATCCACTTCTCTTCTTCTGTTGCATCAACACTCTAGCTGGCGGTTGCTCCCTCCTGCATTTGCCATTTTTCAGCCTGCGTTCAAGGCTACTGTTGCCGCCTCCACCTCCCCTTTGCTGCGTTTTACTACAGCGTTCTACTGCTGTATTTTACTACGGCGTTCTACTATAGCGATCTCCTATTGTGTTTTACTACCACGTTTTACTGCATCATTCTACTGCGGCATTCTACCGCTCTAGCAGCTCCTCCCTGCTGCTGACACTACTTTCGGGTATAATGACTTTCAAGACCCACATCTTCTCCACAGTCTACTCTCCTAAGAGCCCGCGACTGTTCCCCACCATTGGCTCATTCTGAGCCTCCTTCTCCCCCATCCTCTTCCACTCAGGTTCGAGAGGCCACTTCTAGGTGCTTGCAGGCTTCTTCTTCCAAGCACCAGATACCTTCTTCGGCACAACCAGCAACACTTCCTTCATCATCAAATGCTTCGCAGTCCGTGAGCCATGAGTTGTTGCATTCCCTTTCTCTCTCAAACTGGGATTCAAAAGGGGATTTTCTTACTTCACCCTCAGAGGGGGCTTCCAGTTCTTCGACTTTAGAGGGGGCTCCTACTTCTACTCCTGATTTAGAGAGGGACCCTATGTGCCATGAAGTTCTTCACATACCACCACCTTTCACTTTCGAGGAGTGGCTCTCCTTTGAGCAATCATTCCCTCTACTCATACCCAGGATCTAGAGGATCTACCTAGATCGGGGCCCTTGGTAGCAGCGACTTGGTGGCTAGGCCTTTATATTCCTTCCAACATGGAGTCACGGAGCTAGTGGCTTCTCTCCCGAGGTTGAGTTTCAAGCTCTACAGCTCATTCTGTCTCCTGACTATCTTCAAAGGTCTCCTTTCAGGTGGTAATCTCAGATTACAAGGTGGATCTTCTTTGTCCCTTGGTCAGCATGGAGCCACCTCCTGAGATCGAGTACGGGCCTATCCTAATGGTTCTCGGCACCACACAAAGTCCGACATTCCTCCTATACATTGCATGATTTCTTCATCTTTGTACTAGGGCGCTTGGGCAAGTGAACAATTTCCCGACAAGGGACACTATCCAAGTGCACCTGCTGCATGAGCGTTCTTCAACATGTAGCATTGCATCTCCACCTCACTCTTCTTTTGTTTCCCTTTTTGGGCCTGAGGGGGGTGTTGAGAAACCCTTCACCCGCAGATTGCATTTTTGCATTTCTGCGTTTTGCGTTTAGGGTTTGCAGCCCCAAAAAGGAGTACCATCCTAAACTCACTATGCCTATTTATAAATCACTCTCTCATTCATTCTTGACAACTGATTCATTCAGTCCGTCACCTCTTCTCTCCAACCTCTCCACTACCCTCACACCCCTTCAGGACGACATTACGGTTCCTATTTCGTGGCTGTCTTCATCATCTTCCTTGTGCTACGGCACCCTTGTTCGCCTATATCACATTCACTCATAATTCAAATCTTCATCATTCCATTCATCAGAGTTTCTTCTCTCTTCTCTTCTCTTCTCCATGTTTGCCGAGTTCACTCCATGTTCCTCCCCGCAAACCCTACTGTCTCGTTGGTACATCATCTTTTGACAGAATGTTGATCGTGCAAATGCTTCTTATGGTGCTAGGTTATGATGCAAAGGAAGTAAGCGCGCCCTTTTTACAGCAGCAAGTTTATGATAATTTGACTCCCAAGGAGACAGAAAAGGACTATGATGAGGGTGGAAAAAGGGTGAAGTTTGAGGCCTTCAACAATGCACAAGACAAGCTGAAGGCATTGACCTTCATTCAGTAATTTGATGCAGCCTATTTAGGAGGCAATTTCACTGAGTCCTCTAAGATTTGAAAGGCAACAACTTTCTTGAAGGAAAATGCATTGTAGAGGTGGTCCACACTTCTAATGCAAGGTAGAGCACTGTCAATATGGGTACAATTTAAGCAAATATTTTCTTCTAATTGATTGACGAGCACCTTTGAAGCCGACACTGGATATTATGACTACTTGGAATAAGTTGGATGCATCATAATGTAAAAATTTAGAGCAATACAATAAGAAGTTTTGAAATGCATTGATACCTATTACTTCTTATCGAGCTGTCCCTCTTAATGAGCAAGTGGATTAGTATTGTTGTGAGGTGTCTAAAGAAATTAGAGATTTTTGCATAAAGACCATCATGACCAACATGTCACAACTCATAGAGACAGTAAGTACCACCGATGCTTTCCTGTCTAGAAAGGATCCAGGCTTCCAGATGACGATGAATCGTCATCTAAGAAGCTTTCAAAGGCTAAAAAGAGGAGCAGATCTGAAAATAGAGCTGAGAGGAGGCAAAAACAACAAGGAAAAAACTTGGAAAACATTTTCATAATACGAGTTAATGGCTGCAAATAAATGCTTTGTATGTGAAGAGGAGGGGCACATGGCAAGGGATTGTCCAAATCATAGTTTTAATCATACGCATATGATTGTTGATACAGAAGTATGAAAAACATATGAAATCTAGAGTATGATATCTTACTTCAGACTTGACCATCTTTTTTTTGGGCCAGGGCTTAACGATTTTATCAAAAACATATCACGTGCCAGTAGAGACAACATCGTATGGCAACCACTAACCATCAATGCTCTAATTGTATCTTGACTTTAGCCATTGAAAATCAAAGTTCTGATTTTTTTTTCGCAAATAAATGTTGTCTACTAATCATTGAATGCCTTACTTGTGGTGACTACTTTGTAGAATCTGAAGTTACTGAAATAATAAAATTCTAATTTTTCAACTTCTTATTTTAGTTACTCTAGATACTCTTTTTTTGTTTTTAAAAATTGAAAATTAGGGCAATGTATGATTTAACCTCAAGGCCTAAATCATACTTTCATACTCATCTCATATGACGTATGATTGCAATGTGAAAAAACTATGGCCCCAATAGGCAACAAGCTGAAAATAAGGAAGATTAGAGGTAAAGTTTCCAAGAGGTACTTAGTGGAATTTCAAAATTATTCACCAATGGATGCCAAATGGATGGAAGAGGGTGACTTAGCAAACCACTCTTAATAGTTGTAACTTTACCTAGAAGCCTTTAAATTAGAGCCGACTTTAGATTGGGCCCAACTAGGCTCAGTAGAGCTTAGAATGTCCATAGCATTGCTTAATGCTCAAGGGGGAGATGGCACTTCCACTCCTCTAGAGATGGACAACTCTAGTATGTAGTGGATCTAGGTTGTATTTAGCATGCATCCAGGCTATTGTTTGCTGACAGTATATTCGCCAAGAAGCCACTATTCAATGTACTAGTCACTATAGTTGGTATACAAATGGGTATGGTTATCATTGCAGTTGTAAAACTATACATTTGCACCAATGTATGATCATTAGAGTGTGGTCAACATATTATGATTATAAAAGACTGATTATCAATTGCTGGTTTTTAGCGTATGGTCATTATTTTTCAATGACATTCAGCTGGGTTTTATAGACAACAGCATGTAAAATAATGCCACTAATAGTATAGCCATGGTTTATGCTTAGTTTATGCTTTACTATGGTCCTTTCATCAGAACACTTTTGAGATTAAGTTAATGGATGCATCCACAATGGTTTTAACATTGCAGTAGTTTCTTTTTGGTTAGTTATGACTTAGTTATGAGTGCTGGAAAATTCAGTATGACTTGGATAGTAGCATAGTAGAACAATAGTAGGAGATGTTCTTTAACAATGATGCCTATGCTTTTTTAAGTTTAGTATTAGTTTGCTTTTGTCACCTAGCAATGCAATCAAGGACGATTGGAAGGATTTCGAGGAGATATATCATGAGGGCATTAGAGAGTCCTTGCTAATAGGCTTGCTACTAGGCAAAGATTACACTTGTTTACAATCTTCCCCTTTGTGCCCTCTATGTACAAGACATGTGGAATATAAGCATGTTTTGTGGGATTGCTTGGAGACAAAATAGTGTAGGACTTATGTTAATAAGGTTTTGTGAAAAGTGCTCTACTAAAACATGAAATAAGTTGGAACAAGTGCTTTTTGGTGATTGGGGCAATAAGAATGAACCTACAAAATTTGCGTAGCAATCTTTACTTTGATGTTTAGTGTAGTATGGAACTATAGGAATAAGATACTTTTTGAGAGAACTAGGACACCATAGTTAGTTTGTGCTTTTGTGGTAAATCATCTTAAGGATGATTTGTATTCAACTGTGATTGACGTCAGATAAGATAGAAGCAGTAATTTTTCAATTGCTGATTGAAGGCAGTAAAGAGAGAAAAAGCATGCTGAAATTATAGATCCAAATGAATAGGATATTACCCCAATGTTGGCAGCGAGCAATGAGATGCTGAAGTCAATGACATTTAACACCAAACAGAGTGAACAGCAGCACATATAAATAAAAAAAGCTCACAAAATAACTCCTTCACTGCTGATTGGGGTCAGATAAGATAGAAGCAGTAATTTTTCTATTGCTGATTGAAGGCCATAAAGAGAGAAAAAGCATGCTGAAATTATACATCCAAATGAATAGGATATTACCCCACTGTTGGTGGCGAGCAATGAGATGCTGAAGTCAGTGAGATTTCAGGTTGGAAATTCACCAAAGAGTGAACAGCAGCATATATAGATAAAAATAGTCTAATAGATATGTCTGAGAGATGCAACTTATCTTCAATGTTGAGAAAAATCAACACCAAACAGGCCCCAAAAAGGACATCTTCAGTGTGTAGCAACCAAAGAAGATGATTTGAGGTAGAAACCCCAAATTTTGGCAGCTCAAAGGTGAAGAAGCACGAAATAATGTCAAGAGGGACAGTTTGGATGCTGAGGAAGTGAAATTGGGCAAAATCCCCTTTTTTGGCTAATTAATGATGAAATTGCAGAAATTATAAAGATTCTTTACCTAAATGTCACCCCATATCACACCAAATGTCGAATTGAATCTCGAATATGATGAATTCGAGCAAGATTCGCAAAAGTGCCAAATTTTATGGAGAAATTGAAGAGAAATTTTGTGAAATATTTACGCGGATGATGCTTAATGTCACACTAAACGCCAAATTAGGCCTAAAATTGAATGAATTCAGCCAACATTGATAAAAAAGCCCCAAATTTGCTGACAGGACTGAAGGGAAACTAGAGGCATACAGCAAAAAGCCCCAGAATTGACAATGAACAGCATCAAGATTCAGCAAGTTGTGGAACAAATTCTTCAAATCAATAAAGAAACCCCAAATTTTTCTTCAAATTGGAGTCAAATTGGATGGATTTGATGATAATCCCTAATTTTTGCCCAAGTTGTGTTCGGAAAGGGCAATGTGGGAGCATGGACTTGCTTAGTGCATACAAAATAAGGTTGGAGTGTTGAGACTTTGTGGGGTGGCTGACATGGCAAGTCAGCCACATCATGATGACAAAAGGTACTCGTACAAGCATGGGTCAGCGTGCAACAAGTAGCAGGTTGGCTAGTGGGGAGTGTCCAAGGCAGTGATGCAAGTTGAGCAGGGCACGGCTGGTTTAGATGGCAGCAAAATCAAAATTAAGGATACGACAGCCCAAGAGCAGGTCAGTGACCAATTGGTAATGTAAAGATGTAAAGTGATGTCTCCCTTTTTGAGTGCTGACATGGCATAAAGAAAACGCCCAAGCAGCTAAGAGAATGGTTCTAGGACAAGGGTGGCAGCCCGAATGTTGGGTGGCTGTCAGTAGCGTGCAGCTCTGATCTTCTCTAGACTGTCACCCCTCTCTAAGTAGGTGCAATGTGTGGTCCTTGTCTGGAAAAACATCAAGGAGTTGTGATCGTCTATCCCCTCTCCTGCAAGGTGCCCAATTGGAATAATGTTGTGCAAGCCTCTGGATCACACGTAGGAACTAACCCAATCGTCACTAGTCTAGGTACTCCATAATTGGTCTTAGGGAGGTGTCACCTCTTGGGGTATCTCACTCAGACTGCATTATAGGCTCTGCATCTACAAATGAGTGCTCCTCACTCCCCACCTCTTTCTGATACAATCTGCAAAACCTCTTGCCTCTAGGAATGTGAGCTACTCTCCCTGTCTCAATCTCAAGTTGATGAGAGGAGACCTTGAGCTAAACAATGGCTACCCACATCTCATGTAGCATGTATACATCTGGGTATCTAGGTCTCTCAATGAAACTATCCGCCATGGTCCTCATGAAGTGGTCCCTGTAGTATGACATCTTCGGGAGCAGAAGCTACTAGGGTGAGATCCATGTATGTTGTAGATGCAGCTGATAGAGATCCTATTGCATGATCATGTTCCTCCTAGTGTGAGAGAGGTGTATGGAGGAAGAGTCAAGGTCATACTGGAAGGGGGGGAGGTGGTCCATGTCAAGACTCAATCCCATGTCCCATGAGCCACTACTCTGCGTGTGCATACAATGAGCTCTCATGTATTGCCTGTGCTAGCTGTCTAGAAGCCTCAAAAGCTCTCCTAGGCAATCTATCTAGGTGCATGACTCATACTCTATATATAAAGTCGATGGTTTGGACAAGAGCCTCCATCATCATGGGCGGTGCTGCAAACTCTGCTCTTAAGGATCTCATGTGGTATTGATGGTTTGCTATGGATCATCCTTGAGAGCATGATAATCTACGGTTTCTCAATTTGTGTCCATAGATATGTAGCTAGGCCAGGGGTCCAGACTCCAAACTAGTGCTCCATACATCATGGCTGGTGTGGCCAATGTGTCAAATAACCACCTTCCTGTGCGGAGCTCATGGAGATGTGCTTGACAGCACTATCTCTCCAGCATAGCTAGTGCAATGTATCCTTGTGTGAGTCAATCTCTAACTGCCTGTGCCATGGTGAATTTCCCACCGGCATGGTAAATGTGACTCCTAGGCAGATATATGAATCCACTACCTCCACCTGCCCTATTCCTAGAGTGAGGACTGATCTCCTGTGCACTAGGGCCGATGTGTGGAAGATTAGGATCTTGATTTTCCCAAGATTAACCGTCGATCAAGACTCTGTGCAAAAGTCATGTAGGGCATGGAGATGTTGATGTAGACCCTCCTACGACTCAAAGACCAAGACAATATCATCAGCATAAAGCATAATAGAGACCAGTGTACCTACTATGTCCACCCAGTCTCTTCGTGCGATGTGCTCCTCTATCTTGTCAATGTAGAGTCCAAAGAGTGTGGGAGACGGAGAGAGGGCACCCCTCCTTCACACCGATGGTGCTAGAGACCACATCTAAAAGTCCTCCTGGGCATTTAACTCGGCCTGCCACCCTATCATACAGCACATAGATGCCCCAAATCATGTTTGATGGGATCCCAAGTGTCTGCAGCTTCTCTAGTAGTCAATCTCAGGGGACTATCAAATGCTTTGTAGAAATCCACAAAGCAGCAGAGACTCTTTTTCTTGGCTTTCACCTGCTTGATCATAGCTCTCAAGGTGAAGATGTGGTCCAGTGTAGAGAACCCTTGTCTGCCGGTCCTGCAGCTCTCAGTCCCCCTCTCTCAGCATAGGTACTCAACTTGGCCTCCATCACTGATCCATAGATTGTGCCCCGCAATAATGATCCTGTAGTTGCATGGATCTAGAAGGACTCCACATGTAAACATAAGTAAACTGCAAGAAAAAGCGACCAAAAGAAGCAACAAATGTGACAAAACAAAGGCAGAAAGAAGCAACAAATGTGCGCAAACAAAGGCAGAAAGCAGCATGCAGCAGTCACATGACGCAGCATGTTGCATTAAACAAAAAAGTCAAAAATCTTTAGGTTCGATCCCTATTTGTTCTTCCCTAACCATTCCCTACAAAGAGAACCGATTAGGAATGTTCCTATTAAGAATCAGTCGAGTACGGAAGCTACAACAATCCATATTCAGGAACACATTCCCATTCCAAATAGTTTCCAAATAGTATTCCCCATTCCAAGCTCCCATTCCCCCTATTCCATGTTGCTATCTTGAAGCACTCTACAGAGGTTAGAAAAATTTTGGCAACAGGTCTGACTACATGCTCCCAACCAGCACACAAGGAACTATGGCCAACCATAAAATGGACCTGGACCAAAACTAGTCATACCTACTGCCATAAAATGCTTGACAGGGACCCTGGATATGAAGTTGGACAAAATATCTCAACATAAAGGCATTACTTTAACCCAACAGTATTTTCAAAATTCTCTCTCTTTCAGTACAAATTGAAAGATAAAAACTAGTACATCATCATTATACTGTACACGACATAAAATTGTTAGCACTACAATCCATTTGCTCTAGATGTGTATATGTAGCATTTTAAGATTTAGATCTTCTAATTGTTTCTGAGAAGTGCATCAAATATGCAACAAACGGGAATATTCCAGAAGAGCTATACCAGCTCCAGTCTTCGTAGATGTGTTCCCAATTTCTTTGTCAAGTTCATAAAGGATCTATCATCCAGCCAAAATCCCACATTTTTGAGATCCAAAAACTCAAGAGTTTTTAGCACACTGCTGGCAAAACAAAATGAAAATTTGAAAAGTCACAGATAAGCTTTGATTTACTAGTAGGGGATTGATGCCAAGTACTGCACAGCCACCAGGCCAAGACTGACATTAAATATACACATTTCTGCATACATACCTATCACACTCTGCACAAAGGGCCTTACATGTTTGTGCAATATGTGCCCAATCTTCCAGTTGAAGAGAGGCCAACACTTTCAATAATATCTTCAATAAAACACACAAAAGGGAAAGGAATAAGAGTAGTTTGCATTGAGCTACAGATAAACAAATGCATTGAATGCAAATTATGTACTAAACAAATAATTTTATGAAACCACTAGCTGGGCTGTTCTAACCTGTAACACAAAGAGAGTAAATTCTCAGGCTACTAAGAAGTTGCAATTGAGCATGCAAATTTTGAAGAATCAGTTATACCAATAGGAGCAAAATATGTAGACAAGTATTGTGATCACTTGTGCGAGCAAAGCAAAGAAGACTTAAACTACCAAACAATCACTTGCAACTCAAAATCATAGGGCAGAGACTCACAACTCATGTCTCTCTACCATGCTGAGATGTAAAAATAGTACTAACAATCAGATGTATATACATGACTCATGGGATGCCAACCAAAATGCATTTGCACACACTATTGTCAACCCCCTCTAAGCAACGTTAAACAAAATGGAAGTAAGAGCTCAAATGAAGTCGAAAAGAGTGCATGCTAATGTGTATTGAATTACTAAGCACATCATCTATTCATAGATGAGGAACCAACCAAACTGTGGAGTCTACTTCTAGGATACATAAACTCTATTAGCATTAATTTTGAGTTTTTGTGCTGCTTAAATGAGTGAATTGAGGTTTAATGTGAAACACTCCTTTTTAAGCTTAACACCAACTCCTCCCATGTCAAAGTTTCACATGTCTATGAGGCAAGAAAATTGATATAAAAGATGTCATGCCTAGGGGAGGGAAGATGGGTAAGCAATGTGACTAACAAATCCCTAGAATCAATCACTCATCCATAGGAAGCCAACTCGGACCGAATCTGCTCCATGTTGTTGATGAGATCCCTCATGGTAAGCATTGAGCAAACCAAAACTTGCCTCTTAATTATCATATTTTTTTAGCATTTTTTGCTCATTAAGATAGCCCCAAAAAGCATTTTGCCATTTTGTATTACACTCTACACAATTTGTACAACACTCTAGACGCCTTCTAGCCCCAACATGTTCTATAAAGGGGACTTGGTGTGGACACCACCATGCATCCCTTGTGCCAACAAGTGCTACCATCATCACTCTCCCATCATCAAAAGGTGTTATGCTTGCTGCCAACCTACCATTGCCATCAGCACTAGAGGCTGCCGCCAACCTATTCATGGCCATTTTCCTCTTGCCTCCATATGAATCATCTACTATGTTTCAGTTGTCAGCCCTATTGAGCTAAAAATGCATTCCAAACTGATTAGCTCTTTAAAAAGCACCAAACATGTAAATTACCAAAAGTTTCATTCAATAGGGAGAAGTCCTAGAGAGTTTCTTTGTCCCACATACAAAATCTTGATTTGGGGGGGTCCTTCTGCATATATAAATAGACAAGCTGCCCACCATTCAACCCTAATTCAACAGGGAGAAGTCCTAGAGAGTTTCTATGACCCACATACAAAATCCTGATTTGGGAGAATCCTTCTACATATATAAATAGACAAGCTGCCCACCATTCAACCCTATCCTTCTATGCAGGTTTCTCATCCTTCCATGCAGATTTCAGCCATCAGCCTTCACTCAATGGCTATCCAACCTTCACAAATGCTGGCACATCATCTTTAGCCTATCCACTACTACTTGGCAATTATACCAACTGTTGGCGACTACATCAAAATTCCTAGACAGCCTATGTTTTCAGTCAACAGCTGCTGTCCTGCTGATCCACCTCTGGATCGTGTCCGACAGTTGCCGTTTTGACAACACAAGCCACTTTCTCCATCAAGCGATTACTGTGGCCCTTGTTTTTTGCTGTCCAACAGGCCACCTTCATCATTTCACACCTTCTCTACTGTTATCTAACTGATTTCAACATTGGATGATCAGTTTCCAGCTCTTCTCTGCACTCCTACAGCTCCAACAAGCAATTACAGCACTCCGGATCCATCTCTGGTGAATGTTATCACTCACTGCTTTGCCCTTGAGCATTCTATACATTCTTACATTCGTTTACTGCATAGATTCATTCACTTCAAAGCTCTCCTCTCTTTGTTTATGTTTGTGTTTTGTGTTTCGAGTTTGCGTTTTGCATTTATTGCATTACTATCTAAGTTATCGTGCTTTAGTCATGTTTGTACACTTTGTGTTTTCTCAGGTAGACCCAAGCATATTTTCACATGGTATCAGAGCTGGTACTTTTAACTTTTAAAGAGTATCAAGTGGTATTGTGGAGGCTTGGTCTTGTGCGAGATACACAGACGACACATAACCATTTCACAGTGTCTTAGATTCCTTGGGATCCCATGGTGTATTATCAAG
The DNA here is from genome assembly GCF_053477565.2 of Lygodium microphyllum. Taxonomy (NCBI): domain Eukaryota; kingdom Viridiplantae; phylum Streptophyta; class Polypodiopsida; order Schizaeales; family Lygodiaceae; genus Lygodium; species Lygodium microphyllum. The sequence continues at coordinate 18,574,977 of NC_141144.1, read as the reverse complement.
CTACTCCATCACTAGAGACCCTGAGGAGGCATTATAGACTCGATGAAGAAGTTAGTGTTTCACCTCATCTTCACTTTCTTCTCCTTTTCCAAGTTTCATGAGACAAATGAGGAGTTTGAAGAATTCATGTGTATTAAGTATGGTACCAACTACCTCCCTCCTACCAACTTTCCTATAACATCTCAACCGATTGGTGAGACTGGCCTCTTCATCTCAACCAGCCCCAATGTCTAGTTTATAACCCCTTTAAGTTATATGAATCAATACCCTCCCCTGTTTCTCCTTTTGGTATGCAAGATCTGGATAATTTTCACATAGAAACATGAAACAAGAAACGGGAACGGGGAAGGAGGAGAGGGATGGTGACGAGGATGCCAAACCTAGGGAACAAGAACATGGAAAAAAGAACGGCATTAAAAAAATTTAAAATTCATTTTAAAATTTTAATATTTCACTCATAATCCATGTGGAGTATTGAAGCCAAGGTATATAATCCACAAAGGACAAATCATTTTAACTTTAAAGATATATCATATCATGCATCATTCAAAAACTAGTCACTATAAATTGAATTACAACTTACAAGGCTCAAGAGTTAAGCTAGTCGATTATAAAACACATAATACATATGCCATAAAACAATGAACAATAAACTAAACTTTAAAGTCTAAGTTGAAAGGACATGCCCATTGCTAAAAAAGACTATAAAAATTAAGTCTAATCTCTAGACTAAAGCAAAATGCAGCATGCCAAAATAGCCCTAAGGGCAACTACAAGACTGCAAGCACAAATATAACATCGGCATGGTACAACGGCCCAAGAATCATGCTATAATCAATGATCATATACATGTGTTATGAGACTCCTAATAAGCAAACTAAATCAAAGATCATCATGATCTGAGGCTGCTCCAGCTGCTCCTGAAGTGCCAACCTCATCATCATGTGTACCATGAACTACTATATCTCCCTCAACATCAATATGTGTCTCCTCTTCTTGTTGCATCTCCCACTTTGTGAATGGATTGGGCTTTGTTGTCCTACTATTACATAACATTCTTAAATTAGCACTAACAAATACTAGATCATTTGCCCTCTCCACACCAAGACAGTTCCTCTTTTTTAAAGCAATGTGAGCGTATGTACTCCACAATTGCTACAAACAAGAGGAGCTAACTAACTGACTCAAAATACAAATGGCTAGTTGTTGCAACTCAAGACCAACCGTAGTTGTCCCAATCTTGCAGCAATCCTCTTGAGCATCCCCACAACCAAAAGAACCCTGAAAGGTCCTATAACATGAAAGTAGGTCTTTGATCTTTCATCTAGTACCATGATCAAGAACTAAACAAGAAATATAAGTCTCCATTCATCCATAACCATCAGTGTCATTCTCCAAACTCTTGCCCTCGAACTCAAGATCAACAACAAATGCAACTGCATGCATGGGTAAGCTATAGAAGTTCCACCTCGTCACAACTAAATGGTGTATCTCCTCATATGCCTCATCATCTAGTGCCAACTCCTACAGCTTTTCATTCATCCCATCCATAGCCTCAATTACCTTGCCAATGCAATGCTACATAGCATCCATAACCCTCAATAAATGCACAATAGGTGATACCATAGCATCTATCTACTTTACATCATTCCAAAAAGCTGAGTTATTTGCTTTCTCCAAGCATGAGATACCTATAGGAGTATCTGCCAATGCTGATGAGGTGAGCTCATCACTAAGAGATAACTGCCTAAAGGCACCACTATATTCTCTTAATCTACCTAGCATCAAGAAGTTAAAGGCAGACCTAGTATCAAAGTATTTCAAAAGCATCTTCTTTGACCACAAAGAGAACTTATGGCAAAGAAACTAGTGATTCAAAACAAAGCTAACCATTTGAGCTCCTTGCTCTATGATAAGTGCAATCCATGACAGGTTACCGATATCCTTCCATCGGTTATTCAAGCAATAGCCAGACAATATGAAACTATGATATGTGGATAGTATCCCTAGATGATAGCACCTACTACCCTATTTGCAGGCTCTCCATCTATAGCAAATCCCACAACATGCTCTTGGCCAATAAGCTCAATACTTGTAATGCATTCTACTGCAAGTATATTTGCCGACTTTCTTGTTCCTGATACACCATATAAAGATATGAAATACATTTTTCCACAAGAATAAGCAACCATGCTATGAATGGATCACCTCCATGTATCACTCCAACCATCAATAATCAATGAAACTCCATTTTTAGCCCATAGGCTCTTTCTAGTCACTATCGATTACTCAACAAGACGCTTCTCCTTGTCAAGCAAAGTGGTACATAAGATCTCTGATGATAGAGGCACATACAAAGGGCCATATTTACCAATCTTTTTGCCACATCAATTTAAAATACTCTGATTTGGGTGTACGAAACTAAATGTGGCAATGATAGAAAAAACGGGTCACTAATGTATCCACCTCTTCCTTCTTCTTGGGATCCCAACTAGCATCAAGTGTACTCTATCTACGTGTAACATGTGGTGTTATTGATGCCATGGCCAATGCAATCCCTACAATAGATGTGGAGATAGCACTTCTTAATACTAATCCTGCTCTAGACACATCTAATGGGGGTGGTGTCACCAAAGTTGCAGGGTTAATTGCAACACGTTGTCCCAATCGTGCAGCAATCCTCTTGTGCATCCCCACAACCAAAAGAACCCCAAAAGGTCCTATAACATGAAAGTGGGTCTTTGATCTTTCATCTAGTACCATGATCAAGCACTAAACAAGAAATATAAGTCTCCGTGCATCCATTACCATCAGTGTCATTCTCAAAACTCTTACCCTTGTCGAGTTAAAATATACACATTATTTGCTGATTAGCTTCTTAAATAGCCCCAAAACACACTAAAAAATACTCTTTTAGAGTAAAAACCCTAAAACGGGGAGCGGTTCAAGAGAGTTCAGTGGAAACCCTAATTTTTGGGGAGCCCTTCCACATCTAGAAATAGATAGGCTGCCTCCATTCAGATTCATTCCCTCTATGCAAGTTTCTTACTCCATGTGCAGATTTCAACCATCAGTCTCCTTCCACGTGGCTGTCCAGCCCTCGAGACTCCATCCCACTCCATCCGTGTTTGCTCCTGCTGATGGCGCCTTCATCCATGCTGACGACATCATCATCTGCTGCAATCGGATCATCCAATCATCGCCAGCCACATCAGACACTGTTTCAGCCTGCTGTTTACAACAGACTGTGCACAGTTTCCAGCCTCTGATCAGCGGTACACTACTGCGTTTGCCAGTTTCCAACCTCCAGACTGCTGTGTTTTGCTGACCAGCCTGTTGCCATTCACTATTCAGCACTCCTACACTCCGACTGGTGGTCACAGACTCAGGATCCGTCTCTGGTGGACGTCACACTCCAACATTGCTCTGCCCTTGAGCACACTGTACACTCTTACATTCATTTACAGCATTCATTCACTTCAAAGTTGTGTTCTCTCTCTCCTTCTATTTATGTTTGAGTTTCTGTCTATGAGTTTTGAGTTTCGCATTTAGGGTTTGAGTTTTGCCCTCTATGCTTGTGTCTCTCTCTTTGTGTTTCTGCCATGGTCGTACACTCTGTGTGTCCTCAGTACAAACCCTAGCAGTTTCCTTCACAGCCCTCGAACTCAAGATCCACAACAAATGCAGCTGCATGCATGGGTGAGCTATGGAAGTTCCACCTTGCCACAACTAAATGGTGTATCTCCTCATATGTCTCATCATCTAGTGCCAACTCCTACAGCTTTTCATTCATCCTATCCATAGCCTCAATTACCTTGCCAATGCAATGCTACATAGCATCCATAACCCTCAATAAATGCACAATAGGTGATACCATAGCATCTATCTACTTTACATCATTCCAAAAAGCCGAGTTATTTGCTTTCTCCAAGCATGAGATACCTATAGGAGTATCTGTCAATGCTGATGAGGTGAGCTCATCACTAAGAGATAACTGCCTAAAGGCACCACTATATTCTCTTAATCTACCTAGCATCAAGAAGTTAAAGGCAGACCTAGTATCAAAGTATTTCAAAAGCATCTTCTTTGACCACAAAGAGAACTTATGGCAAAGAAACTAGTGATTCAAAACAAAGCTAACCATTTGAGCTCCTTGCTCTATGATAAGTGCAATCCATGACAGGTTACCGATATCCTTCCATCGGTTATTCAAGCAATGAGCCATACAATATGAAACTATGATATGTGGATAGTATCCCTAGATGATAGCACCTACTACCCTATTTGCAGGCTCTCCATCTATAGCAAATCCCACAACATGCTCTTGGCCAATAAGCTCAATACTTGTAATGCATTCTACTGCAAGTATATTTGCCGACTTTCTTGTTCCTGATACACCATATAAAGATATGAAATACATTTTCCCACAAGAATAAGCAACCATGCTATGAATGGATCGTCTGTCAAAAGATGACGTACCAGCGAGACAATAGGGTTTGCAGAGAGGAACACGGAGTGAACTCGGCAAACATGGAGAAGAGAAGAGAAAAGAGAAGAAACTCTGATGAATGGAATGATAAAGTTCTGAATCATGGAGTGAATGTGATACAAGGGGAACAAGGGTGCCATAGCACAAGGAAGATGATGAAGATAGCCACGAACCACGAACCGCAATGTCCTCCTGAAGGGGTGTGAGGGTAGTGGAGAGGCTGGAGAGAAGAGGTGAGGGACTGAATGAATCAGCCGTGAGGAATGAATGAGAGTGGCCTATAAATAGGCACAGTCAGTCTAGGATGGCACCCCTTTTTGGGGCTGCAAACCCTAAACGCAAAATGCAGAAATGCAAAAACGCAAACTGCAGGTGAAGGGTGAAGGGTTTCTCAACACCCCCTCTTAGGCCCAAAAAGGGAGAACAAGAGAAGAGTGAGGTGGAGATGCAATGCTTATGCAGCAGGTGCCACTTGGATAGTGTCCCTCGTGGGAAAATTGTTCACTTGCCCAAGTGCCCTAGTACAAAGATGATGAAAACATGCAATGCACAGGAGGAATGTCGAACTTTGTGTGGTGCCAAGAACCATAAGAAGGTATCTGGGGTGCCGAAGAGCTCCCAAAGGTAGCCTCTCGAACCTGAGTAGTCGAGGGTGGGGAAGGGTAGGGCTCAGAATGAGCAAGAGGTGGGCAACAGGTGATATCTCTCAATGGAGCAGACTGGGTAGCCGAAGAAGAGAAAGGAGTCAAGCAGCCACTGTCTCTTGAAGGAGAGCAAACTGACGAGGAGACAGTATCAAACAATCACTGTCTCTCGGTGGAGCGGACTGCAGAGCCGTAGGTCGTGGAAGCCACTGTACCTGAAAATAAGTGGGAGAAGATTGCCGCTGGCATTGTGACGATCTCCAGGAGGTCGTAGTGTCAATCGATCCTCCATGTGCTCGAAAGAACTTAGTGCGCATCGGATGCGTCTTATTGCCTTGAGCATAGTACTCTGATAGCTGATTGCAGAATGATCTCTGTGGCCCGGAAAGAAGAGGTGACACAAGGAGTGCCTGGTGGAAGATGCATGTACTCCGGAGGGGTGGGGAGGAGCAAAAGTCGAAGTCGGCAAGCATCAGTGGTGTGTCCGGTGATGCCACAGTAGGAGCACCCAGTAGTCTAGTCACCTGTTGATAAAGAAGCCATGGATACCAGTGTGCCTTGCTGAAGAAGGAAGAGGTCAGCCACCATGAACCACGAACCACAATGTCCGCCTCAAGCGATATCAGGGCAGTGTGAAGCACGAACTGAAATGTCTGCCTCAAGGGGTGGGAGGGTAGTGGAAGGGCTGGAAGTGAGCTGCCAGTGGAAGGAGGATGCGACCAGCAGTAAGAGGTTGCAACCACTAGAAAAACGCAGGTGAGGAGAGAGAAAGATTAAAAACGCAAGCAACAGGTGAGAGAAAGAATAAAAACGCAGGCAAGACAGCCTGCAGGAGAAAGAAAGACTAAAAACGCAAGCAGGACAGCCTGCAAGAGAGAGAAAGACTAAAAACGCAGGTAGCAAGAGAGAGAAATACTAAAAACGCAAGCACGATAGCCTGCAGGAGAGACAAAGACTGAAAACGCAAGCAGCAGGACTATGATGACGTGGCAGATTGTACGGCAGCAAGTCTGCACATAAATAGCAATCGCCTGACTGGAATCAGCTCCAAACTGCATGAAGAGGGTAGAAAATCAGGCGCCAACTGATGGAGACAGCAATGGACATCAGTTGGACAACTTCGGCTGAGATGTCCTCCGCGAACAGGGTGTGGGCAGCAAGCTGAAACACCTGAAATCTGCAAAAACGAGATTTTGATGCAGCGGAAGAAAAAGAGAAGTGGATACCGAACCCACCACCGGTCTTTGCCTTCACTGGAATGGAGAATCTTTGCTGCTAGGTGAGCAGATTCAACCATGATACCATGTCAAAAGATGACATACCAGAAAGACTAGGGTTTGCGGGGAGGAACACGGAGTGAACTCGGCAAACATGGAGAAGAGAAGAGAAGAGAGAAGAAACTCTGATGAATGGAATGATGAAGTTCTGAATCATGAAGTAAATTTGATACAAGGGAATAAGGGTGCCATAGCACAAGGAAGATGATGAAGACAGCCACGAACCACGAACCGCAATGTCTTCTTGAAGGGGCGTAAGGGTAGTGGAGAGACTGGAGAGAAGAGGTGACGAACTGAATAAATCAGCCGTGATGAATAAATGAGAGAGTAGCCTATAAATAGGCACAGTCAGTCTAGGATGGCACCCCTTTTTGGGGCTGCAAACCCTAAATGCAAAACGCAAAAACGCAAAAACACAAACTGCAGGTAAAGGGTAAAGGGTTTCTCAACATCGCCTCCATGTATCACTCCAACCATCAGCAAAAACTCCATTTTAAGCCCATAGGCTCTTTTTAGTCACTATTGATTCTTCAACAAGACGCTTCTCTTTGTCAAGCAAAGTGGTGCATAAGATCTCCGGTGATGGAGGCACATACGAAGGGCCATATTTACCAATCTTTTTGCCACATCAATTTAAAATACTCTGATTTGGGTGTACAAAACTAAATGTGATCATGATAGAAAAAATGAGCCACTAAAGTATCCACCTCTTCCTTCTTCTTGGGATCCCAACTAGCATCAAGTGTACTCTATCTACGTGTAACATGTGGTATTATTGATACCATGGCCAATGCAATCCCTACAATAGATATGGAGATAGCACTTCTTAATACTAATCCTGCTCTAGACACATCTAATGGGGGTGGTGTCACCAAAGTTGCAAGATTAACTCCAACATGTTGTCCCAATCTTGCAGCAATCCTCTTGTGCATCCCCACAATCAAAAGAACCCCGAAAGGTCCTATAACATGAAAGTGGGTCTTTGATCTTTGATCTAGTACCATCATCAAGCACTAAACAAGAAATATAAGTCTCCATGCATCCATAACCATCAGTGTCATTCTCCAAACTCTTGCCCTTGAGCTCAAGATCCGCAACAAATGCAGCTGCATGCATGGGTGAGCTATAGAAGTTCCACCTCGTCACAACTAAATGGTGTATCTCCTCATATGCCTCATCATCTAGTGCCAACTCCTACAGCTTTTCATTCATCCTATCCATAGCCTCAATTACCTTGCCAATGCAATGCTACATAGCATCCATAACCCTCAATAAATGCACAATAGGTGATACCATAGCATCTATCTACTTTACATCATTCCAAAAAGCCGAGTTATTTGCTTTCTCCAAGCATTAGATACCTATAGGAGTATCTATCAATGCTGATGAGATGAGCTCATCACTAGGAAATAACTACCTCAAGGCAGCACTATATTCTCTTAACCTACCTAGCATCAAAAAGTTAAAGGCAGACCTAGTATCAAAGTATTTCAAAAGCATCTTCTTTGACCACAATGAGAACTTATGACAAAGAAACTGGTGATTCAAAACAAAGCTAACCATTTGAGCTCCTTGCTCTATGATAAGTGCAATCCATGTGACAGGTTACCGATATCCTTCCATGGGTTATTCAAGCAATGAGCCATACAATATGAAACTATGATATGCGGATAGTATCCCTAGATGATAGCACCTACTACCCTATTTGTAGGCTCTCCATGTGCAACAAATCCGACAACATACTCTTGGCCAATAAGCTCAATACTTGTAATGCATTCTGCTGCAAGTATATTTGCCAACTTTCTTGTTCTTGATACACCATATAAAGATATGAAATACATTTTCCCACAAGAATAAGCGACCATGCTATGAATGGATCGCCTCCATGTATCACTCCAACCATCAGCAATCAATGAAACTCCATTTTTAGCCCATAGGCTCTTTCTAGTCACTATTGATTGCTCAACAAGACGCTTCTCCTTGTCAAGCAAAGTGGTGCATAAGATCTCCGATGATGGAGGCCCATACGAAGGGCCATATTTACCAATCTTTTTGCCACATCAATTTAAAATACTCTGATTTGGGTGTACGAAACTAAATGTGGTCATGATAGAAAAAACGAGTCACTAATGTATTCACCTCTTTCTTCTTCTTGGATCCCAACTAGTATCAAGTGTACTCTATCTACATGCAACATGTGGTGTTATTGATGCCATGGCCAATGCATGTAGAAAGACAGTAAGGTTTGCGGGGAGTAACACAAAGTGTGTACAGCAAACATTGAAAGTGATGCCGAATGATGGAGGATGAGCCGGGCTGCAAAAACGCAGGTCCACCAACCTTTGTGATAAACGAGTGATACCAAATGATGGGGGAGAAGCTAGGCTACAAAAACACAAGTCCCAGCAGCCCCTGTGATGGACGAGTGATGAAATCACTAATCTCAATAATGGAAACTATCACTAAAGGCTAGAATGTTGACGCCAAGCTCGAGATGATGACGCCAAGCAAGGAGAAGACCTCCAAACTGAAAAACATTGGTGAAGGTGGAGCCTGAACAAGAAGGGTGATGACGCCAAAGCAAAGGATGGTGACGCCAAGTGGAAGATGCTCCAAATGCAAGGCCTGATGATGGAATAGGGCACCTGAAGCAAAAGAGGAAGGGTGAAGGCATCCATGAACCACAAACCGCAATGTCCTCCTGAAGGGGTGTGAGGGCAATGGAAGGGGCTGGTGAGAGAAGGGAGGTGGTGGTGGTGATCGAAGAAGGTGTTGAAAAATGATTGAAGAGAGTGGTAAGAATGAATGACGTGACTACCTACTTATAGGCATAAGCTGTCTAAGATAGTACACCACTGTGTGGGCGCCCACTGAAAGAGTGGCCAAAATGTGGACACCGGCCCTTTTTGGGGCTCTGTGTGCGAACTGAAAAAGTGGTTTCTCAACACAAGGCACAATTAGTAATATATCAATAGGTGATACGAGGCTTGCTCTTTTATAGGTCATATGAAAGTAAAGGGTTGCATAAACATTGTGGCTATTCGTGTATAGGTGATAAGTAGGTGATTCAAGGGTTGCTATTTTATAGATTGTATACAGATACTTGATACAAGGGTCACACATACATTCTAGCTGATCACGTAATCATCTTTCTCGTATGTCTTAGGCGTACGGGCTAATTAGGATAATCATCAAAGTAATCATCTTCTTTATGTCTCATGCACACAAATTCTAGCTAATCAGAGTAATCATCTTTCGAACTTTCGAACTTTCTATTGTGCTTTCTCTACATCTCATGCATACATATTTTTTGCTAATTTGGATAGTCATTTTTCTATATTCCTCCTATGTGCTTTGCTTTTTTATGCCTAACCTAGCTAAAAAAGATAGTTATCATCATCATCATAAGGATAAGTGAGCAAGCTGTTATTGTAGTGAGTGAGTTGTTGCTGCCACATGTATGTGTACTTCTTTTACTAGGTTGTGCTTCATTCTTATCATCTTCTTTGTAGCAAGAAGATTTACGGAATAACCCTAGATCTACTAAAAATTGGTGTTAGCAGCTATCTATTGTATCTTTACAAATCACAACAAAAGAAACCACTACCATTTGCAAACAGTGAATGAGAACAAAAGTAACCACTATCATCTGTGGCCAGTGTATCAAAGCAAAAGAAACCATTGCTAGCACCACCCATTGATGTTCAAGGGTCATGCAATTCATTATTGAATTTATCAAAGACATCTACTCTATCATCTAAATAAAATGCATCAAAGATCTTTGGAGATTTGCTAGCATCTACTATGCAAGAAGTTCAGTACTTAAAAATCAAAATCAAAGCCCTTGAATACTGTAACAAATTAGTGATATCACAAACAACAAATTTGGGGTTCTTCTTGTAGATGGCAATTGCATTAGACCTTGAAGGAAAGGAAATTTCTAGACACTTTCTTTTCATCCATGCTAAAACTTTTTGGCAAAGAGACCTGAGAGATATGGATTATGATCTTATTGGTGGTGGATTCTAAATTCCATTGAACTCACTATGATAGAGCTTTGGAGGAAAGCTAAGTATAAAAGTCAATGTGACTACCAATAGACTAATATATGCCACCTAAGTGCAACAATAGTTTGGAGACTACTTTCTTTTGATAATTATATGAATAAGGCAAAAGTAGAATTTGTTGCATAGCAAATCTAAGTCTACAACAACTCAATGTGTGTTGGCTTATTCCTATGTGAATGCAAGCTTCATCACAATAGAAATATGCATTTATTCCAACTATGTGAGCAAGTGGAGGGATCCAAAGCACATCTCCATGGGAAGTGTGATGAAAAATAAACTGAGGATGAATCGTATGCCTTCAAGTTGCTTGCAGCTAAGAAAATAGCTCTCTCTCTCTCTCTCTCTCTCTCTCTCTCTCTCTCTCTCTCTCTCTCTCCGTAAAAGGTAATTGTATTAATTACGAAAAAAAGGTACAAGTTGACATGATTACAAGATACACGATGGCTCTAAGCCATCAAGTTACAAAAGTCATGGCAAAGATATAGAGGAAATTGCCATATGCCAGGGAAGTAAGTCCTCCCGAGGGAGTAAATCAGAGTGCCGAATGAGATCTAACTGCCAATGCAGCAGACCTCTAAGCCTCGCAATATGTCTCGGAACATTAGAGGCCGAATCAAAAAGAAAGGCATTCCGAGTGGTCCAATTGTGCCAGCAGCCCCAGTATCTAAGAAAGTGAAACAAGATCTTCATATGCGACTCTGCCGGTGTGGGGTATTTGGGCCGTAAAAAAACCCAATCAAAAGGGCTGAGGGAGAAACCAACCACTGCTCGCTAAACCGCTGACAAGAGTGACCAAATATTCTTCGCGAGAGGGCAAGAAATAAATCGATGACGGGCCGATTCCACACTGGTGGTGCAAAAGAAACAGTTGCCGTTAGAGATGCGACGCTTGGAAAGGGCGGAAGCAAGAGGAAGACCACCAATCATGACCCTCCAAAGAAAGACCTTGCATTTGAAAGGTGTCTTGTTCAACCAGCCCTCCATCACAATTGCCTTCCACCATGACTGAGATTCCCCATACAATATTAGCTTTAGTAACCAGCCATTGATGATCTTTAATCAAAAGATGATACATTTGGTTAGCTGAGGCTTTTTCCAAATGCAAGCGACCTGCAAGGTCCCAATCCTGCCAAGGACGATCCAAAGCAAGGGCAGGAAACGTTTGTCTACTCTGGAGCACTAGCAAAAGCTATTCCCATAAATCGCGGTATCCACGAGGGATTCTGAAAAGCCTCCTGGCTGTACGAAATGATATCAACACATTGCGACTGGCAAGGGTGGCATCCGCAACTGAAGTCAAGCCCAAACGTGCCATGCGGTTAAATTTTGGTCTAAGCTCATGTTTGCCTTCCCAGGAAAGTAATCGCGAGGCTGCCAACAATTCCAGTCGAAAAGAGTTTGCATGTAAGCGGTCCTCCGCTAGATGCCACCGAGCCTTCTGGAGGACCAATTTCCAGGAGCATACCAAATGAGCAAGCAAGGATGAGGAAGGACTAGAAAACCGAGAGTCTGCATTAAGAACGTGCCACCAGGAGCTCCAAATTTGGGTATTACCATGCACAAGCCCGTGATCCTCAAGAAAATAACGGGCTATAACGACCCACGGGTGATGATCCAAGCACATGGCACGAAAAAGAGACCAACGAAGAGCCAGCATATGAGTTTCAGCATCCAAAATAGCCCCACCACCCATGCGTTTGGGGGTACATGCATGCGACCAGGAAATCCATGAAATGCCCGCATGCAAGGAGTCCTTCCATAACATGAAACGAATGTACCGAGTAAGAGCATTCAAAGTAGTAGCAATCCAAGGCAGCAAAGGCAAGAAATATATGAGCATTGGCAACATAATTATCTAAGCCACTTTGAGGCGAGCATGGAAGGGCCAAGCCTGCGACTTCCAATACAGAAACTTAGCTGTCAGTTTCTGTGAAATCCACTCTAGTAGTTTCTTTGGCCGAACATCAACACCCAAAGGGTACCCAAGATGCCTGACAATGAAACCACGGGGAACCACTAGTCCCTGCCAGTCCAATGACTATAAATCTGACTCCGTGCAACTGAGAATGGCTGATTTGAAAGCATTGATATGAAGACCAGACGCTGTCCAAAGAGCGTCCAAACATCCAATGCTTTGCGAAGATTATCCTTGTTTGCCCACAAAATCATAAAACTGTCATCAGCCAAAGATTGACTAATGAAGTGCTGTCCAGAAGGAAGCGACAATCCAGCCAAGTGAGTCGAAGCTGCCATAGAAGATAACATCGAAAGAACCGGATGAGTCGCAAGGGCAAAGAAGAGAGGACTCAAAGGGCAACCCTGTCTCACAAAGCGTGCAAGGACAAATGGCTCGGTAACACCGCCATTTAGCATAACTCGCGAAGAAGCCGCAGCACTAATGGTGTAGATCAATCGGGACATCCGAGTGCCAAAACCCATAGTAGACATAAGTTCTGCAATGAAAGACCAGTCTAAATAATCAAACGCCTTTTCCACGTCCAATTGAATCAATACCACTTCCTGATTAGAGTGCCTTGCATAATCAATAGCCATTTGCACATTTAAGATATTATGCAAAATGTTTCGGCCCTTAATGAAACCATATTGAAGAGGATGCACAATGGCCGGAAGATGCTTGTGGAGCCGATTCACCATCACTTTGGAAAAGATTTTATACATCGAACCCATCAAAGAAATTGGTCTCCAATGTTTCAACATTAACGGCGAAGGAACTTTAGGCAGCAGTTTGATAAGACCTTTCCATGAGGAAGGCATGAACCCCGTTTCCCAAACCTGCTAAAACATAGTCGTCAATGGTTTCACCAATTGAGTAGCAAAAACCTCAAAGAATTCATTGGTGAGACCATCCCAACCGGGACTTTTATCCTTGGGCAGGTATAGCAAAACCTCCATAACCTCTGCCTCACAAATATCTGTCTCCAAAGTAGTTTGCATATCATGTGGAACCTGATTGTGGACCAAATCATAGAAAACTGAACGTGCATGAGTAACTTGGTCAAAAGGTGAAGGAGAAGAACCAAGAAGGTCGAGAAAATAATTCCTGCACATGTTCACAATAGTCTGAGGATCAATGACCATTTGACCTTCTGGATCCTGGAGTCGAGTCATATTTTCTCGAGCCGGAGATGCATGTAGAGCTCGAAAGAACTTATGAGTCTGACAAGCACTGTCTTGCAAAGTCTCGGTCAAATTTTGCAATTTGGCCTGCTAATAGAATTTCAACTGAAACTCTTTAATAAGATCAGCCAAACGTATCACCAGTGGCAGCAGAAATACATCATCTGGAGTGTCCACCAGCAGAGAATGAACCAAAGCCAGTAAGTCCTCTGCTGCTTGTCGACGCTGCCGACAAAGAGAGGCATGATGGATCCCATATTGCCGAGCAACCCGCTGCACATTAGAGCGCAATCGTTCAAACGAAGCATTGCTCTCAGAGGAGAAGTCCAATAGGAATCTCTCAATCAATTGCTGCATATAGCCCTGAAAGATTGAATGCTTCAAATAAGACGAGTTGAAACGCAAAGGGAGTCTATCTAAAAACTGCTTAAAAGGTTCAATGGGTTGTGCAAGCATCTCAAGCTGTAGAGGGAAATGGTCCGACAAGGCATATTGCTGCAACACTTTCATTTCGAGCATCTCAGGAAGAAAATCATCATTTTGTATGATGTACATGCGGTCCAACTGCGACCATGTAGTTGCATACTGCGCAGAATGGAAAGTAAACCCTGTCGAAGAAGGGTGTAGCCAAGACCAGAGATCTTCCTTAAGTACGGCAAGAGCAAACGCATTCCACACACGACTTTCCGGAGCGTCCATCACCGAATGCTCTGATGTGGACAGATCCCGGCGGAATAAAGGATCATTCTGAGCGTAAAGGCCAAGTAACCATAAGATCTCTCCTTCAAATAAAACTTTAATCACCACAAAATGGCCATGTACATCATTTTTAAGAAGAACAGGCTGATATTTCTCATGTACAATCATAAGCACACCAGAATAATGCATGGCATATGTCCCCGCATAAAACAAGCGAAAGCCATGGCAATCCACAACTTTTCCTGCTTCACCATGACTCTTGTGCTCAACAGCACACAAGACATCCCACTGATTCTCATGCAATACAGTCCATATGGCATGTTGCTTATGGCGAGAACAAATGCCTCACACATTCCATGTGGCTATCTTCATGTGTATTCAAAAAGAAAATCAGCTATGAGGCTCAGCTTGCCTCGATTTAACCTTTTCTGCTAGAATGTCAAGGACTCCCTCATCCAAAAAATCAGCTAACATGGCAAAAGAGTTCTGATGGCCAGATTTGAAGGTGGACAGGATATCCACTGTCTTGGGGATGGGACGGGGATAACGACGATCCCATGGGGTAATCACATTACCTCTAGTATCAAAAGCCAACTTAGCAGGTGGACCTTTTGGACCGTCCGTATATACTTTCCTAGTAGGCTAATTACGGGAAGCCGAAGAAGTCATAGCATGAGCAGTGTGCTCTGAAGACAACATTTCTTTCCTGCGCATGGAAGCTTGTGAAGCAGTAGACACAGTATCCGCCATGCCAGCATCAAACCTTTTACCTTTTTTTACACGTACATCTACCCAGTCATTGCCACGGGAATCCAAACCCGAAACATGTTGTTTACCTTTATCCAAAACTTTAGGTGGCTGGGTTGCATCCTGCGACGGAGCATCAAGCACCATATCTTCCATGGGCAGCACAACATGCTCAGCATCTGAAGTCGGTTGCTTCTCTGGGCATTCAGCCATAAAGTGCCCCAATTTTCCACACAAAAAGTAATGCTCGACAAAGTTACCCCATTTCAAGCGAAAGTGCAAAGGATGCACACCAGAGCAATTAAGACGTAACCAAGCAGGCCTTTTCCTAGCAGTGTCCCATAACATACACAAACGGTTACGATTCACAACCCTGAGGCTCGGGGGGACCAGAATAGTGCCCACTACGGCCATGGCATCCTTTAACAGTGCCCAATAGACAGCCGGACAATTTTCCACTTCAACCAACACCGGGCATTCACTTTGAAGCAGGCGCTGAAAATCTGCCATTGGGCACCATGGCACAACATGGACCAAACAGTCCATAAAAAAGATCAAAAAACAATGGCAGTTTAAACAGGAGATCAGCATGATGCTGCTCAGATTTCAAAAGCACCTCATAAAAGCCTCGGGGCCCAACAAAAATCTCTTCAACACACTCCCCTTGTAGCAGACTGTGCAGCCACTGGCGAATACGGGAAAGCACTGGGAGCTTACCAATGAAGAAGAGTATAACAGCACGTTCATAAAACACTGAAAATGAGCGCAATACATTTTTCGGGTCCACAGTGGCTTCCAGAATATCTTCAGTTGTGCAGAGTCAGAAAACGCTTCATGATTATGTTGAACATAATCGCCAAGCAGAGTGTTGGCAAACTCCAGCAAATGCTCCTAGTCAGCATCCTGAGAATCCACAGAATCCGAGGCAACCTGAGCATAAGAGCGTTCCTGAGGATCCATGATCTCTTCCAAAGTATGCTTGGTGCGTTTGCCCGCAAGCTGGAAGTCAGGACCAGGGGGCATCTCCTCTGTGCAAGGAACCATATCCTCTGGTTCCTCTGTATCAGAATCCGGACCAAGAGCTGCCACCGTTTGGTCTATAAAAGCCATATCCAGACCAGCCATGGTGTATCACTACTTGTGCCGGTCAGATGCCGAGGCAGAAGCTCGCGGGAGGCAAAAACCTCTCTCTCTCTCTCTCTCTCTCTCTCTCTCTCTCTCTCTCTCTCTCTCTCTCTCTCTCTCTCTCTCTCTCTCTCTCTCTCTCTCTCATGATAGTCTTGGCCTTTGTAAGTCGCAAAAGGGTCCACAGTCTCCGTATATGACTTCTAAATACAACATCGATTGATCGTTAATCTTGGGAAAATCAACATCCTAATCTTTCACACATCAGCCCCAATATGCAAGGGAGGTAGTGGAGTGGGATTACATTTACTGTATCTGCCACCACTGGGGGATTCACTGTAGCACAAGCAGTGACAAATTGACTTACACAAGGATATGCAACATTATTCATGCTAAGAGACCCATTAAGTACACTTCCATGAGCCTCGCACGTGGAGGTGGTTATGCTTGATACACTGCTCACACAAACCATGATGTATGGAGAATCTATGTTTGGAACCCTACTCTAGCTATATATCTGTGGATGTAAATTGAGAGCCCACAGATTATCATACTCTTACAAATGATCCGTAGCAAACTATCAGTATCACATGAGATCATTAGAGCGAAGTTTATAGCACCTACTATATTAACAAAGGCCATTTTCAAACCATGAGCTTTATACACAAAATACAAGGTATGAATCTATACAAATTGCCTAGTTGAACTTTTGATACTTCCAAGCAACAAGTACAAGCAAGGCACAAAAGATCATGGTATACACAAATAGAGTAGCAGCTTATGGGATATGGAATCAACATGGACTATCTCCCTCCATTCCAATATAACCCTCTAGCTCCCCCTCCTTACACTTCTCTTGTATTGAGAGGAACTTGGTCATGCAACAAAAACAAGATGTCTATTAGTTGTTGCACATATACCAAATATGGATCTCACCCCGATCCCCCTAAAGATGCCATACTACAAGAAGCACTTTATGAGGCCTTCAGTAGATGGTTGCGTTGAGAGACCAGGATACCTAGATGTATACATGCCACATGAAATGCAAATAGCCATCGGTCAACTCTAGGCCTCTTCTCACCAACTCGAGATCGAGACAAGAAGAGCAGCCTACATCCCTAGAGTTAAGAGGATTTGCAGACTATGCCAATAGAAGGTGCAGAGGAAGGAGCACTACATATGCACGTGCAAGGCCTATAGTATACTATTTAGAGGGGAAACCTCTCTTAGACTAGAGTCCCAAGATCAATGATGCTTGGGCCATTTCCCACTTGAGATCTAGGCGCTCCGCACATCATTGCTAGAATTGAACATCATGCAAAGAAGAGGCAAACAATCACAACTCACGAATTCTTCCAAATAGTGACCACACACACTACACCTACACAAAGAGGGATGATAGCCCAAAGAGGTCAAGGAGGTTGAGCTACATGTTGATCAAGGGTGTAGGGATACCAAATATAGAGATTACACCAAAGAGATGCACTGAAGATTGGCTGACGACATGGAAACGCCTCACAAATCTAGATGCTATCCATACGCCATCTCATCGAGAATGAATGACAAATTATACCCACTGGTCTTTTGTACTATACACACCAATCCTGAATGACAAGATAGAGTTAGAAAGGATGGCACTACATGGTAGTGTGTTTGTATCCTTGACTCAAAAGTAGCCCACATGGTGGTACTCTTGTATCCTTGAGTCACAAAGTAGCCCATCATTCAGTCATAGCTAGTCATGTAGTGCTCCATCCACCCATCCGCTTTTCGTATCTCTACATGGGCATTGTATTGTATATCACTTAAAGTTTTGCTTTGCACTATACATCACCGATTACCCCTTAGCACGTCACACTTTGATATGGAGTGACGACTACCATTGTACACGGGTGTGTCTCATAGGCCGTTTTCAGCCTCAATAGACGATAATATATATTTCTTTCCTTGTTTCTTTCAATCTTCCGGGTCACGTTATACTAGCATCTAGACCGTGTGGATTCACTTTCAGCATACAACACTGTTAACCAGGTTCTAAAGGTTGGACAATTAACATCCCTGCTTCCAAGAACCACAAGGCAACATCACACTCTGGTAACACAAGGAAATGTCCGGCAAAATATTTCAAGGAAAGGTCTCGCAGGATATTTCGATGTAGTTGAGTCTTAGGACTGCGAAGCTTGTTGGAGCTCGAGCCATGCTGCAGATATGGACTGCATCAGGGGGGTTGATTCATTACTTTGATAAACAATCTACAACAGCAAATTGGGGAAAGGCCTTTGCGAGGCGGTACCTCGCTCGGTAGACTCGCGAGAGAGGGTCGGGGTAGCCCCGATGAAGAATCCATCCAAAAGCATCCCGTTAACTGACGGTAAAAAACCAGTGATAAGTTAACACACAAAGGCATGGCTTTAAGAGTAAGGACACTCCTAACCATGCACTGGCCACCCACTTAATTAATTGCAATGCTAGGGTGTACATAAGACACAAAAAGGTTAATTTCTAATACTAAACCAGTAAGACACTTGTCGTTGGGTTGCATTAGTGGCGCTCTTGCAAAGCTTTCAAAGGCTAGCGAGGACCGTGCTATCAGAGAACGAGTTTGGCCCATTGTTTATTTGAGTTGCTTCTCATTAGTGGGGTAAGTTCACTCACTAGCGAACACCGTGCTATTCGAGAACAAGTTTGGCCCGTTGTTTGTTTGTGTTGCTTCTCATTAGTGGGGTAAGTTTACTCATCACACGAACAAGCTTGTATGGGTAAGTACCTTTTTAAGATATTGTATCTATATTCTTGAGCACTTGGTCCCTAAAGTTTTACATGAATTTAGTTTATATTTCTATGCTCAAATAAATTAGCCCATATACGAGTGAAGCTAAAACTTTTGAGCATGTTCCACTTTTACGGCTTGCAACATTTGGGAATGATGAAGTTCTTGCAAATAGTTGTATCTAGAGTAATAAAATCAAACTTGGACACATAGATGGTTCAAGATGGTGGTGTAGAGTTGCTTCATCTACTAATCACATATATGACTACTATTGAAACTTGAACCTACATAAGGACCCCTATAGAGACTAGTACCTCATTTGAAACATGAACCTGCCCCTAGAGAGAATAATGTAGAGATAATCAAAGCAAGGAGCACAAAGATCAATGCATTCAAGATGATCTACCTATCGTATTCCAAAGAAGAGATGTTAACATGGAGATAATCAAAACAATGCATTCAAGATGCTCGTGAGTTATATTCCAAAGAAAAAATGCCATATTATGACCAATTAGCAAAACATAAAGAGCTTCACCAAACATAATATAATTTGTCATTTTTCGCATTAAAAAGATTAGTATGACCTATTGATGTTAAATTATTAGCTTGCGATAAGATCAAACCTCTGGCACAAGCTAACTAAAGTTCAAAATTGGGATTGAAAGAGGGTTTGATCTCTCTCTGTACATAAGGATTGAAAACATACATGTGACTCTCTTGCTAGGGAGCAATAATACATCCATGATATGAGCTTGATGAGAGAGGGAGTTGTGTTCAACGAAATGATTGTAAGAAAGTCATCTTAATATTTGGTTGCCCCACATGGTTGACCCTGGTGTGGAATAGGCCTCGAATGGTCACTATCAAGTGAGAGAGGCCCCTCCCAAAAGTGGAGATGCCTCATATCACTAAGTGGTGACCCTTGTGTGAAGTAAATCCCAAAACTTGTTGGGGTAAAGGCCAATGTGACTAATTGCCCATCTTATTCACTAACCCTAACTATGCATGTATATACTCATTCTTTATTATTTGTGTGATAAGGCAATAAGGTGTTGCTCCTAAGAGAACAATTGGAAGCACCAAAAACATAGCTTGTGTGTGTGTGTGTGTGTGTGTGTGTGTGTGTGTGTGTGTGTGTGTGTGTGTGTGTGTGTGTGTGTGTGTGTGTGTGTGTGTGTGTGTGTGTGTGTGTGTGTGTGTGTGTGTGTGTGTGTGTGTGTGTGTGTGTGTGTGTGTGTGTGTGTGTGTGTGTGTGTGTGTGTGTGTGTGTGTGTGTGTGTGTGTGTGTGTGTGATCTCAATTCTCCTTGCTCCATGAATTGGTATCAAGCAAGTCAAATTATGTGCAAGGGAAAAGAAAAAAACAAACACATGTACCAAAGCAGGAGAGTGGCATGATACCATCATTTTTAATGTAATGGTGCATGGTGGGTGACCTAATTTATTTTGTATGAAATACATGCGGGGTGCTATGAACCAATCTCAATAGAAGCAATATACATTGGGATTTTTGTAGCATACTAATGTTTTCTTTATACCACATTTATTAAGAATTTTGAAAGATTTAAATATTTTCCAAATCAAGGTACTAACAACATGGCAAATAGGTGACCCTATCACTTGCAAAACTAACCGAGACACAAGTTAGTAAGAACTAAAAGGTATCAATGGGTTGTAGGTGTCAAGGGATCACCTCAATTGTTATCCCCTTCACACCACATAGATAATACCTGATTTGAAGCTAAGGAAGACATAATTGTTGTGATATACACCAATTGCATTTTGTCTCTAAGTGTCAACTGATCCAATTGTTCTTGCAGATAGGCCTGTAATATTGAAAGATTGAATTTTTTTCCAAATCGAGGTACTAACAACATGGCAAAGAGGTGACCCTATCACCTACAAAACCAATCGAGACACAAGTTAGTAAGAACTCAAAGGTATCAATGGGTTGTAGGTGTCAAGGGATCACCTCAGTTGTTATCCCCTTCACATCATGTAGATAATACCTGATTTGAAGCTAAGGAAGACATAATTGTTGTGGTATACAACAATTGACTTTTGTCTCTAAGTGTCAATTGACCCAATTGTTGTTGCAGATAAGCATGTAGTATGGGAGTGGCCATAGTTTGTGAGAAACTAGAAATCCCATAGAACACTTGAGAGTTCTTGGTAGTATTTTCCAACTATTATTTGTAGTGCAAGTTAATTATGGAAAAATATTCCAATTATGGAGAGAATTTAGAAAATTTTAAAAAGAAAGGAAAAGAGAGCATGGTGGTATTTTCATGGTATATAAATGACCAAATTAAGAGGACAATTAGTTAATTATTGAACAAGTTGATTTAAGTCCCAATTTTTGTAGAGGAAAAGAATGTGTATTTTGATACAAGTCTAACATTCTTTGTCTATGCAGTATTGATATCTATTACCCAACATACTAAACAATCCTAAATTTGTAGATTTAAGAAAGGCATATTTGTATATAGAGAGAGATGGGGAAAGAGAGTTCATCAAGATACTAAACTAGCAATATCTATGTAAGCTTTTAATGTGTTATGCCATATAGTGTAAAATAATTCAATTTGATGATTGATAAGACTAAAAGAGTGTATGTTGTTGAGTCCACATGTATTTTATCTGAAATATTAGTGTAGTGAGTATTTCCATAGAAGGGGGGGGGGGGGGGGGGGGGGGAACAAAGAAAGAGAAAGACACATGCATGACCTTGAGCATATAGGGCATTGAAAAGGGATGATAGGTCAAAATTAATCCATTTTTCATAGTTTATTCATTCTTATGGATGTCCCACTTATGATTTATGTTATTGCTTGGCCTTTTTGTAGATTGGGCGAGGGATGTAACCACATGGTAGCTAGCATGCTGCCTACGTTAGAATGGCCATGATTATTAAAGTAAGGCTTTAATTGCCAATGATGTGGATGAGGCACTGATAGGGAAGATTCGCTAGTGGAGGATTGAGGTCACCATGTGCCAATAAGGGAAGATTTAAAAGATTATTAAGGTCCTATTAACATATGGATTTTGTTTGAGGAGATGTCTCTAAAGTCCTAAAGTTACAATTGTAAGGATTACCACAACTCCCTTTTTAAGGGTCTTATATGCAAGAATAGTAATAAGGGAGTGTAAGGATTGACCTTGCAATATTGGATGCATGAGATCAAAGGTGAAGAACATTCCTAAGAATCTAAGAGTGCACATATTTGTGTGTGTGCTAGTACATTTGTACCTATGGGTTAAAGGTCTACGAGTGAGTACTTGGACTTCTAGAAGAATCATAAAGTGCGCAAGAGTGTGTAGTGAGCTAAGAGACATTAGATACTTAGTTCGATGGTTATGCGTGGGAATTAGCCTAAATGATGCAGACTAGGGTAATTATCTTAGTGGTGAGAGTCAGGTGAAGACCCCTAAGATTTCATATTTGCATAGTCTCATCTAATCATGGTGAAGTGCATGTAATTGACTGATTATGACATAGTTTGGTTGGATCCGCTTAGTGCACTTAAGTGTTTATATGTGGTTAAGAGTGTATGGTCAAATGATCTTTTGTGCATAAGAGAACCTATTCTTGCACCTAATTGATTGAGTGGACATTGGCTAGGAAATCAAGTGAGAGAGATCAAGTTATCTAGTTTACTCATGATTAGGCATGTGATCATGCATCCACAGAATCAAGTGTTTTAAGTGTAGTGACCTACGAAGCATTATGTGATCAATTGGGGTAATTGCAAAGTGGTGGAGTGTAGTAGTCAAAAGGTGACTTGGGTAGTATAGTCATGAATATGATTATGCTGACTAGTTGTACAAGAGGTGTGAAAATTAGTTAGTATGAGGCATCCAAGAGTGGGTCATATGTTTGAACAATCTAAAAGATGGGGCATGATGCTAGGTAAGAGGGACGGGGCATGAGAATTATTCTTATGATTGAGAACTTTTTTCCTTTGCGAGAATAAATCCACCATGTGAAACCTAAAGAATGTGTGTATGTGTGTGTCATCAGTGAGCATTATCTCATAAAATCAAGGTTACATTTTTTATTCAAAGAATGAGATCTTGGAAGGAAGAAAATATGGGATTTTATGAACCATCTTTAGTAGAAGGCATATACATTGGAGTCTTATAGCATCATGAAGGTTCTTGGCTACACATTCTTTGAATGAGATGAAAATTGTGTTTTTCAAACCATCATAATAAGTACATGGTGAGAGGTAGTCCTATTACTTCAAAAACCAACCTAAGACACAAGTTAGTGAAAATAAAGAGTATCAAGAGGCTACAGGTATCGGGGGATCACCTTGGTTGTTATCCCCTTCACACAATATGAATACTACTTGATTTGAAGCAAAAGATGTCATAATTTTCTCATCATACATAGCAATTGCCTCTTGTCTCTAAATATGAATTGATCTAATTGTTTTTGCAAGTGGGCCTATAGTATGAGAATTTTGCAATGATTTGTGAGAAAGAAACATCTCATGTGGAATATTTTCATTTGATCCAATAGGATCAATGTAAATGGTGGTTTTTAGACATATTTGTTAATAAATTAAGTGTATTAAACAAATTTTAGGTTAGTTTAGTGGGTTAGCTTACATGGATAAGGACAATAGAGATTCATGGTGAAGATTGCTTTAGGTATATACTTTAAGAGATTCATGGATAAGGAACAAATTGAGAGGAGAAAGTTGTATATATGATGGGATTTGTGTTCCCAATAATTGGAATTAATTAAAGAACTATGATGATAGTACTACTCTTGCCATATGTAATCATACATTTCTATATCCTAGCTTGCATAAAGAGTGTGTGTGGTGCATGCATGTGTGATTATGCTTATGAGTGGTGAATCTTACTGCTATATTATTTTCATTATAGGTTTGAGAAGCCTTGAACCTCCAAGGGTTTCCTAAACTTAACCTCTTTTTTCAAACATCCCTTTTTTAAATTAAAACCCCCTCCTCTCACTCTCCCTTTCTCTTCCCCCTCCCCTTTTTAATGAAATCCCCCCCCCCCATGTAGGGCCTAGGCTCTCTTTTACACACACACACACACAAAAAGATAGATTAAACTTTTTAATTTAAACCTCCCTTTTAAGTAAACAAGTTCCCCCCTCCTCATGTGTAGGGCCTAGGCTTTCTCTCTCTTTCTCTATCTCTCTCTTTTTTAATTAAATCGAACTTCTTTTTAAATCAAAAATTTCTCTCTTTCTCTCTCTCTATTTGCTAGATTAAAATTTTTAATTTAAGTTTTTTGACATAGTTTTTCACACACTTTAAGTGGGAGATAGAAGAAGAAAAAGAGCGAGAGAGAGAGAGAGAGAGAGAGAGAGAGAGAGAGAGAGAAGAAGAAGAAGAATAATAATAATAATAATAATCATAATAATAATAAAGACAAAAAGAGGAAGAGAGGGGAGAAAAGGGGAAAGAGAATAGTATTTTTTAAATTAAACCTTTTTTGACATAGTTTTTGACTTAGAGAGGGAGACAGAGAAGAAATATATAATTTGAGAGAGAGAAATAGGGGGAGAGAAAGGGGAAGAGAGGAAAGAGAAAAATAGAGAGCGAGAAAAATATAGTGAGAGAAAAAAACTTGAAAGAGAAAGAGAGAGAAAAAGAAAAATGAGAGAGAGAGAGAGAGAGAGAACAAAACACCAAGAGAAAGATATAGAGAAAAAAGAGGGAAGAGAGAGAACAAAGACATAGAATTATAGAGAGAGGAAAGATAAAATTTAAAAGATAGAGAAAAAAGGAAAAAAAGAGGAGAGAGAAATAGAAGAAAAGGAGAGAGAGAGAGAGAGAGAGAATAAGAAGAAGAATTATAGAGAGAAAATATAAAATTTAGGAGAGATAGTGTGTGAAAAGAAAAAATTGAGAGAGAGAAAGAGAGAAGAAGAAAAAGAAAAAGAGGGAGAGAGAGGGGAGAAAGAGGAAAGAGAATAGTCTTTTTTTAATTAAACATTTTTAAACATAGTTTTCGACTGAGAGAGAGAGAGCGAGAGAGAGAGAGAGAGAAGAAATATATAATTTGAGAGAGAAAAAAAGAGGAGAGAGGGGGGAAGAGAGGAAAGAGAAAAATAGAGAGAAAAAATATATGGAGGAAAGAGGGAGAGAAAAAAACTTGAAAGAGAGAGGAATAGAAAAATGAGGAGAGAGAATAAAAACCAAGAGAAAGATACAAAGAGAGAGAGAGAGAGAAGAGAGAGAGAGAGAGAGAGAGAGAGAGAGAGAAGGGAAATAGAGGAGAGAGAAGGAGAGAAGAAAAGGGGAGAGAGAAGAAAAACAAGGAGAGAAGAAAAGGAGAAAGAGAGAGAAAAGAAAAAAAAGAAGAGAGAATTTGAATATAGAGAGGGAATTATAGAGTGGAAAGATAAAATTTAAAAGAAAGAGAAAAAATTTAAAGAGAATGAAGAGAGAGAGAGAGAGAGAAGAAGAAGAAAAAAAAAAATTAGGAGAGAGAGAGAGAGAGAGAGAGAGGGAAAAGAGAGGAGAGAGGGGGTGAAGAAAAGGAGAGAGAGACATAGAGACAGAGAGAGAGAAGAATAAGAAGAAAGAGGAAAAGTGAGAGAGAGATAGAAAAATAGAGGAAAGAGAAAAGTTTTTTTAAAATTTAAACATTTTTTGAGAGAGGGAGAAGGGAGAGAAGAAAAAAAGAGAAAAAAGGGAGAAGAGAGAGAGAGAGAGAGAGAGAGAGAGAGAGAAGAAGAAGAAGAAGAAGAAGAAGAGAGAAAATATGAACATAAAGAGTGAGAATTATAGATAGGGAAAATATCAAATTTACATACTTTAAGAGAGAGAAGAAAAAGAGGAGAGAGAGAGAGAGAGAGAAGAAAAGCAAGGAGAGAAGAAAGGAGAGAGAGAGAGAGAGAAGAAGAAGAAAAAGAAGAGAGAATATGAATAGAGAGAGAGGAAATATAAAATTTAAAAGAGAGTGAGAGAGAGAAAATAAAAAATTTAAAGAAATAATGAAGAGAGAGAAAAAGAATAAAAAAAGAGGAGAGGGAGAGAGAAGAAAAAGAGAGGAGAGTGGGGAGAAAAAAGGGGGGAAAGAGAGAGAGAGAGAGAGAGAAGAAAAGCGAGGAGGGAGGGGGGAGAGAATAGAGAGAGAGAGAGAGAGAGAGAGAGAACCACCACACACAACTTTGCTTGATGTTTCATGGCAACGAAGTAGCCTAGCGTTTTTTTTTTTGTGTGCATGGAACATTAGTAGGGAGTTTATGAAAGAAACATAAAGTGTAGTAAAGAGCATGGTGTGAGCGTGCGTTTGTTTATGAATGATAAGAGGGATATGTAGTAGTACAAATGTAAGGTATGTGTTAGGATTCATGTATGGGTGAGCGAGTAGGTGCAATGGCATGTGGAGGTCAAGAAGTTCTCACGAATATTTGCATATGCACTACAAAGGTGTAGACTCTAGAGGTGGGAAAGGTGTGTATAGATACGATTACAAACATTAATGAGATCTAATGGATGATGAGATTATAATGACTACGTTTTAGAAGGTGAGCAAGAGCTAGATGAGCAAGTGGTTTGGGAATATCACGTCACTATGGAAGCACAAAGGAGGGGACATACTATTTC
This sequence comes from Lygodium microphyllum, assembly GCF_053477565.2. NCBI lineage: Eukaryota > Viridiplantae > Streptophyta > Polypodiopsida > Schizaeales > Lygodiaceae > Lygodium > Lygodium microphyllum. Next base: position 18,548,424 of record NC_141144.1, on the reverse strand, counting down.
ATGGGGAGGAGGGAGAGGATACTATGACATTGAGAGAATCATCATTTGCCATGGATAATTGAAGGAAAGGAAGGATAGTATTGTGGAGAGAAAGGAGAGGATAGCGTGACATCGCAGGAGAAAAGACATGCTGCACTATATGGTGATGGGTCATTAATATTGTTGTATGCAGTTGTTAGCCTGCTTGTAAATAATGTGAGTTTGGAGGCCTTAGCATCATATAAGCGTTGAGCTGACATGCTACCCATAGGCAAAATAAGAAAAATGTCCGGCATGAAAAATTATGACTGCCAGTCGTCTAGTCCCAATTTACACTATCGGGAGTTTTGGATCAATGGCATGTGGTATAGTAACCACATCTTCTCCCAAGTCACCAATAGCCCTTTGATGTTTTGGATTCTGGAAGAGCTTGCTTTTTTTATAGGATACTATCCACCCAAGTTTGAAAACCCACCGGCCAGTTTATAAAGGAGGTATCAGACCCATCTGGGCAGGTTTGAAACTAGCCTAATTTGCTTTATAGTCTTAGGTTATGATAAAATAAAGCTTGTCTCTCTCATGAAGAATTCTTATCTAAGGTTGTCTAAGGTTATAATAAATATATAGTGTGGGCCATTTGCTTACGAGAGAGGCATTGGCATAAAAATGTGGCTACATAATTGACTAGACTCTTCCAAAGGATTTTAGAAAAAAAAAATAAAAGTTACTTAAATGGTTCATGGCTAGAAGCTATTAGCAAATCCATATCCCAAACTCGTAAAATTCTTATGCAAGGCCCTAGGGCAAGAATTGTAGAGGTGAAAGCATGGTTAGTCAATTACGATAGTGCTCTTGCCAAAATGATATATTATCATAGAGCTCTCACCAAACTAATTGGTTTAGTGCTAGTAATTCCCAATGGAGTACCGCATCAAAATGCAAAGAAAGTATTAAAGTAGATAAATGCTTCTCTTAGGAAGGAAAATGAATATTTTAAAATACCCATTTGATCTTCCTATGGAGAGAAAAAATAAGATGCAACTCTCTTACATTAAGTATAGTAGGTGCTAGCTTAGAAAGTGGAGAGTTCTAGCAATAGGAAAAAGAAGATTATTAAGAAATAGCCATCGGTTTCCCAAAGTGACTCATAAAATACAGAGTACTCAAATAAAGATCATCGAGCTAGAGAAGGAGAAGATGGTAGGACATCATAGTCACTTTATATGAAGAAAGGCTATGAAATGCAAAGGCTATCACCACTAATTTCTAAGGGTACACTTGGCAAGATGGCGCATATAGTAGGGAGCATTAGTACTATGGAGCACCTATGTGCAAAACTCAAGAGAGATAAAAAACTACATAGCTAAAGTTTGTCAAGAGATATGTGTGTGGATGTGCTTGTGTGTGTGTGTGTGTGTGTGTGTGTGTGTGTGTGTGTGTGTGTGTGTGTGTGTGTGTGTGTGTGTGTGTGTGTGTGTGTGTGTGTGTGTGTGTGTGTGTGTGTGTGTGTGTGTGTGTGTGTGTGTGTGTGTGTGTGTGTGTGTGTGTGTGTGTGTGTGTGTGTGCGCATGCTTTTTTTTGGGTGTGTGTGTGGAAATGGCTAGATCAACACTTGTAGGAGTGTTTTCTTATTAGGCTCTTACTTTCATACGGATGACCATTATAACTTTAAGTCATATTAGAAAGCTAAGGGTACATATACTCATATTAGTTCTCAAGTAGAAACAGAGCAAGAGGAAATGCCGATAGGGAGAGAGCCTTAAAAGCAAATGTTATAATGAGCGAGCTGTGCTCACAAAGCGATTGTTAAACAACACCAGTGCTAAGCAAAGTAGAGCAGCCTTGGTAGCATCATTGCTATAACTAGGTTTAAAGTCACCCCAAATACTAGGAGCCAAAAAAAGATACCCATAGTTGCCAACCAACTCGACATATATCAACCAAGCAGTGACCCCTACAACTTTATCGAGCAGATTAAAGCAAGAGAAGTAATATACTTATATGACTCAAAAACAATATTGGTCCTAAACAATGAACAAGGGATGGCTAGGATCCTATGACCCTCGTTGATCTCTCTCTCTTAGCGTGACCTCTGAGCCCATTGCTCTTGGTTAAAGCTCACTATGCAATGTAGTGCGATCCTTCCTAGCATCCTCTCCTCCTCAAGATCGGCTATGATATGGCATGCAAGTCTTCCATGATGTGTTATCCTTGTCTGTGTTGGTCATATTGCGTGAGAAGTTGCCGAATGTCATCCGAGTACCTTGCTACGTTAAGATCAAGGTCATTCTCATGCAAACTGACACCTGCCATGGTGGTTGTCTCTTGACCCACTAGTATCTCTATGAGGTTGACTAGGCTGGCTAAAGATGTGTCTCTAATCTTGGTTAGTCCTTCCTTCCTTCAGGAGTTTGATGGTTCTATTTTTCTTATATCTTTGTCTCTTGTGTCTTGGGTCACTCGTTCCGCATTTCAAGGGTGCACTCCTACTGATGGGTTCCTTTCTTAGCTTAATTCCCTTTAGTGTGCTCCTTGTTAATCAAATCAATCTTGTAAGTGTACGCACGCGTATACACTTGAGCAGTGCGACTCGATGTGAGCTGTGCGAAATTAAGCTGTCCAATTTTCACATGCACCTAAGTGTCTTTGATACAGGGTGTAATCTTTGATGAAATCAATCAAATCCACACTTTTACCAATCTGTTTCATGTAGTTGAAGCTCTTTCGCATGAATCATGATCACGTCTAAGAGTTGATTTCAGGTCCCTCATATGTTTTGATAAGTGGTCAGATGGGTGATCACTCTAGGTAATCAAATTGAGTCTCTACCCGGGGTAAGTAGCTGATGGTCAGTAATTTCAGTCACTCTTAGACTGTTAGGTTAAAGTTTTGGTGACAATCAGCTCTATGGTCTTGTTTGCATGTCTGAGCTCCAACCTGGATTGTTGGGCAGTTAGATGTTGGTCTTAATAGGTCATGGAGTGGTCAAAATGGTCAAATTTTGTGTTTTGGATAACTCATCCGAGTCCTAAATTTTTCCATTCGAGTCCATGACTCGACTGTGTTTGAGTGGGCTATGTGACCATCTGAGTGGTCACAGACTCAGACTTAAACGAGGAGTACCCATTTGAGTGTTCAAGGCGACCGTTCGAGGCCTGTGGATGAGCTGTTCAAGGTCCAAAAAGTGGTTCGAGTCTAAGTGGACTCATCCGAATCCAAGTGGACTAAAGCTATTCAAACGTCTGAGTTTGGTGAGAATTCAGGTATCCGAGTGGACTTGTTTGAGTCTAAGTGGACTAAAGCTACTCGAACATCCGAGCCCGATGAGAATCCGGTTGTCTGAGTCCTAGGGACGCCGTTCGAGCAGTGCATAAAAAACATTGAATGACACAAAATTGATTAAAATGATTAAATACACAACTTATTGCTGCACCTAGGGTTCTGACTTCATTCAACACACATCAAGGGAGACTTAGAGCATACTTGGAACACACCAATGCAATGATACCACAGATTGCTATTGTTGCTGCCCTCTTGACTTGTGGCTCTCTTTCTCTGAATGTCTCTCTCTCTCTCTCTATCTCTCAGTGTCCAAATGAGCTCTCTCTTTCCCCTTTTTCACATTTTCTTTCTCTCTTTCTTCCCTTAGTATCTATTTTTCTTCCCATGATTTAAAAATCTTTTTTCCTCTCTTTCTTTGTTCCCTTGTTTCCTGGTTTTTACAGAGACTTATCTTTTCCTTCTTTTCTCCTTATTTCCCAACCGTAATGCATCATACTTATGTAAACCCACATACTACTAATCTAACTAATGCTCCTAAATCTTCCAACATCTAACTATCAAGCAAAGGAGATCAAACACCCTCCCACTCCCTCATTTCCTACCTAAACCAAACACCGTTTCGGAGATGAACTCCTACTTCGTTGTTTCATTTGGAGTGCACAAGCACTCAAGCTTGAATCCATTCTCGATAAACAAAACAAAAATGTCAGTACTCTCGTGAACATATCACCAAGACCCACGAACCACTTATTGCTTCAAGCATTTCAAGCCCAGAGCTATGGCTACCTCTTACATAGCCGTGCGCACTCTCTCACACACAACTGTAGTGAGCTTACCTTTGAATCCTATCAAGTTTCCTCCTCCCACGAATCTATTGGTAGTTGCATGATCCAAGATGCGCTCTAAAGCAAGCTCCATCTCCAAGCTCCAAGCTTCAAGCTCCATAGCCACATGCATGAGAAAAGAGAAGAGAATAAGGAGAAGGTGAAGAGAGGAGAAGAAGAGCTTCTCCATGATCCCTCACACACACACACACACACACTCTCTCTCTCTCTCTCTCTCATACAAAAGAATGAAGCAAGAAGAAAGAAACAAGAAGATAGAAAGCTTGGCCACACACCAAGAATGAGCTTCTTCATTAACTTTTTGACTTTTATACATGCCTATCTCCTCCTTGTGTATCCATCCCCTTTTTGGTTCGGCCTTTATTCGTGGCCTTTATCCATTCCTCCACTGTTTCTCCTTCTCCTTCTCCTTCCTACTAGCATGGCCTTAACTTGTGCCTCTCATTCTAATGACCTCTTTTTGCAAAAATATTAAGGTGTGCTTATTTTTGTGCACCTCCCTCTTGCATTTTGTACTTTTTCCTGCGCTTTGGGCCTTCAAATTTTCCTTAGTGGGCCTTTGTCCTCCGTCTTCCTCTTACATTGGGACTATTTTTTGCTTTTGATTTTTCAAATTTTCCATCTTGGTCTTCTGAGGGTTAACATTATTAACATCACTCAATTAGCCTCGAAGGCATCACTTTGAGAGGAGGGAAAGTTGGAGAAGATGCCGTCATTAAAACCAATAGGCATTGCCAAAGGCTATAAAGCCTTAGCCTTAGCTTAGGCTAATGCTTCTTCCTTGACTCACCGATTGTTGCTACATAGAGAGAGAGAGAGAGAGAGAGAGAGAGAGAGAGAGAGAGAGAGAGAGAGAGAGAGAGAGAGAGAGAGAGAGAGAGAGAGAGAGAAGAGAGAGAGAGAGAGAGAGAGAGAGAGAGAAGAAGAAGAAGAAGAAGAAGAAGAAGAAGAAGAAGAAGAAGAAGAAGAAGAAGAAGAAGAAGAAGAAGAAGGAGAAGAAAAGAAGAGGAGGAGAAGAGAGGAAGAGGAGAAGAGAAGAAGGGGAGAAGAAAATAGATAAAAAAGCGGGAAAAGGTAGGAGGAGAAGGAAAAAAAAGAGAAGAAGGAGACAAAGACAGAGAAGAAGAAGGGCAAGAGAAGGTCATCATCGACAACCCCAAGTCATACTCCTTCGAGCTACGATAATTTCACTCTATACTCGCGAGAATGTTTGCAAAAGCTAAGCTTGTTGTGCAAGAGATTGAAAAATCGTGGTCATCTTTGCGACGGTCAAGGAATCCCCTAGCCATTTGAGACTCTTGATCAAGAAAATCTAGTACACATGGACTCCCTACTTGCAATGGCCTCGAAGAGATGATATTCTAGAGCATGGAGTATAGGAGTTATGAATATGGTCGCCAACGTGGTCAACACACCATCACACACAACACAAAACCAGGTTCTTTCATAGATTAATGTTCATTTAATACATGATTGGGAATATAAATAAAAGAGTTTCAATATTCAATAAAGAAGTTATAGCTTAACAAAAATGAAAATTCAGCATGAAGAAAATATTAGAATAAGTAGGAGATATTAATTTAGATTTTGAAATTTTGAATGACATCGCAATGCATTGAATAATCTCTTGGTAGGATAAATTGCATGACATCGCAATGCATTGAATAATCTCTTTTTCGCGCAATGAAATAGAACTGAAACTATGCAGTTATCTTAGGCTTCAGCATTATTACATAAGCCTGGCTTCCGAACTGTACATGAAACTGATGGCCTCATACGGCTCTTCCCATTGTATCGAGCCCTTTCCTATTTAATCATGACACAAGTAGTTGCATATAAACAAAGTGCATCAAGGAAATCAAATTTTTTCTTCTTGGCGAATCATTAGAAAAACCCACAACAAAACTTAGTAAGAATTAAGAAGTAAAAAATTGTATCAAGAATATTTCTTTTAGCATTTACGAATTATGTAAATGTAGAGAAAAGTGAAAATCGCATCAAGAATATTTCTCTTAGTATTTACAAACCACATAAGTATCGAGAATTATTTTCCTTAGTACTTATAAATTAGATAAATATAAAAAATATTTTTTCTAGTATTTATCAATCATGTAAAGTAAATTAAGGTAATTAAAGTATGCTATTTAAATTATTGATTAAAATTACTCTCTTTAGAGAAAATACCACCATTATTAAAATTAAGTAAAAAAATTTATTAAATGGTATATATAGCTCATTTGCGAAGTTATTAAATCAAGTACCTAATTATTTTGAACCTAGAATATTTGAACCATATCACTTTGCCAATATGACAAAGTGAAATACAAGTCCAAGGTTAGGAGGCAACCAAAAGGACGATATAATTCTCCTTTCACAAAAATAAAAGTCTAAAAATTCATAGGAAAAGTACTTGCCTTGTTGACTCACGTAGTTTCCAAGGAAAAATCGTGATTTGAAGTTCCAACTTAGTTCCACAAATTAGAATAAATTTAACTACTTTTCAATCTATAGAAGTTTAGAAAATAGTCAAGACTCATAACAAGATCAAGTGACCAACCTTTAGCAAGGGTTACAAGTAAGATTGCGAACAAAGACTAATGATATCTAAGAAAAGATCCATTGAAGAGAAACTAATTGGAATTTAGATCTCGAAAAGGGGACTTAGAAAAGAAAAATCTGAAAGAAAACTAGGAGAAATCCAAGAAGCTAGGAAGAGGGCCAAGTTGGAAAGAATTGCCACTAAGTTAAGATCTTGCTTTGATTGCTTCCCCTATTTATGTAGAAATATTGTTTGAGGTAAATTTCCTATGCTTATAAATGGTGCATACAAGTTTAACTTGATGCACTTAGGAAGTTGATTGAATCAAATCGAAATCCTAATGTACTAAGTTAATTGAATTGAATCAAAATCCTAATGCACTAAGTTTGCAACACGATAAAAAGGAAAGCTTGCTAGACCTCCCCCAAGGCTAGTTGCAGGTCCCTTTCTAAGGGGGATTAACTTGCCACCTTGGAGAGTTCGAATCGACCTTGATGGCAAGAGGTCGCTCCAGAGGGGAATCCTTATGCAGGAGGAGTTAAGGGTGTCAGGGGGTTCTCGCCACCAATAAACTCTTAAACTCCTAGGAATCATCCAAACCTCTACGCGACTCAAGATGGCCTTCTTGAGGCCCCGATACTAGTTAGGGATGGAAATCTTGAAAAAATAAAGGCTTTCATGCCGTTCTTCTATATGGACGGAAGGTGAACACTTGTATAAGAATCTCTATTAAATAAAGTGGTTGTTTTCCAAGTGGTTAATTTTATTGTTTATGTGTTGTTGGGCAGAGGGGTCGATGTACTTATACTCCCCCTTATTTCTCACTCCCCTTACTTAGAATCCAAAATTTAGATCGATTCTCATGGGAATGGCCAAGACCTTTCATTGCGAATTGGACTTGAGAGAGTCTAGGTGACAAACCTTGTGTTATTCAAAAGAGGACTAAGCAACATCGCCTAGAAAATCATCTCGATGGATCACTAAATTGTGCTGCTTATGGTGTCTCAAGCGAGCACATCACACATTTTGTCAGACTCGATCTTACATCTATATTTGAGAAGTTCCAAAATTGCAACTTCAGGTTGTGGGAATGGCCAAGACCTTTCGTTGCGAAGTGGGCTTGAGAGAGTCTAGGTGACAAACCTCGTGTTATTCAAAAGAGGACCAAGCAACATCACTTGGAAAATCATCCCGATGGATCACTAAATTTTGTTGCTGATGGTGTCTTAAGCGAGCACATCACACATTTTATCAGACTCGATCTTACATCAATATTTGAGAAGTTCCAAAATTGCAACTTTGGGTTGTCCTTAAAACAATGAGGACATACAAGTTTTATATCAAGAAGAAGAAATGCACCTTCTTTAAGAGGCAAATTGAGTACCTTAGATTTATATTTTCTAACAAAGGGATTGTAGTAGAACTTGCCAACATTAAATATGTACAAGAATGGACATCCCTAACAACACGATCCTTGTCCATCCAAGTGGCATCCTCCTCAGGATAGTCTTTCGATTGGATGAGATATTCCTTGATGGTTCTGCTTCTAAGGATGCATTTCCTTACATCCATTATTCTATCAAGTTGAAGCTCAAGGACCCTTTGGCTTGGCATTACATCTTGTTGATCATCAAGAACATGATCAAGGTTGGGTACATTACTTTTTAGAAGGCTAACATTAACTACATTATGAACTTTCAAGTGTTCATGAAGTTATAACTTGTAAGCATTGAGTCCTTGCCACTTGAGAATTTTGTATAGACCATAATATATTGGGATTAGCTTCTTGAATTTCCCCAAGGATAAAAAAACTCTTCTTATGACGAACATGAATAAAAACCATGTCCCCTTCTTTGAAGATTCATTTTTGTCTTTCTAGATCAACATATGCTTTTTGTCAATCCTTGGCATCTTGGATATCTTGGTTGATAGCCTTTGCTTATTCATCCATCTCTTCCAACATCTTCTTGGAATCTTCTATCTTTAGGGTAGGGTAAAAAAAGTTTAGTAGGTAGATATTGTATTCACTGCTTAGGTTCCCTACATCACTAAGCTCTAAGTATGTCTCGATGACTTGGTTGAATCGTTTAGTTTGCCCATCAGTTTGAGGATAATAGGCAATGCTACAACAAAGTTGGGTACCAATGGCCTCAAATAAACTCCTCCAAAAATGAGAAGTGAAGAGAGAAACATGATTGTTAATGATCCTTTTAGGCAATCCATGCAGCTTAAAGATCTCCTTCACAAAGTTCCTTGTAATATCTGAGGCCTTGTAGTTGATTTTAACTAGCATAAGGTGAGCAACCTTAGTTAGCATATCTACAATGACTAAGATTGATTCATATCCTCCTTGGACATAAGTTAATCCAACTACAAAATCCATGCAAATAAATACCCACTTCATTTATTGTATGTCACATGCAAATAAATACCCACTTCATTTATTGTATGTCAAGTGGTTGGAGCTTTCCTAGCATCTTAATGCATTCATCCTTTACTCGTTGGTGGTAGCTCTGACATTCAATGACATATTTAAGCACATGTACTTTGATCTTTTCCCAATAAAATCTTCTTCTTTTAGTGTTGAGAGTCTTTGCATAGCCCCAATGTCCTGAGAAGGGAGAATCATGGGCTTCCCAAAGTAACTTCTTTTTGAGGTATTGACTTCTTAGGTTGCACGGTCTTGTCTTGAAGTAGGGTCCTCCTTTTGTAGAGAAGTTCAAATATGTGAACTTGAACTTAGGTTTTATCTCCTTGGATAGGACTTCTTTTATTATCTATTGATACCTTGAGTCCTTACCTACTTTCTCCTTAGCCATTTCTATGATTGGATTACTAGACATTAACACCATGGCTATTAGAGATCTTGCCTTAGAGGGTTCTTCAAAGATAGGGGCGTTGATAAATGCTTTGCATCTTAGGGCATCCATAATGGCATTTTCCTTGCTTGGTTTGTACTTGATCTCAAAGTTATACTCCTGTAAGACTTTAATCCATCGTCGTTGCCTCATGTTTAGGTCTAGTTGAGTAAAGATCCATTTGTGTGTGTGTGTGTGAGAGAGAGAGAGAGAGAGAGAGAGAGAGAGAGAGAGAGAGAGAGGAGAGGAGAGGAGAGGAGAGGAGAGGAGAGGAGAAGAGATGGAGAAGAAGAGAAAAGAAGAAGAAGAAGAGAGGAAGAGGAGAAGAAAAGAGGTGGAGAAGACGAGACTTAGAAGAGAAAAGAAGGAGGTGAAGAGAGAAAGAGGACAAGGGAAGAGGTAGAGAAGAAGAGAAGAGAAGGAGGAGAAGAAGGAAAGAGAAGGAGGAGAAGGGAAGAAGAGAAGGGGAGAAGAGGAGAGGTGAAGAAGCGAGAAAAGATAGGAGAAGAAGAAAAGGAGAGAGAGTGAAAGAAGGAGACAAAGAGTAAGAAGAAAAAGAGCAAGAGGAGGTCATCATCGACAATCCCAAGATATACTCCTTTGGGCTACGATAATTGCACCCCATTACATTCTTCAAATTACCAACTCACAAGGAATCCCCTAGCCATTCAAGATGCTTGATCAAGAGTGACAAAGCTAGCGCCAGCGCATTGACTCCCTATTCACGATGGCCACAAAGAGATGGTATTCTAAAGCAGGGAGCATGGGAGTTACAAATAGGGTCGTGAACAGGGTCAACATGCCATCACACGTAACACAAAAAAAAGTTCTTTCATAGATTGAGGTTCATTTAATACATGGTTGAAAACACGAATAAAAGAGTTTCAATATTCAATGAAGGATTTATAGTTTAACAAAAATGGGAATTCAACAGGAAGGAAATGTTAGAATAAGTAGGAGCTATTAACTTAGATAGCAAAAGCTTGGATGTTGTTATTACACTTGAAATAGCTAGACCAATATCCAATTTAGCATCGTATTGTGCTAGAGCTATCCAAAGAACTAAACATAGAACTCAAGAAGCTTACTTGATAGGTCTAGCATTAGGAGATAAATGGAAAGGAATTACACATAGAGATTATGCTAAAGGAATTTATGTGAGGTGAAAGATGTGATCAGTAAAAAGGTTAAAATGGAGTTGTACTAGTATGGAGTGTTGGTACTTGTAGCCACTATTGTTACAATGTCAAGACTATGAAAATAGGAAAAACATTAAACTCAAACACAATTGAGTTATGGATAGCTAGGGAATATCCTTGATGAATGCAAAATATCTCAAGGCAACTAGTAATACCATTGTTGCCAAAACCGAATGCCCAAGATCTGGACACTTGTGATAGCAACATGAAGTTTGAGCATCTACTTTCTTTGAACTTCTAAGGGTGCCATTATGGCACCTTGAAGATAATATTCAAGCTTGGAGGAATTTGCATTCCAAGCCTATCCTTTCTACAACTGGACCTACACTGAAATGTTGCTCTTGACAAATAGTGTTACATTGTTAAAAGCTCAACTCATATTTTAAAGATGGTAATGGCACATCATTATATAAGCTTGCCTATTAAATACTTTTAACCTTAACATAACGAGGAATGCTTGCAGCATGAAAGGTGTTTTATCCATCACGAGCTATCATGAGCATTTATTCGATTAATTAGCCCATACCCTCCAATGATCCATATCATAATAGAGTTGCCATGGTTTAGAATTAGATACATAGGGGAAGCAATATAGCTAGATATACATATGAACTACATGGTATAACCCAAGGTAGCACATAATCATATGAATTACATGGTATAATCCAAGGTACAAGTAGATAAATGGGGGATGCATTTTAGTTGGATATACATAGCCTATCATCATCTGTAGGTGTTAGATGATCTAATCCAAGATAACACATAATCATCATGTCACAAAAGCTTTCCTATTCACTCATCACTTGAAATGCTAAATTTCATTTAAGATGGATCCAACTTGGATGATTGTGGTTGCTACATCACTACGGTGCTTGGTGGATACGACAAGCACGAGATGAAAAGATTGATGCGATGCGATGCGCTCTGTGTGTGTGTGTGTGTGTGTGTGCGTGTGCATGCGTGCAACATCCCATCCCTCGAAAATAAAATAGCTTCCTTAGCCTTGCGTGATAGGGCCTTATAAATTCGATTGCTCCAAATGATTGATCCCTCTCTCTTCATTGTTCTCTCTCTCATTTACTCATTTGGCCATCTACGTATCTGATCTAGACTATCCGCCTTTGCGTAGTAAATAATTGAGTGGTGGATTGCATGGCGGCTCTTCAATCAGTATAGTGGTAGCACTAGAGTCAGGTGGCGATGGGGCGAGTTGGTAGCTTATGTAGGCAGCTACTCTTTTTTTCTTCTTTTCTTTCTCACTTACAAAGGTTTCCTTTAAAAAATTTGTCTTAATTCACCTCTCTTATGATCCCTTCATGCTCAAGAGGGTTAATGCGACCAAGACATTACATGCTTTTCTTAAAGAAATCAAGATGTCCTCGTCTCGAGAGAACCTAGGGGTTATTGGTTCCAGGCGAAAGTTGTGTCAGAGAACTTGTGGATTAGGATCCATTATGCTTCTGCTATGTGAAAGGGATGCAGGAGACACAGGAGAGAAGAGCACCGGTCACTATACACAAGCAGGCTCAAGGGCCTTTTACCCCAACAACCTCCCACTAAAAGGCCAATGGGCTGGAGAGTGAAAAAACAAAACAGAAAAGAAAAGAGACAGGGTGAGGAATCGTGACATCTCACCCAACGCCCAATCGGAAAGCGAGCTGTGCAATAAGTGGCAGGAACCTCCTCACAAGAAGATTCAAGCATCCCTGAGTCCATGACATCCAGGAGATAAGCGATCCCATAGCTCTAGACAATAGAGCAATCCATGGTTACTTCCCATGAAGCAAGCAACAAAACTCATAAGTGCATGGCTATAAAGCATCAGAGTGGCACATAGCATCAGCGCAACGCATAAAAGACAGCAGAGAGCATATAGACTCTCCAAGGTCAATCATTGAAAGAGGGCCAGCATCCCAAACACAAGTCAAACGGGGTCTCAAGAGGGTATGCGGCCTCAACAAAGCGGAAGACTGACATACGGCTGTAGAATCAGCCATAAAGTGCACTGAACGCGCATCAAGAGGCTTGAGAGGTGTCTGCGACTCATAAAAGATAGCATGATGGTTGTGTAGAGCCTGCTGGGTATCTAAATCCCAAAACGTGTAAGCCGTAAAGTCACCATCTCCATAACCAAGGAGTATGCATCTATGTGACATAGGCTCATGTGGCATATTGACAGATGCCTAGCAGCCAAACATCCTCAAGTGATCATAGGAGGGTCTCATGCCACTCCATGCCTCATGCGGAGTAATAACATCCAAAGAGAAACACGACCTCTGATTAACCAAGTAGACTACTGTCATAAGGGCCTCAACCCAAAAGCCATAAGACAACCTAGTTGTGGTAATCATAGAAGCAACCTTTGCCTGAAAAGGATGCACATGCCATGAGCAATCCCATAATACTGTGGGCATAAGAAATCAATGCCATATTGTTGACAAGAGATCCGTAAGCTGGGAGATAGCATGACTCTCATAATCCATCTGCAAGCATCTAGGCCTGCTATCAGCAGAATCCATAAACCTGTCAAGCATAGTAATAGCATCCTCAATCCGTACCAAAGGGTAAGCCCAAACACGGTGGGTAGAATGATCCATGAAGGTCACAAAATACGACGCTCCACCAAGTTACTGGGAAGGCATAGGTCCATATACCGCAACATGGACTAGATCTAGAGGAGCATGCTCACACGATCGCCATAAGCCAAAGACGCTCTGCACGGACCATGAGTACAATGAGGGCAAGTAGCATGGGGAAGAGTAGGCAATAAGACCATATCACATAAAGCATCCATCTTAGTGTGTCATACATGGCCTAGGCAACAATGCCATAACAATGCATGTGTGGTATTTGCATAACTACAACCATAGAATCTCCCACATGAGAGACATGCACTACATAATCACTGCCATATCTAGCACCTCTGGCCAATACCGAGCAACAACGATGGATTTTTCATGAAGTATCCCCAAGAGAGACATAATATCTTGCACCATGCAACTGACTGACAGAGATCAGGCTCTTACTGAGCGTACATATATGCAAGACATCATGGAGCATAAGAGAAGACCCATTTGGCAAAGCCAAGTGTATATCCCCTATACCAATAACATGACAATCCTGTTCAAGGCCCAAAGAAATACATCTGTCAACCTCCCTATAAGAAGAGAACCAAGCTCTACGCGGAGTAACATGACAAGATGCCATACTATCTAAAAGCCAATCAAAGGTATAGGCCGTATCACTGAGCAAGTAATTTGTAGGGTAACACGATGCCAGGAGTCTAGGCTCAACTGCATCATCATGGGTAACTACATGCACCATACCACTATCAACAGTGGTCTCACCTACTGTATCACTGACTTTGCTCTCATGTCTAGTGCGGCGCAATCTTTTCTGCTCTCTAATCCACTTGAAGCATTTACGCTTCACATTCCCTGTCTTTCAACAATGAAAGCAAACAGAACCTGTAAAACCTATAGAAGAGGACAACCGCTCTGTAATAGCATGAGTAGGGCTGTCCAATACGTCAAGGAGCTCAAAGAATCAAGGGAACTCTCATCAGAGAGAACAGGCTCTTCAAGAGGACTGTCTGCATGACTAGAAGAGTTGGAAGTCATCATAGCATATTGCAAAGGGGACTCATCCAAACCAGAAGGGGAGAACACAAAGGCATCAACCATGGATGCAAAAGCTCCCACACGGACAAGCCTAGTAGACAAAAGCATGACATATCCAACCATTGTAGCTCGAAGCCATAAAAGCATGAGAAAAGCATAAGCATGCCTCGGAGCCATAAATGCATAAGCATCCCCAAAACATATGAGTATACATAACTTTGCAATGTGTCATACCATGTACTCACATACATGTCCAGCCAAGAACAACAGGTGGCAAATAAACCTGCAAGAATCAAGCTCCAATAAAAGCCCAAATATCTGTGTAAAAGCATCCAAATAAGAGGCTCTGTAAAATACATAGCAGCAGACCATGTGCATACACGGGTGGCCATAAAGATCAACTGCTCCCTGACATAAATGGGCAATAGCAGCCCAAATAGCATAGATGCCATGCAACAGAGAAGCATGACAGCCATAACTGTAAATCCCAAGCACTATCCAAGTCCACTGATCAATAAGTATCTTGCATATCAAATGCAAACGAGCAATCATAACTCAATAGGCAACTGTCAAAACAAGGGAGCAGTTCATTGCTCAATACCTGTAAGTTCATCCAAGTAATAGCAAGATCCATAATCAGAGCATCAAATCCCATATAGCATCCAAGGTTTTAACTGATAAGCCAAATCAAGTGTTAAAGTATTCCAAAAAAGACTCAAATGCATCCCAAGTAGTTGGGAGCACCTCGTAAGACATAGGCATAACTAATCACTGTGTAAAAGCACTTCAAGCCAGTTTATTCCAGAAGGGAAAACTTGTACAAAACTGAGCAAATAATAGCTCAAAGCAGGTCCAAAATGATCCTCAACCAAGAGCATAACATGCCTATATGTCCAACATCCAAACCAAAGTGCCACAGGGTATTAATGAGCATGAGGCATGTACTTTCATTGAGAAAATAGCATTCAGTCCTGAATTTCCAGCATGAAAATGATAGTGAAAATATGATCCATAAGAGCTCAATGTGGCCCATAAAGCATCTCCAAGCAATAACGGAACATCTACCAGTATACCAACATCAAATGAGCATAAGAATCATGACCATGCGAGCATAGATGACTCTGCTTATATTCCAACAAGCTATCCATAGTGAATAATGAAAGGCTGAAGGTCAAGACCACAAAGAAGTGCCCAAAAAACTTCAATGCCAATGTTGGGTAAGTTGCCCAAGGAGTGGCTAATGCTTTAGCAATAATTACCAAGTGCCAAAGCTGAAAAGAAACCTAATGTAACACCACGTGCTGACCTATAAATGCTCATGGAGAATCACATTAAAAAATAGGTGCAGTTTTAGGAGAGGCCACGTTGGTCAAGTTTGTGCTGAGGGGAGGGCTGAGGTGGTTAGCTACCATGGGAGCCACAAGAGGACTCAAGAGGGCCTATACAAGACCTTAATGAAGTGCCCGAGGTGCAAAATAATAAAAAATGACTGTGGGTTGTCTGAGGATATGGCGCAGCCTGCGTGCTAATCCTAGGCCTGGGGGGACTCCACATGGACTGAGGGAGTAGTGAGGTGGGGTCACAAGAGACCCAAAGAAGCCAATAAAGGCCTCTACTAAGCTCACATAAGGAAGGAAGCAACCAATGCTTCAGGAAGAAGCTTCAACCATGGCTACCCTATTTCAAAACCCTGATGTACTTGAAAATGACTGAGGGAGAAGACCTCATACCTCATGTAGATGTCGGGAAGAGCTTGCGAAGGAGTGGCTCTGATACCAGTTGAAAGGGATGCAGGAGACACGGGAGAGAAGAGCACACACAATGTAGGTGCTGTCAACAATGTTATGACAGCCTTATTGCACTTTCATATATATATGAATAAAGAATATGGGCGGTCACTGTACATAGGCAGGCCCAAGGGCCTTTTACCCCAACACTATGCTACTCTAATGATACATGAGCATACAATCTCTGAGATAACTTAAGGAAGTTGAGGAAAATTTTATGGTAACAATTTATAACTCAATTGATATTGCAATAGTAGGGGATCATTACAAATGCAGGGCTTATTACATCTCATGAAGAGCTTTTTGGGACTTTTAAGCATCTTCAAAGATGTCGGTATCCTCATCACTATCTGGTTCTTGAGAGAAGTCGAATGCAAAACTTGTGCGGTTTTGCTTTGTTGCCAATTCCTCCTCTTCTCGATCCAATTCGAGACAATCAACTTGGATATGTCCTAGCTCATTTTCAAAGGAAGCATCGATGATTGGGGCATCACTTTCGGACGTGCCCTATCTCTTTGCACTCATGGAACTTCTTTCCTTGGTCTTTTGAATCATCATAGCCTTCTTTAGTGTTTGTTAGGAAGTAATCATCTTCAAGAAGTTGATCTCCATTAGGCCTGGTCAAAGCTTTAGCTTGTATAAGAGCATCTTGCAAGTTAGTTGGCCTTAGGGATTCTAGATGAGTGTCAAGCGGTTGATTCAATCCATGGCAAAATTTGGCCACTTATTGGGTAACATCCATAGGCGCTACATATTTATGTAGTGTCAAAAACTAGAAATAATAAGCCTATAGGCTTAACCCTAGTTGGCACAAGGAAAATAACTTGTTCATCTTGATGGTACGATAGGAAGGCAGCAAGTATCTTTTTCATATGGCCTTCTTAATATCTTCCCAGCTAACAAGGGTTTCATTGATAGCATTGTCTCAATACCATTGCTTCCACCATAAGCATGCCTCACCTATCAAGTTTAGCCTTGCAATTATTGTTAGCTTCACTTATTCTTGTCGCATCAAAATAATCTTCAAGGGTTTCGATCCAAATTTTAGCATCACTCTCAACATTGGATCCTTTTCTTGTGAACTCAGGTGGCTTGATTTGCTTCAAGAGGAACTTCTTTTCTTGAAACTTAGCATCCATGTTGATAGAATTTGCCTAATAATCAAAATCATATCATTTAGGCAATTTCTATAGGATAGCTTCAACTCTTTCACTCTTGAACTTACAAGTTAAAAAGTTAAGCCAATACAAGTATATAATGTTACTAACTTATTTGTTTCGCTTTGATACCATGTGTGAGGTGCCCAATTGAGAACCCCTTAATGACATGATTTAGTGGTCCATCGAGAGACTTTTCTTAAGCAACACTGCCAGGTACTCCTTAGAATAACACGGGGTTTGTCACCTAGGTGCTCTCAAGTCTACTCTGCAATGAAAGTCTCTAGCTATAATCCATAAGGATCTCCGATTCCTAATTCAACTAATAGATCTAGAGGATGTCCCTATCATTCCCCTAGCCTTTCTTGGAATCCAAGTGATTGCTACCAAGCAAGTCACTACTAATGCACTCATTGATGAAGGTTCTGACTAAAACATACTTCCATATCATGTCTAGATGCAATTGGGCCGACCCACTTTGACACCTACTCACACTAAAATCAATCCATACAGTGTCCAACCTTACTTGCACCTCGGCAAATGTAAGCTCTTGCTTATTGTTGAGATTGATATGAACCCCCTTCTTTTTTATGTTCTCAAAAATAGAGAAGATATGGGGAAAGAACTTCTCTTGGGCCAACCCTTTAAGTATCAAGGTTCTATGCAAGATCAACATACTATGTTGATCAGTGCATTCTCTTTGTAGGAAAACTACCAACTATTCCTTCCACTCTCCTCAATCCAATGGGCCCTTACTCCACCAATTGCTCCAAGTCTAGCACTACCACACACATTGCTTGTTAGTTAGGCTTCAAGATTCAAGTCTAAGAATCCTATTTTTTCTCCTTTGGTATCTTCAGGCTTTGTTTATTGCAAACTTGTTAAATCTTTTGAGTCTTTGCAATCATTAGATCAAACCATAAGCATAACATGCAACTATGTGAAAAATTAGTATATGTAAAGGGTATTTTTTTGGTCTCATGCAATCCTTGTATTCAATAAAAATTTTCTTTTTGAAATATAGATGTTATTTATGTATAGTGAGAAATGGTTATTGATTTATATAACAAAAGAGTTAGTTTATACCACAAGTTCACTCAACTTTCGAATCTACAATTCATATTGTTCTAAATTATATTGAAGAGATGCATGATTATTAAGAAAATGGGATGTAATGACTAGGAATGTGATATAGACAATCGCATCTCATATCATGTCATTTTGGCCTAATTGAGTAGTAACATGCAACTATTTCTTAGTTAGGAGCTTTTGGAGTAGAGAATGTAATAGTTGCTCCCATAATGCGAAGTTGCACACAATAGTTGGATTTAGGATTTTGCAAGAATGCATACATAATGCAAACTGTATTCAAAGGTGTCAAAGTAGAAGATTTACAATACTAAGTATATTGTAGAGTGAACACTCATACATACATGTCATGGGGGAAAAAACCTCCTAGTGAGGAAAAAAGTGACCCAATGGTCCTACCTATATTCACGAGTATCACTACCAAAATATGGTCAAAATTTCCCCTTGGGAGTGATGTAGTGAATAAGAATCAACAATCATGTGTAAGTAGGTGCCAAGATGGTACCTTTGGTCAATCCACAAAGGGAAGTAAGGTCAAAGCTTTTCAGAAAGCTTCAAATAGGATGGTGATGGCAAATGACTAATGATCCTAAGTGTATTCACACATGGCACTACCAAAATATAGTAGCAATAGATGCTAGTAGTCATAGGAAAATAAAATCATATACATTGGACCACAATTGAAAGTCTTTATGGCTCTTCAACATTAGCTATTAATTGTCTTTTTATGTTGGTAGTGAAGGCTTAAGTGGCATATCATTCTCATTTGAATGGGCTTTGTACTTTTGCTTTCTATTCTAGCTCTTGTATCTTCTCTACAGAGCTTGGCTAATCACATTCATTAGCTCCCCTTGGGCTTTAAGCATCTCTTAATTACTTTCTTACCCCCTCTCTAGACTTTGCACCTAATTTGATATGATTGTTCTACTTCCCATCTATAAATAAGATAATGCATCTTTACTAAAAGCAATGATGATTTTGACATTGGGAAAGCTAAAGTGTATCCTTTGTGTATCAAGCTCAATATTGCACTTAACAACATGCTTGAAGGTACATCCAAGTAGGATTTCTTTTCCCAAATCTTCTTGATCTAAAAACAAAGAACACAAGAGGGACGCTTTCCATGTTAACTGACATTGTCATCTTGTACTTTCTAGAGAGAGTAAGGTGTTCCCCTATATGGGTAGATTGTAGCATTGGTTGGCACAAGATCTAGTTGCTTAATTTTTGTTAATGTGTTATAAGTGATAATATTGAAATTAGATCCTCCATTGATGAGAGGATCTAAAATATGATTATATATTAGCTTGACCTTTTAGGGAGGTGGTGCTAGCTCTTTGTTTCTTGGATCAATCTTTGTATCTTGACTTTTCTCACAAAAATGTTTTGTCTTGTAGATCCAACAACTTTATTAAAGGCTTCCTTTCACTTAGGAAATATAGATACAAGTGTGCAATTTCAAATTTAGACCACCCTGGTTCTATCTTGTTATCTCATTCTACTCCTATTTCTCTAGCCATCGAGATAACACATGTTTGTATTGACCACAATGTTAATAACAAAATTCCTCCCTAGTTTGCATCATTCCTCGACCTCTACCACCTCCAAGAATCATCATATGAATTGATTAATATTCCATCAAGATTGGATTACCCTCTTTGTCATAAGAGATATAGAGATTCTCATAAAGCTCATCCTCTAGTGGTTTCTCCACATAATGGGCAATAATGTAGCTGGGTAGGTGTATAGTGATTGGGCCTAATGGTCTTGAAAGCCATGTTACATTGATATCTTTCCTAGTTGTGCAAGTATTTACTCATTTGGTATAGGTACATCAAATGGTCATCCTTTGGCATGTAGCAGCTATCTATTGGCTTAATAAGGATTGTTAGCATATGAGTGGACACTAGAGTTATTTAGGAACATGACATAACTATGTCATGGCCACGCCTCCTATATTATTTCAACCATGATCTCCCATGGATGATGCTCTAATACTAGTTGAAAGAAAGCAATGGTGGAATGCAAAGTTAATGATGAGAGAGAGAGAGAGAGAGAGAGAGAGAGAGAGAGAGAGAGAGAGAGAGAGAGAGAGAGAGAGAGAGAGAGAGAGAGAGAGAGAGAGAGAGAGAGAGAGGAAGAGGGCGAGGATGGAAGAATTTCCCAATTTGCCTTCTTGTTCTTGCTTCTTTCTCTTGTGCTTTATTGCCTACTCTAATGGAGAGTGAGGAAGAGGAAGAGGGCGAGGATGGAAGAATTTCCCAATTTCTTGTGTGCCTCTCTCTTGTGTGTTTTAAAGAGCATGGATTCTTGGTGAGAAGGAGAGTTTTCTTGCAGGTTTTCATGGCCAACAATGTATTTGCAGCCTCTACTTGACTGGGTTGTGGTTCATCTTGTGCTGTGGCAGGGTGCTCTTCAATTACTGAGTGCCTGGATATACTTTGATAAGGTAACTTATCCTTTTTCCAAGTTGTGCTTGTGTCAAAATGCCCAATATGGGGTTTTAAAAGTTTGATTATGGTTCCTAATGTGTTATATGTGTTTTTGATGCATATGGTATGCAATGGATACATACTCATGGAGTCTTCTTTAGATAATTGTGTGTCAATCTTCAAGCAATCAATAATGAAAAGATTATCAACAAAACATAAGTCATCCATGTACTCGAAAGACATCTTGAAAGTTGAAAGCATATCAAATCATTTAAATTTGGCAGGCTTTTTAATAAAAAATACTTCAAAGAAGTGCAAATATAAATTACACCAAAGTGGAGAGCAAGGGTATCCCATTGGGATACCTTTAATTTGTGGTTTAATTGTTTGCCATACCCTGATAAGGCAATTAAATAGTAATTCTCAAGCCAACGTATCCAAGTTTTTTTGCAAGTCAAAGTAAACCAATCATTGATTTCATTTTAGTATATTTTCCTTCACGTGCGATTGCTTCATAGCATGATGTAATGTTGAAGGTATGAATTGTATGTATTTGGTCTAGTAGATTAACCAAAAATCATATTGGTTTTGAGTAATCCAATATGCATTGGTTGGACACTTGGAAAATATGGCAAGGTCCTTGTGTAAAGCAGGTTGATGAATTTTTTGTTGAATGATATGTGGGCATCGTTTTGGGGGCTTGCAGATGACCATGAGCCTATGATTTGCTAGAGGGGTTGTCGACTACCGTTCTTGCAATTTCAAATGAATGTTAATAGGTTTAATGCCTTGCTACAACAATTGAGTCGTCAAATGAACGGTCACAATTGAGGAGGACTTGCTCAGGATGAGGCTTATGATCTATTATTGTCTTGTTTATATTATTTTAAAAGTGCTTGGGCCAGTGCTTTTTTTGTGATGATGTGTGCTTCCTTTTGCCTATATTAGTTTTAATGTAATGAGGCTAAGCTAAGTAAAATGTATTGGGTACCTACAATGTGATGTGATGCCTCTTTCTTGAGGTTTGATCTATATAAATAATTATCATGTCTTGCAATGTGGATATAACTTTATTGATTTTTGCAATATAATGCATGTGAGAGTAATATTCTCTAATTGTATGGTCTAATTGTAATGTTTGAATATTCATCTCTCTCTCTCTCTCTCTCTCTCTCTCTATCTCTCTCTCTCTCTCCAACATTTGGATGAAGCTTATGATCTATTGTTGTCTCGCTTATGTTATTTTGAAGTGATTGGGCCACTGCTTTTTTTGTGATAACGTGTGTTTCCTTTTTTTATAACAAGGCTAAATTGAGCAAAATGTATTGGATACCTACAATGTGATGTGATGCCTCTTTCTTGAGGTTTGATATATACAAAGAATTATCATTATCATGTCGAACAATGTGGATATAACTTTATTCATTTTTGCAGTGTAATGCATGTGAGAGCAATATTCTCTAATTGTATGGTCTAATTGTAATGTTTGAATATTCCTCTCTCTCTCTCTCTCTCTCTCTCTCTCTCTCTCTCCCCAACATTTGGTACAATTTATAGGGACTTGAATTAGATTAGAGTTATAATATGCATTTTTCTCTCTTTTTAAGAGTTTGTAAATATTGATCGCATTTATAATTCTATGTATGTGTCCATTGCCTCTTTCTTGAGGTTTGATCTATAGAAAGACTTATTATATATTGCAATCTAGAGAGAAAATTTCATTGATTTTTGCAATGTAGTACGTATCAGGGAATAATATTCTCTATAAAATACTTGGATATGGAGATCTCTCTCTCTCTCTCTCTCTCTCTCTCTCTCTCTCTCCCCAATATTTGTTTCAATGTATAGGAACTTGCATTGGATTGGAATAATGTGCATTCTTTCTCTTTTGAAGAGTTTGTAAATATTAAACACATTTTTATTTTTAAGTATATATTTTTCGGATAAACATGAGTGTTTGTAAGTTAAATGTCCTATTCCATTGCCTCTTTCTTGAGGTTTGATCTATAGAAAAACTTATTATGTCTTGCAATTTACAAAGAAGAGTTCATTGATTTTTGCAATGTAGTATGTATGAGAGAGTAATATTCTATGTAAAATACTTGGATATGGACAACTCTCTCTCTCTCTCTCTCTCTCTCTCTCTCTCTCTCTCTCCAATATTTGTTTCAATGTCTAGGGACTTGCACTGGATTAGAATAATGCGCATTCTTTATCTTTTGAAGAGTTTGTAAATATTAAATATATTTTTATTTTAAAGTTATTAGTATGGGGAATAATTTAAGAATCCTAACGTTTTAGGTATATTGCGCATTCATGTTGAAGAGTGATGTTTGGGTTTGAGTTATAGGCTTTAGGGGATCACTTACCGGTTAGATATAGTTTTTTTTCGTATGTCTTTGGATTAGATATCTAATTGTATAGAACATATAAAAATATATGATTCTGATTTTGGCTGTTATTATTCCTTGCGCGTAAGAGCATTGTGTTGATTCTAATTACTGCAATGTTTTGGATTATGTGATTCTAGACCGATTCTACTTTTAAGTCTTTTTGAAAATACTAATCCCAATCAAGTCTCTCCTTGAAAGAATGCATGGCCTCTCTTGATGTGTAGGCTTTGTGAGAATCCAATCAATATGGAATTTCGCATCGGACAACTAGCAAGGATTATGTGTTACGTATTCGTAGGCATAGACTCAACTCTACGTGACATAGATGACGACATGTTGCTAGGCTTAGGGCTCAAATGGAAAAACATGACCGAAAGGGGGACAAAGAGATGTGTTCTACTATAGTTGAGTGTCAGAACGTTTTGTAAGGAGGGGCTCTAAATCATGGTAGCTTGATTCATGAGGGAGTTCACAGTTTGATTGAGTAGCAATTTGCTATGGATTATAATTATGATACTGAAAATCACCAAAAACTAGGAAATCCTGTGATTAATGAGTCACATGTCAATAATGCTCCAACCTTTAGTCCTCAAAATGGAGGTTTTTGCTCCATTTTACATGCTTTGCCTCCAGTGGATATTCATCCTGCAACTACAATATTGTTATTTCAAGACCAGATTGTGTATTGAATGGGGAGTCTTTCTAAGATGTGTGAGCAATGTTCGACTACATTGTGGAGATGTGAGGCTCAAGTGCAGGGGTCAGTTTTGTTTGGTAAACATTATTGTCAAAATGGAAAAGCAATGTTGCCACTGTTGCAATACCCGCCACCGTTATTGCATGATTTGTTGCATGGTATGCATCCTCAAAGTAGAGTATTTAAAAATAATATACAAGCATATAATAGTGCTCTTGTATTTGTGTCACTTGGTGCCAATGTTGATGAGTTTTTATCTGTTATGGGAAATTCTTATACCTTTAGAGTGCATGGCTCCATTTATCATCGTATAGGCCCTTTGATTCCTAATGTGCAATGACAGGAAAGGCCAAGATTTGCACATTTTTATGTTTATGATCCTGAGCATGAGTTATCTAATCGATTGGATTTTATGCCTAATTTATTGCCAAATTTGCTTGGGGAGCTTCAGTCTATGATGCATCAACACAATGCATATGCACAAGCTTTTAGATCCGCGGGTATGCAATTGCAAAACAATCCCTTGTATGATTTGAGAATGACTATTTTTGGAGTTCAACAGGCTAATAGACAATACTCAGCTCCAGTGGCACAACTGAGGTTGTGGCTATTATGCCAAGACAAGGTGATGAGAATACTCTTAATCATCGAGACATACATGTCTATAGTCGAGATGGATGATGTATTGCTATTTCAAACTTACATAGGGCATATATGCCAATGCTATACGTTCTTCTTTTTCCTATGGGTGATGATGGTTGGCATGTAAAGGTACCTTATAGTGGTGTTAATGTTCCAATTAATATACATGGATTATCTAATAAGGATTGTGTTACTCATATGCAATTTTATGCATTTCGACTACAAGTGTGTGAGGACATTGAGGTGTGCATGTTGCGGGGTGGTCGATTGTTGCAACAATTTATTGTTGATGCTTACTGTAGTACAGAGCAATGTAGGTTGGCTTGGTGTCGTCAAAATCAATTGATTTTACACTCAGAAGTTTATAAGGGCTGAGTAGATATGATGGGAGTGATGGATGATGGGCTAGTGGGAATTATTGGTGCCTTTGTTGGTAAAAGGGTGGTTTTGCCATCTTCTTTTACTAGTGGGCCAAGGCACATGTATCAATTGTATCAGGATGCCATGGCTATAGTGCGGAGTAAGGTAAAGCCTGATCTCTTTATAACAATGACATGTAATCCAAAGTGGTTAGAGATAACTAATGCTTTGTTGCCCTAGACAAACTGCTTATGATTGTCTTGATTTGACTACTCGAGTCTTTCATAAAAAACATGCTGATGCAATGCATACATTGTTGAAAAGGAATCTATTTGGGAATGTTGCAGGCTAAGTTTCAAAAGCGGGGCTACCGCATTCTCATACTTTGCTAATTTTGGAGCACACATTTGAACCCTCTGAAGAATGCCATTATGATCTTTGTGCTGATTTTCTTGATAAAGCAAAGTTTTTAACTTTGTTTGAGACTATCTCAAAATGTAATGTCCATGGTCCTTGTTGCGGTGCAATGAATCCCAAGAGCCCTTGCATGCACAATGGTCGATGTACTAAAAGAATTCCCTTGAAGGTTTGTGAATGTAACAACTGTTGATAGCTCTGGCTATCCTATTTATAGAACATGAGATGATGGAAAGACAGTCACAATAAAGGGTAATACTATTGATAATCGATGGATTGTTCCATACAATTCTTACTTGAGTAAAAAATACAATGCATATATAAATATTGAGGTATGCTCAACGGTGGCAGCTAGTATTTGTATAAGTATATATACAAGGGACATGATCGTGCAACCATTAAATTTTATGTTGGAAACTCAGGGTTGAATGGTAGAGCTTTTGTGAAGTGGATGAGATCGAGAGTTATTTAGATGCACGGTATGTTTCTGCTTCGGAAGCATGTTGTGAGAATATATGACTATGCATTGCACAATGAGAAGCCTGATATACAACAATTGTAGGTGCACTTGTGTGATGAGAATTGTGTGGTGTTTCAAGATATAGACAATATATCAGATGTTATGTAGAATGAAGATATAAGGAAAACTACTCTTATGGAATGGTTTGTGTGCAATCGTATTCATCCAAAGGCTCGAGCTATTCACTATCAAGACTTCCTGAAATATTGGGTGTGGAATCCACAACGAAAGGTATGGACGAAGAGAAAGGAAATATGTATGGTCGAATATACCTTCTGCCGCCCACATCTGGTGAGCGTTATTACTTGCGAATGCTCTTGACAGTGTCTCGAGGATGTACGTCTTTTGATGTTTTTCATATTGTTAGCAACATGGTGTACAACACTTTTAAGGAAGCCTGCATTGCAAAGAGTGTGTTAGAGGGTGATGATTAGTGTGTTGTGTACTTGGAAGAAGTTGCATCTGTACAAATTGGTGCCCAGTTGCATGCTTTGTTTGCTGTAATTTTGATCTTCTGTGAGCTTGCACAGCCTAGTCAGCTTTGGGATAGGTTTATGTCACCAATGGTAGAGGATATTTTGTATAAGTTACAACTAGAGCATGTGTATATATCTTTTGTAGTTCTACAACAAGAGGCATCAAACATGGCTTTATTGCATCTTTAGGATCTTTTATGATAGCATGGGTGAAGATTGTCTGACTTTGATGGATTGCCAGAACCTCGTCGAACTTAGGAACTTAAATCTAGCAAAAGGTTTGTGTAATGGTACACGGTTAATATGTAAGGCATTCGATAAAAAGGTGATAGATGCTGAGATAATAACAAGGACAAATGTAGGGGAATGAGTTTTCATTCCTAGGATCACTTTTATTCCTAGCACCTTGCAATTTCCATTTACTATGAGGCGGAGGCAATTTCTTGTGGTGTTTGCTATGACGATCAATAAGTTGCAAGACCAAACTTTATTTGTTGTTGGTCTTTACTTAAAGACACTGGTATTTACACATGGTCAGTTGTATGTTGCATTTTCAAGGGTGAAATCCTCATGTGGTGTGAGGGTCTTACTGGATGAGAATGGAAGTGTTGGGAATGTCATGACAAACATTGTGTACAAGGATGTACTTCAGAAGATGCAATAAGGTGCATTGCTTTTTTGCAGAGATGCATACAAAGATGTATCTTTTGGAGGGTGGAATGATATGCTTGCATTTTTGTAGAGATGTATCCACCGAATTTTGACGGCTTTGTAGTCCTCGCTTGGCATATATGTGAAATGGCCTTTGTGGTATATTCGGTTGGCATATACTTGGTAGTAATTGAGTATTTTCTACACTATATATAAGTGTTTGCTTGACTTTTGCAGATGCCTACTCCAAGCTGGGGCTATTATCCACTAGCTTCTGAGTATCAGAAGGAATTGCAGTGTATCTTGCGCACAGTGACAACACATGATGTTATAAGAAGAACTCTTGCAAGGATCATTGAGCGTTATATGATGATGTCAATATAGAGATTTTGCTTCCACTTTTTATTGAGGTGGTGCATTGCGGGTATACTCAATGTTTTTGAGTGCATATGGGTGAAGCTGAGCAGGAAAAGAGGTTTCAATGATCTCACACTGATAGAATATCGAGGAGGTGGCTGGCGTATGAATTTAAGGACCTCAGTTGTTTTGTGACGCTACATCAAGCTATGACAATGCCTATCGAGTGGTTTGCAAATGTTAGGCAAGGTATTGTTATTCTAATGTTAAGTAATCATTGTCAATTGTTAGATGTGTTCACGTTTACGTTGTGGGATTTTCAAATTTTAGGTGCAAGAAAGAGAGGAAAGACTATCATGTCCCTTGTACCATCACTGGGACGAAGAGTGGCAATGGGACTTGCTTCACTTGGGCATATTGTGTTGGAGAATGGGAATTTTCCCAGTGATTCCTCAAAGAAAAGAAAGCTTCATTTTGGTTAGGCCCCATGAGAAGTTTCAAAATTTTTGTAGCGTTTGGATGTAGATGCATAGGCATAACCAAGGAGTGACACTTTGTGGTTTGTTAATACTCGGATTTATGGTACAAAGTTATTGGCATAGTCTCTGGAGCAAACTTTGGTTTTAGGCTTTGCTTCACTTGTGTGGATTATTAATACTGCTGAGAGTCTGTATGTGATACTTGGATACGCTTAAACTTTGTGGTTTGTTTTGGTGTAGCAATGTTATTTCTGATTGTAACATCCAAGGATCATGTAGAGCTACTTCTAACTGTTTGTGCAGAGCAAGCATGGATGCAACTACAATATTAGTACATGGTCATTGCATGTATGTATGAGTTTATGTACTCCTAAATGCAAATGCATGTTTGGCCTTTTATACATGCGTGTAAGAGAGAGAGAGAGAGAGAGAGAGAGAGAGAGAGAGAGAGAGAGAGAGAGAGAGAGAGAGAGAGAGAGAGAGAGAGAGAGAGAGAGAGAGAGAGAGAGAGAGAGAGAGAGAGAGAGAGAGAGAGAGAGAGAGAGAGAGAGAGAGAGAGAGAGAGAGAGAGAGAGAGAGAGAGAACATATGTTATCTTCAAAATACAAGAATACACAACATGTACATATACAAGGGTTACTTGCCTAGACTTTGGCCATTGGCCTTTTCCCAAACAAAATCATCTACTAAGTTATGTGGATGGGAAATTGAATAGTGATGGGAGAGATGTTGAAATTTCGTGACCCAAAGGGGTAAAAAGTTTTTTTTATAAAAAGCGCTTGCCTATCACTTGTAATGAAATAAATGTGAGGAGAGAAAGACAAACAAAGCTCACCAAAAGTTGATCAATAGAAGAAAGCCCATGATCTTCCAAGAAACTTTACTAAGTACAAGAAGGGAGATATTTCCAAAACACTTTACTAACTACAAGAAAGGAGATTAACTAATAGTGATGTTGGGAGTGAAAAGAGAGTCGATGTCCAATGAACTAATTAGGGAATTCAATAGATATATAAGAGATGAACATAGTAGAAGATGAAGAAACATTCAAACCTAGCTTTGTCACAAAGGGTCTCACCAAACCATTTATAGTTGCAAGCTAACAATCAAAGGTGAAGCAATGATGTATTAACAAAATTCATGGAGGGATTCCAAGAGAGAAATGGGGAAGAAAGAACAAAATCATAGAGAAAAGGAGAAAAAAAAGATATTGTCCCAATATCATTTCAACCATCAAGCTCAAAGCAAAAGAAGGGGGCTTTTGATGAGCTATTGTGTTTTTATTGTGTGCATTTCAAGGCTTATGTGATAAAGTGTGTTTGGATGTGTTCCCATGTAGCATGCATATGCAAGTGCATATGTGTGTTTTGAAATTTGATTTGGGTATTAATTGTAAGTGAAATGAGGGCGAAAGGGGTTAGAAATTTTTTGATTGTTAATATAAGGGAATCTGTGTGTGTGTGTGTGTGTGTGTGAGTGACACCCCTTTCCCAAGGTAGGGCCAAATGGTGGAGAGTAAGCCTACCAAACGGCCCTACTCCCCATAGAATGACACAATGACCTTGCTAAAATCCATTCTCAATCTAGGAAAAGGTCCCTTTTGAAGGAAATTGTAATGTGATTTTGTATAGTATACATGTGAAAGCCATTATTTTGAAAAAGGTAAATTAGATGCAACAAATCTTGGTATGTAGTACACACAAATGAGGCATTATAGATAATGGGAAAACCTAGGAAAAGCATACCTTTTGAACCGCATTTTTGGAGTATTGTTGATAACCGAGAAATATGTGCAAATATAGGCACCAAAATGTGGTCAATATGAAAGCATTATTTGTAAACTAACTCATTGCAATTGTACCCCTTTGTAAAAAAATAAAATATGAAGCAATGTAAAATGTGTAGTCCAAAAGGCTCACAATTTAAAATGTAGAAAGAAAAGGAAAGGTCAAACACCTTTTGTCTCATTTCAAAAATTGAAGGGTCTTTAGACCTTAGCCAAGATGTATGCAAATTCAATATTATAATATCAAGAAAAAGAAAAGGAAGAGGCTTGTCGGGTGATTTGAGAAGGTGGGAGGTTGAGGTGGTTACACCCTCTCTCTTCCTTTATCTTCTCCTCTCACGCTTCATTTCTCCCTCTCTCATTTTGGCACAACATTTGCCTTCTTGTTCTTGCTTCTTTCTCTTGTGCTTTATTGCCTACTCTAATGGAGAGTGAGGAAGAGGAAGAGGGCGAGGATGGAAGAATTTCCCAATTTCTTGTGTGCCTCTCTCTTGTGTGTTTTAAAGAGCATGGATTCTTGGTGAGAAGGAGAGTTTTCTTGCAGGTTTTCATGGCCAACAATGTATTTGCAGCCTCTACTTGACTGGGTTGTGGTTCATCTTGTGCTGTGGCAGGGTGCTCTTCAATTACTGAGTGCCTGGATATACTTTGATAAGGTAACTTATCCTTTTTCCAAGTTGTGCTTGTGTCAAAATGCCCAATATGGGGTTTTAAAAGTTTGATTATGGTTCCTAATGTGTTATATGTGTTTTTGATGCATATGGTATGCAATGGATACATACTCATGGAGTCTTCTTTAGATAATTGTGTGTCAATCTTCAAGCAATCAATAATGAAAAGATTATCAACAAAACATAAGTCATCCATGTACTCGAAAGACATCTTGAAAGTTGAAAGCATATCAAATCATTTAAATTTGGCAGGCTTTTTAATAAAAAATACTTCAAAGAAGTGCAAATATAAATTACACCAAAGTGGAGAGCAAGGGTATCCCATTGGGATACCTTTAATTTGTGGTTTAATTGTTTGCCATACCCTGATAAGGCAATTAAATAGTAATTCTCAAGCCAACGTATCCAAGTTTTTTTGCAAGTCAAAGTAAACCAATCATTGATTTCATTTTAGTATATTTTCCTTCACGTGCGATTGCTTCATAGCATGATGTAATGTTGAAGGTATGAATTATATGTATTTGGTCTAGTAGATTAACCAAAAATCATATTGATTTTGAGTAATCCAATATGCATTGGTTGGACACTTGGAAAATATGGCAAGGTCCTTGTGTAAAGCAGGTTGATGAATTTTTTGTTGAATGATATGTGGGCATCGTTTTGGGGGCTTGCAGATGACCATGAGCCTATGATTTGCTAGAGGGGTTGTCGACTACCGTTCTTGCAATTTCAAATGAATGTTAATAGGTTTAATGCCTTGCTACAACAATTGAGTCGTCAAATGAACGGTCACAATTGAGGAGGACTTGCTCAGGATGAGGCTTATGATCTATTATTGTCTTGTTTATATTATTTTAAAAGTGCTTGGGCCAGTGCTTTTTTTGTGATGATGTGTGCTTCCTTTTGCCTATATTAGTTTTAATGTAATGAGGCTAAGCTGAGTAAAATGTATTGGGTACCTACAATGTGATGTGATGCCTCTTTCTTGAGGTTTGATCTATATAAATAATTATCATGTCTTGCAATGTGGATATAACTTTATTGATTTTTGCAATATAATGCATGTGAGAGTAATATTCTCTAATTGTATGGTCTAATTGTAATGTTTGAATATTCATCTCTCTCTCTCTCTCTCTCTCTCTCTCTCTCTCTCTCTCTCTCTCCAACATTTGGATGAAGCTTATGATCTATTGTTGTCTCGCTTATGTTATTTTGAAGTGATTGGGCCACTGCTTTTTTTGTGATAACGTGTGTTTCCTTTTTTTATAACAAGGCTAAATTGAGTAAAATGTATTGGATACCTACAATGTGATGTGATGCCTCTTTCTTGAGGTTTGATATATACAAAGAATTATCATTATCATGTCGAACAATGTGGATATAACTTTATTCATTTTTGCAGTGTAATGCATGTGAGAGCAATATTCTCTAATTGTATGGTCTAATTGTAATGTTTGAATATTCTCTCTCTCTCTCTCTCTCTCTCTCTCTCTCTCTCTCTCTCTCTCCCCAACATTTGGTACAATTTATAGGGACTTGAATTAGATTAGAGTTATAATATGCATTTTTCTCTCTTTTTAAGAGTTTGTAAATATTGATCGCATTTATAATTCTATGTATGTGTCCATTGCCTCTTTCTTGAGGTTTGATCTATAGAAAGACTTATTATATATTGCAATCTAGAGAGAAAATTTCATTGATTTTTGCAATGTAGTACGTATCAGGGAATAATATTCTCTATAAAATACTTGGATATGGAGATCTCTCTCTCTCTCTCTCTCTCTCTCTCTCTCTCTCTCTCTCTCTCTCTCCCCAATATTTGTTTCAATGTATAGGAACTTGCATTGGATTGGAATAATGTGCATTCTTTCTCTTTTGAAGAGTTTGTAAATATTAAACACATTTTTATTTTTAAGTATATATTTTTCGGATAAACATGAGTGTTTGTAAGTTAAATGTCCTATTCCATTGCCTCTTTCTTGAGGTTTGATCTATAGAAAAACTTATTATGTCTTGCAATTTACAAAGAAGAGTTCATTGATTTTTGCAATGTAGTATGTATGAGAGAGTAATATTCTATGTAAAATACTTGGATATGGACAACTCTCTCTCTCTCTCTCTCTCTCTCTCTCTCTCCAATATTTGTTTCAATGTCTAGGGACTTGCACTGGATTAGAATAATGCGCATTCTTTATCTTTTGAAGAGTTTGTAAATATTAAATATATTTTTATTTTAAAGTTATTAGTATGGGGAATAATTTAAGAATCCTAACGTTTTAGGTATATTGCGCATTCATGTTGAAGAGTGATGTTTGGGTTTGAGTTATAGGCTTTAGGGGATCACTTACCGGTTAGATATAGTTTTTTTTCGTATGTCTTTGGATTAGATATCTAATTGTATAGAACATATAAAAATATATGATTCTGATTTTGGCTGTTATTATTCCTTGCGCGTAAGAGCATTGTGTTGATTCTAATTACTGCAATGTTTTGGATTATGTGATTCTAGACCGATTCTACTTTTAAGTCTTTTTGAAAATACTAATCCCAATCAAGTCTCTCCTTGAAAGAATGCATGGCCTCTCTTGATGTGTAGGCTTTGTGAGAATCCAATCAATATGGAATTTCGCATCGGACAACTAGCAAGGATTATGTGTTACGTATTCGTAGGCATAGACTCAACTCTACGTGACATAGATGACGACATGTTGCTAGGCTTAGGGCTCAAATGGAAAAACATGACCGAAAGGGGGACAAAGAGATGTGTTCTACTATAGTTGAGTGTCAGAACGTTTTGTAAGGAGGGGCTCTAAATCATGGTAGCTTGATTCATGAGGGAGTTCACAGTTTGATTGAGTAGCAATTTGCTATGGATTATAATTATGATACTGAAAATCACCAAAAACTAGGAAATCCTGTGATTAATGAGTCACATGTCAATAATGCTCCAACCTTTAGTCCTCAAAATGGAGGTTTTTGCTCCATTTTACATGCTTTGCCTCCAGTGGATATTCATCCTGCAACTACAATATTGTTATTTCAAGACCAGATTGTGTATTGAATGGGGAGTCTTTCTAAGATGTGTGAGCAATGTTCGACTACATTGTGGAGATGTGAGGCTCAAGTGCAGGGGTCAGTTTTGTTTGGTAAACATTATTGTCAAAATGGAAAAGCAATGTTGCCACTGTTGCAATACCCGCCACCGTTATTGCATGATTTGTTGCATGGTATGCATCCTCAAAGTAGAGTATTTAAAAATAATATACAAGCATATAATAGTGCTCTTGTATTTGTGTCACTTGGTGCCAATGTTGATGAGTTTTTATCTGTTATGGGAAATTCTTATACCTTTAGAGTGCATGGCTCCATTTATCATCGTATAGGCCCTTTGATTCCTAATGTGCAATGACAGGAAAGGCCAAGATTTGCACATTTTTATGTTTATGATCCTGAGCATGAGTTATCTAATCGATTGGATTTTATGCCTAATTTATTGCCAAATTTGCTTGGGGAGCTTCAGTCTATGATGCATCAACACAATGCATATGCACAAGCTTTTAGATCCGCGGGTATGCAATTGCAAAACAATCCCTTGTATGATTTGAGAATGACTATTTTTGGAGTTCAACAGGCTAATAGACAATACTCAGCTCCAGTGGCACAACTGAGGTTGTGGCTATTATGCCAAGACAAGGTGATGAGAATACTCTTAATCATCGAGACATACATGTCTATAGTCGAGATGGATGATGTATTGCTATTTCAAACTTACATAGGGCATATATGCCAATGCTATACGTTCTTCTTTTTCCTATGGGTGATGATGGTTGGCATGTAAAGGTACCTTATAGTGGTGTTAATGTTCCAATTAATATACATGGATTATCTAATAAGGATTGTGTTACTCATATGCAATTTTATGCATTTCGACTACAAGTGTGTGAGGACATTGAGGTGTGCATGTTGCGGGGTGGTCGATTGTTGCAACAATTTATTGTTGATGCTTACTGTAGTACAGAGCAATGTAGGTTGGCTTGGTGTCGTCAAAATCAATTGATTTTACACTCAGAAGTTTATAAGGGCTGAGTAGATATGATGGGAGTGATGGATGATGGGCTAGTGGGAATTATTGGTGCCTTTGTTGGTAAAAGGGTGGTTTTGCCATCTTCTTTTACTAGTGGGCCAAGGCACATGTATCAATTGTATCAGGATGCCATGGCTATAGTGCGGAGTAAGGTAAAACCTGATCTCTTTATAACAATGACATGTAATCCAAAGTGGTTAGAGATAACTAATGCTTTGTTGCCCTAGACAAACTGCTTATGATTGTCTTGATTTGACTACTCGAGTCTTTCCTAAAAAACATGCTGATGCAATGCATACATTGTTGAAAATGAATCTATTTGGGAATGTTGCAGGCTAAGTTTCAAAAGCGGGGCTACCGCATTCTCATACTTTGCTAATTTTGGAGCACACATTTGAACCCTCTGAAGAATGCCATTATGATCTTTGTGCTGATTTTCTTGATAAAGCAAAGTTTTTAACTTTGTTTGAGACTATCTCAAAATGTAATGTCCATGGTCCTTGTTGCGGTGCAATGAATCCCAAGAGCCCTTGCATGCACAAATGGTCGATGTACTAAAAGAATTCCCTTGAAGGTTTGTGAATGTAACAACTGTTGATAGCTCTGGCTATCCTATTTATAGAACATGAGATGATGGAAAGACAGTCACAATAAAGGGTAATACTATTGATAATCGATGGATTGTTCCATACAATTCTTACTTGAGTAAAAAATACAATGCATATATAAATATTGAGGTATGCTCAACGGTGGCAGCTAGTATTTGTATAAGTATATATACAAGGGACATGATCGTGCAACCATTAAATTTTATGTTGGAAACTCAGGGTTGAATGGTAGAGCTTTTGTGAAGTGGATGAGATCGAGAGTTATTTAGATGCACGGTATGTTTCTGCTTCGGAAGCATGTTGTGAGAATATATGACTATGCATTGCACAATGAGAAGCCTGATATACAACAATTGTAGGTGCACTTGTGTGATGAGAATTGTGTGGTGTTTCAAGATATAGACAATATATCAGATGTTATGTAGAATGAAGATATAAGGAAAACTACTCTTATGGAATGGTTTGTGTGCAATCGTATTCATCCAAAGGCTCGAGCTATTCACTATCAAGACTTCCTGAAATATTGGGTGTGGAATCCACAACGAAAGGTATGGACGAAGAGAAAGGAAATATGTATGGTCGAATATACCTTCTGCCGCCCACATCTGGTGAGCGTTATTACTTGCGAATGCTCTTGACAGTGTCTCGAGGATGTACGTCTTTTGATGTTTTTCATACTGTTAGCAACATGGTGTACAACACTTTTAAGGAAGCCTGCATTGCAAAGAGTGTGTTAGAGGGTGATGATTAGTGTGTTGTGTACTTGGAAGAAGTTGCATCTGTACAAATTGGTGCCCAGTTGCATGCTTTGTTTGCTGTAATTTTGATCTTCTGTGAGCTTGCACAGCCTAGTCAGCTTTGGGATAGGTTTATGTCACCAATGGTAGAGGATATTTTGTATAAGTTACAACTAGAGCATGTGTATATATCTTTTGTAGTTCTACAACAAGAGGCATCAAACATGGCTTTATTGCATCTTTAGGATCTTTTATGATAGCATGGGTGAAGATTGTCTGACTTTGATGGATTGCCAGAACCTCGTCGAACTTAGGAACTTAAATCTAGCAAAAGGTTTGTGTAATGGTACACGGTTAATATGTAAGGAATTCGATAAAAAGGTGATAGATGCTGAGATAATAACAAGGACAAATGTAGGGGAATGAGTTTTCATTCCTAGGATCACTTTTATTCCTAGCACCTTGCAATTTCCATTTACTATGAGGCGGAGGCAATTTCTTGTGGTGTTTGCTATGACGATCAATAAGTTGCAAGACCAAACTTTATTTGTTGTTGGTCTTTACTTAAAGACACTGGTATTTACACATGGTCAGTTGTATGTTGCATTTTCAAGGGTGAAATCCTCATGTGGTGTGAGGGTCTTACTGGATGAGAATGGAAGTGTTGGGAATGTCATGACAAACATTGTGTACAAGGATGTACTTCAGAAGATGCAATAAGGTGCATTGCTTTTTTGCAGAGATGCATACAAAGATGTATCTTTTGGAGGGTGGAATGATATGCTTGCATTTTTGTAGAGATGTATCCACCGAATTTTGACGGCTTTGTAGTCCTCGCTTGGCATATATGTGAAATGGCCTTTGTGGTATATTCGGTTGGCATATACTTGGTAGTAATTGAGTATTTTCTACACTATATATAAGTGTTTGCTTGACTTTTGCAGATGCCTACTCCAAGCTGGGGCTATTATCCACTAGCTTCTGAGTATCAGAAGGAATTGCAGTGTATCTTGCGCACAGTGACAACACATGATGTTATAAGAAGAACTCTTGCAAGGATCATTGAGCGTTATATGATGATGTCAATATAGAGATTTTGCTTCCACTTTTTATTGAGGTGGTGCATTGCGGGTATACTCAATGTTTTTGAGTGCATATGGGTGAAGCTGAGCAGGAAAAGAGGTTTCAATGATCTCACACTGATAGAATATCGAGGAGGTGGCTGGCGTATGAATTTAAGGACCTCAGTTGTTTTGTGACGCTACATCAAGCTATGACAATGCCTATCGAGTGGTTTGCAAATGTTAGGCAAGGTATTGTTATTCTAATGTTAAGTAATCATTGTCAATTGTTAGATGTGTTCACGTTTACGTTGTGGGATTTTCAAATTTTAGGTGCAAGAAAGAGAGGAAAGACTATCATG
Organism: Lygodium microphyllum; assembly: GCF_053477565.2. Classification (NCBI taxonomy): domain Eukaryota; kingdom Viridiplantae; phylum Streptophyta; class Polypodiopsida; order Schizaeales; family Lygodiaceae; genus Lygodium; species Lygodium microphyllum. The sequence goes on along the minus strand of NC_141144.1, from coordinate 18,511,336 downwards.
TCCCTTGTACCATCACTGGGACGAAGAGTGGCAATGGGACTTGCTTCACCTGGGCATATTGTGTTGGAGAATGGGAATTTTCCCAGTGATTCCTCAAAGAAAAGAAAGCTTCATTTTGGTTAGGCCCCATGAGAAGTTTCAAAATTTTTGTAGCGTTTGGATGTAGATGCATAGGCATAACCAAGGAGTGACACTTTGTGGTTTGTTAATACTCGGATTTATGGTACAAAGTTATTGGCATAGTCTCTGGAGCAAACTTTGGTTTTAGGCTTTGCTTCACTTGTGTGGATTATTAATACTGCTGAGAGTCTGTATGTGATACTTGGATACGCTTAAACTTTGTGGTTTGTTTTGGTGTAGCAATGTTATTTCTGATTGTAACATCCAAGGATCATGTAGAGCTACTTCTAACTGTTTGTGCAGAGCAAGCATGGATGCAACTACAATATTAGTACATGGTCATTGCATGTATGTATGAGTTTATGTACTCCTAAATGCAAATGCATGTTTGGCCTTTTATACATGCATGTAAGAGAGAGAGAGAGAGAGAGAGAGAGAGAGAGAGAGAGAGAGAGAGAGAGAGAGAGAGAGAGAGAGAGAGAGAGAGAGAGAGAGAGAGAGAGAGAGAGAGAGAGAGAGAGAGAGAGAGAGAGAGAGAGAGAGAGAGAGAGAGAGAGAGAGAGAGAGAGAGAGAGAGAGAGAGAGAGAGAGAGAGAGAACATATGTTATCTTCAAAATACAAGAATACACAACATGTACATATACAAGGGTTACTTGCCTAGACTTTGGCCATTGGCCTTTTCCCAAACAAAATCATCTACTAAGTTATGTGGATGGGAAATTGAATAGTGATGGGAGAGATGTTGAAATTTCGTGACCCAAAGGGGTAAAAAGTTTTTTTTATAAAAAGCGCTTGCCTATCACTTGTAATGAAATAAATGTGAGGAGAGAAAGACAAACAAAGCTCACCAAAAGTTGATCAATAGAAGAAAGCCCATGATCTTCCAAGAAACTTTACTAAGTACAAGAAGGGAGATATTTCCAAAACACTTTACTAACTACAAGAAAGGAGATTAACTAATAGTGATGTTGGGAGTGAAAAGAGAGTCGATGTCCAATGAACTAATTAGGGAATTCAATAGATATATAAGAGATGAACATAGTAGAAGATGAAGAAACATTCAAACCTAGCTTTGTCACAAAGGGTCTCACCAAACCATTTATAGTTGCAAGCTAACAATCAAAGGTGAAGCAATGATGTATTAACAAAATTCATGGAGGGATTCCAAGAGAGAAATGGGGAAGAAAGAACAAAATCATAGAGAAAAGGAGAAAAAAAAGATATTGTCCCAATATCATTTCAACCATCAAGCTCAAAGCAAAAGAAGGGGGCTTTTGATGAGCTATTGTGTTTTTATTGTGTGCATTTCAAGGCTTATGTGATAAAGTGTGTTTGGATGTGTTCCCATGTAGCATGCATATGCAAGTGCATATGTGTGTTTTGAAATTTGATTTGGGTATTAATTGTAAGTGAAATGAGGGCGAAAGGGGTTAGAAATTTTTTGATTGTTAATATAAGGGAATCTGTGTGTGTGTGTGTGTGTGTGTGAGTGACACCCCTTTCCCAAGGTAGGGCCAAATGGTGGAGAGTAAGCCTACCAAACGGCCCTACTCCCCATAGAATGACACAATGACCTTGCTAAAATCCATTCTCAATCTAGGAAAAGGTCCCTTTTGAAGGAAATTGTAATGTGATTTTGTATAGTATACATGTGAAAGCCATTATTTTGAAAAAGGTAAATTAGATGCAACAGATCTTGGTATGTAGTACACACAAATGAGGCATTATAGATAATGGGAAAACCTAGGAAAAGCATACCTTTTGAACCGCATTTTTGGAGTATTGTTGATAACCGAGAAATATGTGCAAATATAGGCACCAAAATGTGGTCAATATGAAAGCATTATTTGTAAACTAACTCATTGCAATTGTACCCCTTTGTAAAAAAATAAAATATGAAGCAATGTAAAATGTGTAGTCCAAAAGGCTCACAATTTAAAATGTAGAAAGAAAAGGAAAGGTCAAACACCTTTTGTCTCATTTCAAAAATTGAAGGGTCTTTAGACCTTAGCCAAGATGTATGCAAATTCAATATTATAATATCAAGAAAAAGAAAAGGAAGAGGCTTGTCGGGTGATTTGAGAAGGTGGGAGGTTGAGGTGGTTACACCCTCTCTCTTCCTTTATCTTCTCCTCTCACGCTTCATTTCTCCCTCTCTCATTTTGGCACAACATTTGCCTTCTTGTTCTTGCTTCTTTCTCTTGTGCTTTATTGCCTACTCTAATGGAGAGTGAGGAAGAGGAAGAGGGCGAGGATGGAAGAATTTCCCAATTTCTTGTGTGCCTCTCTCTTGTGTGTTTTAAAGAGCATGGATTCTTGGTGAGAAGGAGAGTTTTCTTGCAGGTTTTCATGGCCAACAATGTATTTGCAGCCTCTACTTGACTGGGTTGTGGTTCATCTTGTGCTGTGGCAGGGTGCTCTTCAATTACTGAGTGCCTGGATATACTTTGATAAGGTAACTTATCCTTTTTCCAAGTTGTGCTTGTGTCAAAATGCCCAATATGGGGTTTTAAAAGTTTGATTATGGTTCCTAATGTGTTATATGTGTTTTTGATGCATATGGTATGCAATGGATACATACTCATGGAGTCTTCTTTAGATAATTGTGTGTCAATCTTCAAGCAATCAATAATGAAAAGATTATCAACAAAACATAAGTCATCCATGTACTCGAAAGACATCTTGAAAGTTGAAAGCATATCAAATCATTTAAATTTGGCAGGCTTTTTAATAAAAAATACTTCAAAGAAGTGCAAATATAAATTACACCAAAGTGGAGAGCAAGGGTATCCCATTGGGATACCTTTAATTTGTGGTTTAATTGTTTGCCATACCCTGATAAGGCAATTAAATAGTAATTCTCAAGCCAACGTATCCAAGTTTTTTTGCAAGTCAAAGTAAACCAATCATTGATTTCATTTTAGTATATTTTCCTTCACGTGCGATTGCTTCATAGCATGATGTAATGTTGAAGGTATGAATTATATGTATTTGGTCTAGTAGATTAACCAAAAATCATATTGATTTTGAGTAATCCAATATGCATTGGTTGGACACTTGGAAAATATGGCAAGGTCCTTGTGTAAAGCAGGTTGATGAATTTTTTGTTGAATGATATGTGGGCATCGTTTTGGGGGCTTGCAGATGACCATGAGCCTATGATTTGCTAGAGGGGTTGTCGACTACCGTTCTTGCAATTTCAAATGAATGTTAATAGGTTTAATGCCTTGCTACAACAATTGAGTCGTCAAATGAACGGTCACAATTGAGGAGGACTTGCTCAGGATGAGGCTTATGATCTATTATTGTCTTGTTTATATTATTTTAAAAGTGCTTGGGCCAGTGCTTTTTTTGTGATGATGTGTGCTTCCTTTTGCCTATATTAGTTTTAATGTAATGAGGCTAAGCTGAGTAAAATGTATTGGGTACCTACAATGTGATGTGATGCCTCTTTCTTGAGGTTTGATCTATATAAATAATTATCATGTCTTGCAATGTGGATATAACTTTATTGATTTTTGCAATATAATGCATGTGAGAGTAATATTCTCTAATTGTATGGTCTAATTGTAATGTTTGAATATTCATCTCTCTCTCTCTCTCTCTCTCTCTCTCTCTCTCTCTCTCTCTCTCTCTCTCTCTCCAACATTTGGATGAAGCTTATGATCTATTGTTGTCTCGCTTATGTTATTTTGAAGTGATTGGGCCACTGCTTTTTTTGTGATAACGTGTGTTTCCTTTTTTTATAACAAGGCTAAATTGAGTAAAATGTATTGGATACCTACAATGTGATGTGATGCCTCTTTCTTGAGGTTTGATATATACAAAGAATTATCATTATCATGTCGAACAATGTGGATATAACTTTATTCATTTTTGCAGTGTAATGCATGTGAGAGCAATATTCTCTAATTGTATGGTCTAATTGTAATGTTTGAATATTCTCTCTCTCTCTCTCTCTCTCTCTCTCTCTCTCTCTCTCTCTCCCCAACATTTGGTACAATTTATAGGGACTTGAATTAGATTAGAGTTATAATATGCATTTTTCTCTCTTTTTAAGAGTTTGTAAATATTGATCGCATTTATAATTCTATGTATGTGTCCATTGCCTCTTTCTTGAGGTTTGATCTATAGAAAGACTTATTATATATTGCAATCTAGAGAGAAAATTTCATTGATTTTTGCAATGTAGTACGTATCAGGGAATAATATTCTCTATAAAATACTTGGATATGGAGATCTCTCTCTCTCTCTCTCTCTCTCTCTCTCTCTCTCTCTCTCTCTCTCCCAATATTTGTTTCAATGTATAGGAACTTGCATTGGATTGGAATAATGTGCATTCTTTCTCTTTTGAAGAGTTTGTAAATATTAAACACATTTTTATTTTTAAGTATATATTTTTCGGATAAACATGAGTGTTTGTAAGTTAAATGTCCTATTCCATTGCCTCTTTCTTGAGGTTTGATCTATAGAAAAACTTATTATGTCTTGCAATTTACAAAGAAGAGTTCATTGATTTTTGCAATGTAGTATGTATGAGAGAGTAATATTCTATGTAAAATACTTGGATATGGACAACTCTCTCTCTCTCTCTCTCTCTCTCTCTCTCTCTCTCCAATATTTGTTTCAATGTCTAGGGACTTGCACTGGATTAGAATAATGCGCATTCTTTATCTTTTGAAGAGTTTGTAAATATTAAATATATTTTTATTTTAAAGTTATTAGTATGGGGAATAATTTAAGAATCCTAACGTTTTAGGTATATTGCGCATTCATGTTGAAGAGTGATGTTTGGGTTTGAGTTATAGGCTTTAGGGGATCACTTACCGGTTAGATATAGTTTTTTTTCGTATGTCTTTGGATTAGATATCTAATTGTATAGAACATATAAAAATATATGATTCTGATTTTGGCTGTTATTATTCCTTGCGCGTAAGAGCATTGTGTTGATTCTAATTACTGCAATGTTTTGGATTATGTGATTCTAGACCGATTCTACTTTTAAGTCTTTTTGAAAATACTAATCCCAATCAAGTCTCTCCTTGAAAGAATGCATGGCCTCTCTTGATGTGTAGGCTTTGTGAGAATCCAATCAATATGGAATTTCGCATCGGACAACTAGCAAGGATTATGTGTTACGTATTCGTAGGCATAGACTCAACTCTACGTGACATAGATGACGACATGTTGCTAGGCTTAGGGCTCAAATGGAAAAACATGACCGAAAGGGGGACAAAGAGATGTGTTCTACTATAGTTGAGTGTCAGAACGTTTTGTAAGGAGGGGCTCTAAATCATGGTAGCTTGATTCATGAGGGAGTTCACAGTTTGATTGAGTAGCAATTTGCTATGGATTATAATTATGATACTGAAAATCACCAAAAACTAGGAAATCCTGTGATTAATGAGTCACATGTCAATAATGCTCCAACCTTTAGTCCTCAAAATGGAGGTTTTTGCTCCATTTTACATGCTTTGCCTCCAGTGGATATTCATCCTGCAACTACAATATTGTTATTTCAAGACCAGATTGTGTATTGAATGGGGAGTCTTTCTAAGATGTGTGAGCAATGTTCGACTACATTGTGGAGATGTGAGGCTCAAGTGCAGGGGTCAGTTTTGTTTGGTAAACATTATTGTCAAAATGGAAAAGCAATGTTGCCACTGTTGCAATACCCGCCACCGTTATTGCATGATTTGTTGCATGGTATGCATCCTCAAAGTAGAGTATTTAAAAATAATATACAAGCATATAATAGTGCTCTTGTATTTGTGTCACTTGGTGCCAATGTTGATGAGTTTTTATCTGTTATGGGAAATTCTTATACCTTTAGAGTGCATGGCTCCATTTATCATCGTATAGGCCCTTTGATTCCTAATGTGCAATGACAGGAAAGGCCAAGATTTGCACATTTTTATGTTTATGATCCTGAGCATGAGTTATCTAATCGATTGGATTTTATGCCTAATTTATTGCCAAATTTGCTTGGGGAGCTTCAGTCTATGATGCATCAACACAATGCATATGCACAAGCTTTTAGATCCGCGGGTATGCAATTGCAAAACAATCCCTTGTATGATTTGAGAATGACTATTTTTGGAGTTCAACAGGCTAATAGACAATACTCAGCTCCAGTGGCACAACTGAGGTTGTGGCTATTATGCCAAGACAAGGTGATGAGAATACTCTTAATCATCGAGACATACATGTCTATAGTCGAGATGGATGATGTATTGCTATTCTTTTTCCTATGGGTGATGATGGTTGGCATGTAAAGGTACCTTATAGTGGTGTTAATGTTCCAATTAATATACATGGATTATCTAATAAGGATTGTGTTACTCATATGCAATTTTATGCATTTCGACTACAAGTGTGTGAGGACATTGAGGTGTGCATGTTGCGGGGTGGTCGATTGTTGCAACAATTTATTGTTGATGCTTACTGTAGTACAGAGCAATGTAGGTTGGCTTGGTGTCGTCAAAATCAATTGATTTTACACTCAGAAGTTTATAAGGGCTGAGTAGATATGATGGGAGTGATGGATGATGGGCTAGTGGGAATTATTGGTGCCTTTGTTGGTAAAAGGGTGGTTTTGCCATCTTCTTTTACTAGTGGGCCAAGGCACATGTATCAATTGTATCAGGATGCCATGGCTATAGTGCGGAGTAAGGTAAAACCTGATCTCTTTATAACAATGACATGTAATCCAAAGTGGTTAGAGATAACTAATGCTTTGTTGCCCTAGACAAACTGCTTATGATTGTCTTGATTTGACTACTCGAGTCTTTCCTAAAAAACATGCTGATGCAATGCATACATTGTTGAAAATGAATCTATTTGGGAATGTTGCAGGCTAAGTTTCAAAAGCGGGGCTACCGCATTCTCATACTTTGCTAATTTTGGAGCACACATTTGAACCCTCTGAAGAATGCCATTATGATCTTTGTGCTGATTTTCTTGATAAAGCAAAGTTTTTAACTTTGTTTGAGACTATCTCAAAATGTAATGTCCATGGTCCTTGTTGCGGTGCAATGAATCCCAAGAGCCCTTGCATGCACAAATGGTCGATGTACTAAAAGAATTCCCTTGAAGGTTTGTGAATGTAACAACTGTTGATAGCTCTGGCTATCCTATTTATAGAACATGAGATGATGGAAAGACAGTCACAATAAAGGGTAATACTATTGATAATCGATGGATTGTTCCATACAATTCTTACTTGAGTAAAAAATACAATGCATATATAAATATTGAGGTATGCTCAACGGTGGCAGCTAGTATTTGTATAAGTATATATACAAGGGACATGATCGTGCAACCATTAAATTTTATGTTGGAAACTCAGGGTTGAATGGTAGAGCTTTTGTGAAGTGGATGAGATCGAGAGTTATTTAGATGCACGGTATGTTTCTGCTTCGGAAGCATGTTGTGAGAATATATGACTATGCATTGCACAATGAGAAGCCTGATATACAACAATTGTAGGTGCACTTGTGTGATGAGAATTGTGTGGTGTTTCAAGATATAGACAATATATCAGATGTTATGTAGAATGAAGATATAAGGAAAACTACTCTTATGGAATGGTTTGTGTGCAATCGTATTCATCCAAAGGCTCGAGCTATTCACTATCAAGACTTCCTGAAATATTGGGTGTGGAATCCACAACGAAAGGTATGGACGAAGAGAAAGGAAATATGTATGGTCGAATATACCTTCTGCCGCCCACATCTGGTGAGCGTTATTACTTGCGAATGCTCTTGACAGTGTCTCGAGGATGTACGTCTTTTGATGTTTTTCATACTGTTAGCAACATGGTGTACAACACTTTTAAGGAAGCCTGCATTGCAAAGAGTGTGTTAGAGGGTGATGATTAGTGTGTTGTGTACTTGGAAGAAGTTGCATCTGTACAAATTGGTGCCCAGTTGCATGCTTTGTTTGCTGTAATTTTGATCTTCTGTGAGCTTGCACAGCCTAGTCAGCTTTGGGATAGGTTTATGTCACCAATGGTAGAGGATATTTTGTATAAGTTACAACTAGAGCATGTGTATATATCTTTTGTAGTTCTACAACAAGAGGCATCAAACATGGCTTTATTGCATCTTTAGGATCTTTTATGATAGCATGGGTGAAGATTGTCTGACTTTGATGGATTGCCAGAACCTCGTCGAACTTAGGAACTTAAATCTAGCAAAAGGTTTGTGTAATGGTACACGGTTAATATGTAAGGAATTCGATAAAAAGGTGATAGATGCTGAGATAATAACAAGGACAAATGTAGGGGAATGAGTTTTCATTCCTAGGATCACTTTTATTCCTAGCACCTTGCAATTTCCATTTACTATGAGGCGGAGGCAATTTCTTGTGGTGTTTGCTATGACGATCAATAAGTTGCAAGACCAAACTTTATTTGTTGTTGGTCTTTACTTAAAGACACTGGTATTTACACATGGTCAGTTGTATGTTGCATTTTCAAGGGTGAAATCCTCATGTGGTGTGAGGGTCTTACTGGATGAGAATGGAAGTGTTGGGAATGTCATGACAAACATTGTGTACAAGGATGTACTTCAGAAGATGCAATAAGGTGCATTGCTTTTTTGCAGAGATGCATACAAAGATGTATCTTTTGGAGGGTGGAATGATATGCTTGCATTTTTGTAGAGATGTATCCACCGAATTTTGACGGCTTTGTAGTCCTCGCTTGGCATATATGTGAAATGGCCTTTGTGGTATATTCGGTTGGCATATACTTGGTAGTAATTGAGTATTTTCTACACTATATATAAGTGTTTGCTTGACTTTTGCAGATGCCTACTCCAAGCTGGGGCTATTATCCACTAGCTTCTGAGTATCAGAAGGAATTGCAGTGTATCTTGCGCACAGTGACAACACATGATGTTATAAGAAGAACTCTTGCAAGGATCATTGAGCGTTATATGATGATGTCAATATAGAGATTTTGCTTCCACTTTTTATTGAGGTGGTGCATTGCGGGTATACTCAATGTTTTTGAGTGCATATGGGTGAAGCTGAGCAGGAAAAGAGGTTTCAATGATCTCACACTGATAGAATATCGAGGAGGTGGCTGGCGTATGAATTTAAGGACCTCAGTTGTTTTGTGACGCTACATCAAGCTATGACAATGCCTATCGAGTGGTTTGCAAATGTTAGGCAAGGTATTGTTATTCTAATGTTAAGTAATCATTGTCAATTGTTAGATGTGTTCACGTTTACGTTGTGGGATTTTCAAATTTTAGGTGCAAGAAAGAGAGGAAAGACTATCATGTCCCTTGTACCATCACTGGGACGAAGAGTGGCAATGGGACTTGCTTCACCTGGGCATATTGTGTTGGAGAATGGGAATTTTCCCAGTGATTCCTCAAAGAAAAGAAAGCTTCATTTTGGTTAGGCCCCATGAGAAGTTTCAAAATTTTTGTAGCGTTTGGATGTAGATGCATAGGCATAACCAAGGAGTGACACTTTGTGGTTTGTTAATACTCGGATTTATGGTACAAAGTTATTGGCATAGTCTCTGGAGCAAACTTTGGTTTTAGGCTTTGCTTCACTTGTGTGGATTATTAATACTGCTGAGAGTCTGTATGTGATACTTGGATACGCTTAAACTTTGTGGTTTGTTTTGGTGTAGCAATGTTATTTCTGATTGTAACATCCAAGGATCATGTAGAGCTACTTCTAACTGTTTGTGCAGAGCAAGCATGGATGCAACTACAATATTAGTACATGGTCATTGCATGTATGTATGAGTTTATGTACTCCTAAATGCAAATGCATGTTTGGCCTGATAGACATGCATGTAAGAGAGAGAGAGAGAGAGAGAGAGAGAGAGAGAGAGAGAGAGAGAGAGAGAGAGAGAGAGAGAGAGAGAGAACATATGTTATCTTCAAAATACAAGAATACACAACATGTACATATACAAGGGTTACTTGCCTAGACTTTGGCCATTGGCCTTTTCCCAAACAAAATCATCTACTAAGTTATGTGGATGGGAAATTGAATAGTGATGGGAGAGATGTTGAAATTTCGTGACCCAAAGGGGTAAAAAGTTTTTTTTATAAAAAGCGCTTGCCTATCACTTGTAATGAAATAAATGTGAGGAGAGAAAGACAAACAAAGCTCACCAAAAGTTGATCAATAGAAGAAAGCCCATGATCTTCCAAGAAACTTTACTAAGTACAAGAAGGGAGATATTTCCAAAACACTTTACTAACTACAAGAAAGGAGATTAACTAATAGTGATGTTGGGAGTGAAAAGAGAGTCGATGTCCAATGAACTAATTAGGGAATTCAATAGATATATAAGAGATGAACATAGTAGAAGATGAAGAAACATTCAAACCTAGCTTTGTCACAAAGGGTCTCACCAAACCATTTATAGTTGCAAGCTAACAATCAAAGGTGAAGCAATGATGTATTAACAAAATTCATGGAGGGATTCCAAGAGAGAAATGGGGAAGAAAGAACAAAATCATAGAGAAAAGGAGAAAAAAAAGATATTGTCCCAATATCATTTCAACCATCAAGCTCAAAGCAAAAGAAGGGGGCTTTTGATGAGCTATTGTGTTTTTATTGTGTGCATTTCAAGGCTTATGTGATAAAGTGTGTTTGGATGTGTTCCCATGTAGCATGCATATGCAAGTGCATATGTGTGTTTTGAAATTTGATTTGGGTATTAATTGTAAGTGAAATGAGGGCGAAAGGGGTTAGAAATTTTTTGATTGTTAATATAAGGGAATCTGTGTGTGTGTGTGTGTGTGTGTGAGTGACACCCCTTTCCCAAGGTAGGGCCAAATGGTGGAGAGTAAGCCTACCAAACGGCCCTACTCCCCATAGAATGACACAATGACCTTGCTAAAATCCATTCTCAATCTAGGAAAATGTCCCTTTTGAAGGAAATTGTAATGTGATTTTGTATAGTATACATGTGAAAGCCATTATTTTGAAAAAGGTAAATTAGATGCAACAGATCTTGGTATGTAGTACACACAAATGAGGCATTATAGATAATGGGAAAACCTAGGAAAAGCATACCTTTTGAACCGCATTTTTGGAGTATTGTTGATAACCGAGAAATATGTGCAAATATAGGCACCAAAATGTGGTCAATATGAAAGCATTATTTGTAAACTAACTCATTGCAATTGTACCCCTTTGTAAAAAAATAAAATATGAAGCAATGTAAAATGTGTAGTCCAAAAGGCTCACAATTTAAAATGTAGAAAGAAAAGGAAAGGTCAAACACCTTTTGTCTCATTTCAAAAATTGAAGGGTCTTTAGACCTTAGCCAAGATGTATGCAAATTCAATATTATAATATCAAGAAAAAGAAAAGGAAGAGGCTTGTCGGGTGATTTGAGAAGGTGGGAGGTTGAGGTGGTTACACCCTCTCTCTTCCTTTATCTTCTCCTCTCACGCTTCATTTCTCCCTCTCTCATTTTGGCACAACATTTGCCTTCTTGTTCTTGCTTCTTTCTCTTGTGCTTTATTGCCTACTCTAATGGAGAGTGAGGAAGAGGAAGAGGGCGAGGATGGAAGAATTTCCCAATTTCTTGTGTGCCTCTCTCTTGTGTGTTTTAAAGAGCATGGATTCTTGGTGAGAAGGAGAGTTTTCTTGCAGGTTTTCATGGCCAACAATGTATTTGCAGCCTCTACTTGACTGGGTTGTGGTTCATCTTGTGCTGTGGCAGGGTGCTCTTCAATTACTGAGTGCCTGGATATACTTTGATAAGGTAACTTATCCTTTTTCCAAGTTGTGCTTGTGTCAAAATGCCCAATATGGGGTTTTAAAAGTTTGATTATGGTTCCTAATGTGTTATATGTGTTTTTGATGCATATGGTATGCAATGGATACATACTCATGGAGTCTTCTTTAGATAATTGTGTGTCAATCTTCAAGCAATCAATAATGAAAAGATTATCAACAAAACATAAGTCATCCATGTACTCGAAAGACATCTTGAAAGTTGAAAGCATATCAAATCATTTAAATTTGGCAGGCTTTTTAATAAAAAATACTTCAAAGAAGTGCAAATATAAATTACACCAAAGTGGAGAGCAAGGGTATCCCATTGGGATACCTTTAATTTGTGGTTTAATTGTTTGCCATACCCTGATAAGGCAATTAAATAGTAATTCTCAAGCCAACGTATCCAAGTTTTTTTGCAAGTCAAAGTAAACCAATCATTGATTTCATTTTAGTATATTTTCCTTCACGTGCGATTGCTTCATAGCATGATGTAATGTTGAAGGTATGAATTGTATGTATTTGGTCTAGTAGATTAACCAAAAATCATATTGGTTTTGAGTAATCCAATATGCATTGGTTGGACACTTGGAAAATATGGCAAGGTCCTTGTGTAAAGCAGGTTGATGAATTTTTTGTTGAATGATATGTGGGCATCGTTTTGGGGGCTTGCAGATGACCATGAGCCTATGATTTGCTAGAGGGGTTGTCGACTACCGTTCTTGCAATTTCAAATGAATGTTAATAGGTTTAATGCCTTGCTACAACAATTGAGTCGTCAAATGAACGGTCACAATTGAGGAGGACTTGCTCAGGATGAGGCTTATGATCTATTATTGTCTTGTTTATATTATTTTAAAAGTGCTTGGGCCAGTGCTTTTTTTGTGATGATGTGTGCTTCCTTTTGCCTATATTAGTTTTAATGTAATGAGGCTAAGCTGAGTAAAATGTATTGGGTACCTACAATGTGATGTGATGCCTCTTTCTTGAGGTTTGATCTATATAAATAATTATCATGTCTTGCAATGTGGATATAACTTTATTGATTTTTGCAATATAATGCATGTGAGAGTAATATTCTCTAATTGTATGGTCTAATTGTAATGTTTGAATATTCATCTCTCTCTCTCTCTCTCTCTCTCTCTCTCTCTCTCTCTCTCTCTCTCTCTCTCTCCAACATTTGGATGAAGCTTATGATCTATTGTTGTCTCGCTTATGTTATTTTGAAGTGATTGGGCCACTGCTTTTTTTGTGATAACGTGTGTTTCCTTTTTTTATAACAAGGCTAAATTGAGTAAAATGTATTGGATACCTACAATGTGATGTGATGCCTCTTTCTTGAGGTTTGATATATACAAAGAATTATCATTATCATGTCGAACAATGTGGATATAACTTTATTCATTTTTGCAGTGTAATGCATGTGAGAGCAATATTCTCTAATTGTATGGTCTAATTGTAATGTTTGAATATTCCTCTCTCTCTCTCTCTCTCTCTCTCTCTCTCTCTCTCTCCCCAACATTTGGTACAATTTATAGGGACTTGAATTAGATTAGAGTTATAATATGCATTTTTCTCTCTTTTTAAGAGTTTGTAAATATTGATCGCATTTATAATTCTATGTATGTGTCCATTGCCTCTTTCTTGAGGTTTGATCTATAGAAAGACTTATTATATATTGCAATCTAGAGAGAAAATTTCATTGATTTTTGCAATGTAGTACGTATCAGGGAATAATATTCTCTATAAAATACTTGGATATGGAGATCTCTCTCTCTCTCTCTCTCTCTCTCTCTCTCTCTCTCCCCAATATTTGTTTCAATGTATAGGAACTTGCATTGGATTGGAATAATGTGCATTCTTTCTCTTTTGAAGAGTTTGTAAATATTAAACACATTTTTATTTTTAAGTATATATTTTTCGGATAAACATGAGTGTTTGTAAGTTAAATGTCCTATTCCATTGCCTCTTTCTTGAGGTTTGATCTATAGAAAAACTTATTATGTCTTGCAATTTACAAAGAAGAGTTCATTGATTTTTGCAATGTAGTATGTATGAGAGAGTAATATTCTATGTAAAATACTTGGATATGGACAACTCTCTCTCTCTCTCTCTCTCTCTCTCTCTCTCTCAATATTTGTTTCAATGTCTAGGGACTTGCACTGGATTAGAATAATGCGCATTCTTTATCTTTTGAAGAGTTTGTAAATATTAAATATATTTTTATTTTAAAGTTATTAGTATGGGGAATAATTTAAGAATCCTAACGTTTTAGGTATATTGCGCATTCATGTTGAAGAGTGATGTTTGGGTTTGAGTTATAGGCTTTAGGGGATCACTTACCGGTTAGATATAGTTTTTTTTCGTATGTCTTTGGATTAGATATCTAATTGTATAGAACATATAAAAATATATGATTCTGATTTTGGCTGTTATTATTCCTTGCGCGTAAGAGCATTGTGTTGATTCTAATTACTGCAATGTTTTGGATTATGTGATTCTAGACCGATTCTACTTTTAAGTCTTTTTGAAAATACTAATCCCAATCAAGTCTCTCCTTGAAAGAATGCATGGCCTCTCTTGATGTGTAGGCTTTGTGAGAATCCAATCAATATGGAATTTCGCATCGGACAACTAGCAAGGATTATGTGTTACGTATTCGTAGGCATAGACTCAACTCTACGTGACATAGATGACGACATGTTGCTAGGCTTAGGGCTCAAATGGAAAAACATGACCGAAAGGGGGACAAAGAGATGTGTTCTACTATAGTTGAGTGTCAGAACGTTTTGTAAGGAGGGGCTCTAAATCATGGTAGCTTGATTCATGAGGGAGTTCACAGTTTGATTGAGTAGCAATTTGCTATGGATTATAATTATGATACTGAAAATCACCAAAAACTAGGAAATCCTGTGATTAATGAGTCACATGTCAATAATGCTCCAACCTTTAGTCCTCAAAATGGAGGTTTTTGCTCCATTTTACATGCTTTGCCTCCAGTGGATATTCATCCTGCAACTACAATATTGTTATTTCAAGACCAGATTGTGTATTGAATGGGGAGTCTTTCTAAGATGTGTGAGCAATGTTCGACTACATTGTGGAGATGTGAGGCTCAAGTGCAGGGGTCAGTTTTGTTTGGTAAACATTATTGTCAAAATGGAAAAGCAATGTTGCCACTGTTGCAATACCCGCCACCGTTATTGCATGATTTGTTGCATGGTATGCATCCTCAAAGTAGAGTATTTAAAAATAATATACAAGCATATAATAGTGCTCTTGTATTTGTGTCACTTGGTGCCAATGTTGATGAGTTTTTATCTGTTATGGGAAATTCTTATACCTTTAGAGTGCATGGCTCCATTTATCATCGTATAGGCCCTTTGATTCCTAATGTGCAATGACAGGAAAGGCCAAGATTTGCACATTTTTATGTTTATGATCCTGAGCATGAGTTATCTAATCGATTGGATTTTATGCCTAATTTATTGCCAAATTTGCTTGGGGAGCTTCAGTCTATGATGCATCAACACAATGCATATGCACAAGCTTTTAGATCCGCGGGTATGCAATTGCAAAACAATCCCTTGTATGATTTGAGAATGACTATTTTTGGAGTTCAACAGGCTAATAGACAATACTCAGCTCCAGTGGCACAACTGAGGTTGTGGCTATTATGCCAAGACAAGGTGATGAGAATACTCTTAATCATCGAGACATACATGTCTATAGTCGAGATGGATGATGTATTGCTATTTCAAACTTACATAGGGCATATATGCCAATGCTATACGTTCTTCTTTTTCCTATGGGTGATGATGGTTGGCATGTAAAGGTACCTTATAGTGGTGTTAATGTTCCAATTAATATACATGGATTATCTAATAAGGATTGTGTTACTCATATGCAATTTTATGCATTTCGACTACAAGTGTGTGAGGACATTGAGGTGTGCATGTTGCGGGGTGGTCGATTGTTGCAACAATTTATTGTTGATGCTTACTGTAGTACAGAGCAATGTAGGTTGGCTTGGTGTCGTCAAAATCAATTGATTTTACACTCAGAAGTTTATAAGGGCTGAGTAGATATGATGGGAGTGATGGATGATGGGCTAGTGGGAATTATTGGTGCCTTTGTTGGTAAAAGGGTGGTTTTGCCATCTTCTTTTACTAGTGGGCCAAGGCACATGTATCAATTGTATCAGGATGCCATGGCTATAGTGCGGAGTAAGGTAAAACCTGATCTCTTTATAACAATGACATGTAATCCAAAGTGGTTAGAGATAACTAATGCTTTGTTGCCCTAGACAAACTGCTTATGATTGTCTTGATTTGACTACTCGAGTCTTTCCTAAAAAACATGCTGATGCAATGCATACATTGTTGAAAATGAATCTATTTGGGAATGTTGCAGGCTAAGTTTCAAAAGCGGGGCTACCGCATTCTCATACTTTGCTAATTTTGGAGCACACATTTGAACCCTCTGAAGAATGCCATTATGATCTTTGTGCTGATTTTCTTGATAAAGCAAAGTTTTTAACTTTGTTTGAGACTATCTCAAAATGTAATGTCCATGGTCCTTGTTGCGGTGCAATGAATCCCAAGAGCCCTTGCATGCACAAATGGTCGATGTACTAAAAGAATTCCCTTGAAGGTTTGTGAATGTAACAACTGTTGATAGCTCTGGCTATCCTATTTATAGAACATGAGATGATGGAAAGACAGTCACAATAAAGGGTAATACTATTGATAATCGATGGATTGTTCCATACAATTCTTACTTGAGTAAAAAATACAATGCATATATAAATATTGAGGTATGCTCAACGGTGGCAGCTAGTATTTGTATAAGTATATATACAAGGGACATGATCGTGCAACCATTAAATTTTATGTTGGAAACTCAGGGTTGAATGGTAGAGCTTTTGTGAAGTGGATGAGATCGAGAGTTATTTAGATGCACGGTATGTTTCTGCTTCGGAAGCATGTTGTGAGAATATATGACTATGCATTGCACAATGAGAAGCCTGATATACAACAATTGTAGGTGCACTTGTGTGATGAGAATTGTGTGGTGTTTCAAGATATAGACAATATATCAGATGTTATGTAGAATGAAGATATAAGGAAAACTACTCTTATGGAATGGTTTGTGTGCAATCGTATTCATCCAAAGGCTCGAGCTATTCACTATCAAGACTTCCTGAAATATTGGGTGTGGAATCCACAACGAAAGGTATGGACGAAGAGAAAGGAAATATGTATGGTCGAATATACCTTCTGCCGCCCACATCTGGTGAGCGTTATTACTTGCGAATGCTCTTGACAGTGTCTCGAGGATGTACGTCTTTTGATGTTTTTCATACTGTTAGCAACATGGTGTACAACACTTTTAAGGAAGCCTGCATTGCAAAGAGTGTGTTAGAGGGTGATGATTAGTGTGTTGTGTACTTGGAAGAAGTTGCATCTGTACAAATTGGTGCCCAGTTGCATGCTTTGTTTGCTGTAATTTTGATCTTCTGTGAGCTTGCACAGCCTAGTCAGCTTTGGGATAGGTTTATGTCACCAATGGTAGAGGATATTTTGTATAAGTTACAACTAGAGCATGTGTATATATCTTTTGTAGTTCTACAACAAGAGGCATCAAACATGGCTTTATTGCATCTTTAGGATCTTTTATGATAGCATGGGTGAAGATTGTCTGACTTTGATGGATTGCCAGAACCTCGTCGAACTTAGGAACTTAAATCTAGCAAAAGGTTTGTGTAATGGTACACGGTTAATATGTAAGGCATTCAATAAAAAGGTGATAGATGCTGAGATAATAACAAGGACAAATGTAGGGGAATGAGTTTTCATTCCTAGGATCACTTTTATTCCTAGCACCTTGCAATTTCCATTTACTATGAGGCGGAGGCAATTTCTTGTGGTGTTTGCTATGACGATCAATAAGTTGCAAGACCAAACTTTATTTGTTGTTGGTCTTTACTTAAAGACACTGGTATTTACACATGGTCAGTTGTATGTTGCATTTTCAAGGGTGAAATCCTCATGTGGTGTGAGGGTCTTACTGGATGAGAATGGAAGTGTTGGGAATGTCATGACAAACATTGTGTACAAGGATGTACTTCAGAAGATGCAATAAGGTGCATTGCTTTTTTGCAGAGATGCATACAAAGATGTATCTTTTGGAGGGTGGAATGATATGCTTGCATTTTTGTAGAGATGTATCCACCGAATTTTGACGGCTTTGTAGTCCTCGCTTGGCATATATGTGAAATGGCCTTTGTGGTATATTCGGTTGGCATATACTTGGTAGTAATTGAGTATTTTCTACACTATATATAAGTGTTTGCTTGACTTTTGCAGATGCCTACTCCAAGCTGGGGCTATTATCCACTAGCTTCTGAGTATCAGAAGGAATTGCAGTGTATCTTGCGCACAGTGACAACACATGATGTTATAAGAAGAACTCTTGCAAGGATCATTGAGCGTTATATGATGATGTCAATATAGAGATTTTGCTTCCACTTTTTATTGAGGTGGTGCATTGCGGGTATACTCAATGTTTTTGAGTGCATATGGGTGAAGCTGAGCAGGAAAAGAGGTTTCAATGATCTCACACTGATAGAATATCGAGGAGGTGGCTGGCGTATGAATTTAAGGACCTCAGTTGTTTTGTGACGCTACATCAAGCTATGACAATGCCTATCGAGTGGTTTGCAAATGTTAGGCAAGGTATTGTTATTCTAATGTTAAGTAATCATTGTCAATTGTTAGATGTGTTCACGTTTACGTTGTGGGATTTTCAAATTTTAGGTGCAAGAAAGAGAGGAAAGACTATCATGTCCCTTGTACCATCACTGGGACGAAGAGTGGCAATGGGACTTGCTTCACCTGGGCATATTGTGTTGGAGAATGGGAATTTTCCCAGTGATTCCTCAAAGAAAAGAAAGCTTCATTTTGGTTAGGCCCCATGAGAAGTTTCAAAATTTTTGTAGCGTTTGGATGTAGATGCATAGGCATAACCAAGGAGTGACACTTTGTGGTTTGTTAATACTCGGATTTATGGTACAAAGTTATTGGCATAGTCTCTGGAGCAAACTTTGGTTTTAGGCTTTGCTTCACTTGTGTGGATTATTAATACTGCTGAGAGTCTGTATGTGATACTTGGATACGCTTAAACTTTGTGGTTTGTTTTGGTGTAGCAATGTTATTTCTGATTGTAACATCCAAGGATCATGTAGAGCTACTTCTAACTGTTTGTGCAGAGCAAGCATGGATGCAACTACAATATTAGTACATGGTCATTGCATGTATGTATGAGTTTATGTACTCCTAAATGCAAATGCATGTTTGGCCTTTTATACATGCGTGTAAGAGAGAGAGAGAGAGAGAGAGAGAGAGAGAGAGAGAGAGAGAGAGAGAGGGAGGGAGGGAGGGAGGGAGGTAGAGAGTGAGTGAGTGAGTGTGAATAGAGAGGGGAGAGGTGTATAAGGGGTGAGAGATAAAGTAGAGAAGAGGGATAAAAGAGGGGAGGGAGGGAGAGGTGAAAAGGGGGGAGGGAGGAAGAGATAGAGGTTGTGGAGGGAGAAGAAAGATAAAAAGGGAGGAGGGAGGGAACAAGGATGATAGATGTGAGAAAGAGAGATGGGTAACAAATATATGAGAGAAGAGTCGCAAATGGAGGGGGGGTGAACTTCTAGATATCATGCAAAGTACGTATGGGTAAAGTTTACAAGTTTAGTGTATAAAAGGCATTGCCTACATATATGAGTCTCTATACACTTAGATGCAAATGCATGTCTATCCTTTTATGCATGTGTACACGAGAGAGAGAGAGAGAGAGAGAGAGAGAGAGAGTGTGTGTGTGTGTGTGTGTGTGCGTGTGTGAAAAGACAGGGAGAGATGTACAAATTGTGTGGAGAGGGGTCACAAACAGAGGAGAGGCATAGACTAGGGGAGGGAGGAAGACATTGTGGATATACTCAGTGTTTTCAAGTGCATATGGGTGAAGCTGAATAGGATAAGAGGTTTCAACGATCTCACATTGATAGAATACCAAGAGGGTGGCCGATGTATGAATCTAAAGACCTCGATTGTTTTGTGACGCTGCATCAAGCTATGACAATGCCTATTGAGTGGTTTGCGGATGTTAGGCCCGGTATTGTTGTTTTAATGTTAAGTAGTCTTTGTTGCTTGTTAGATGTGCTTACGTTTACATTGTGGGCTTTTAAAATTTTAGGTGCAAGAAAGAGAGGAAAGACTATCATGTCCCGACAAGACGAAGAGTGCCGATGGGGCTTTCTTCGCCTAGCCATGCTATATTGGAGAATGAATTATTTCCCAGTGATTTCTCAAAGAAAAGAAAGCTTCGTTTTTTTGGTTAGGCCCCATGGGAAGTTTCAAAAATTTTGTAACATTTGGATGTAGATGGATAAGCACAATCAAGGAGTGACACTTTGTGGTTTATTAATATTTGAATTTGTGGTACAAGGTTATTGGCGCATTCTTTAGAACAAACTTTGGTTTCAGGCTTTGCTTCATATGTGTGGGTTATTAATACTGAGAGTTTGTATGTAATGCTTGGACACACTTAAATTTTGTGGTGTGGTTCATGTATCTTTCATTTGTGGTTAGTTTCACCATAGCAATGTTATTTCTCATTGTAGCATCCAAGGATCATGTAGAGCTACTTTTAATTGTTGTGCAGAGCAAGTATGGATATAAGTTTACAAGTTTGGTGCGTGATCATTGCATGTATATATGAGTCTATGTACTCCTGGATGCGGGAGAGAGTGATTTTTTGAGTGAGTGTGGATACAGAGGGGGGAGGTGTAAAAGGGGTGAGAGATAGAGGGGTTGTGAGTAGAGAAGAGCAAAGCATGTGATGTTTTTTGCACTCAAGGGTGGCAATGTTACTGTGCAATATGGAAGGGAAGTTGCCGTGTGATAGCATTAGCATGTAATAGTGAATCATGTGATGTTTTGGTGATAGCATTACCTATTGTGTGATAGGGAAGTGAAGCTACCGTGCGATTCCCTTGCTACCGCAAGGAACACTAGTCTCTAAGAAAAGAGGACTATCTTTACTAATTGCTAGATCAAGTGTGTGTGTGTGTGGGTGTGCGTGTGCGTGTGCATGAACATGTGCGTGTGGACATGCATGAGCATGTGTGCATAAAATGAGAGCTCATTTCCATTGCAAATATGTGCAAAGAGGATGTTTAGTGGAAGGCATAAGTTAATAGTTGCAAGGTTGTTGCCTTTCATGATATTAATATTAATATTAATAGTTGCAAGGTTGTTGCCTTTCATGGTATTAATATTATGATAATTTGCTTGTGCATGCAACTATAAAGCTCCCTTACTAGTGTAGTAACAAAGTGCACAAAAGATTAACATCATGATCTAACTTTTGTTATCTTGCTCCTTCAAAGTTTACACAACACGAATTCCCCAAGCATTCCAATCAACACATTGTAGGGTTATAATGTGTAGTATGAGAGCTCAATACCCTTATTGAAAACTTGATATCTCAATGCCCTTCTAACTCCATTCTTTGTCCCATTCCATTATGGCATGCCATTATAATCTAATTATCTTGTTAAACTTGAGGGTTATGTTGGGGATTTCCCTAGAAGTAGAGGGTGTTTTGGCAATTATGCCTTAAAAGTATTTGGTCAGATGATTAGCATTAATTCTAAATATAATGTTTACTTATTACGTTTAATAAAAATTATGATGCCCCTTATGGGAGGATATTAGATACCCTCATAGTGCCCTATGCAGGTAGATCCTGAAGTCCACCAGTCCATCCTTCGGAATCGAACCTGGCCTCTTACGCTACACACACAAATGTTTAGTTCTATGGTAGCAACGTTATGAACTCTGCTTTGATCAGTTTCCATTACCACTGTTACCTGTTCTGTTTTCCTGTATTTGCAGGTGCTTAGTCTGGCTTGGCTTCATCAGGGAGTGCGCCTGTCCTGATTCTGGCCATCTGGGCAGTATCAGATGAGCCTATTTTGATTCATGGTTTACCTTAATGCTCCTGTTTTCTTCTGAGCAGTTGAAGCTGTTTCGAGGATAGTAGAGTTCAAGGTCGATGGCCATGGCATCACCGAATTTCGTGCTGAGAGACTCGGTCAGTGCAACTGTCTTTCGATTGAACATGCAACGTGAAGCGTATGATCAAGTTGAAAAGGTCAAGATTTCGTCATTTGCAGAAGACCCTGCATCATCGAGCAAGGTCACTTCAGAACGCACACCACAGCAGTTGGATGGAAGGGTGATTCAACTTTACCGGTGCAAGAAGTGTCGGCGGTTAGTGGCATCATCTGAAAACATTCTGACCCATGTGCAGGGAAGCAAAAGCAAGCCTTTCAGAAGAAAAAATAAGGAAGAACTTAGCCTCAGGAATTAGCAGAAGGATTCCGGCTGCACTTCTGTTTTTGTGGAGCCAATGCAGTGGATGGCCACTGGTGGGTGTCAAGAAGAACTGCAGGTCAGGTGCAACTATTATAATAGCAAGACTGAATAGGATACATCGACAGGTACAATTATCATAATATCAGGACTGAATATCTTACATTGGTAGGTATGATTATCTAATATGAAGCCTGAATACCGTCGTTTGTAGGTGCAAGTATCATGATATGAGGATTATCCTAATTATCAGGACTGAATATTATATATTTGTCTTGCTGTACATTTTATGTCTATGTTATGAAGTGCATTGCTGACAATGTCGGTTTGCTTGAATGTTATGCATTGAACTTGCCATTTATGCCTATCCTGTCAAGTGCATTGATGGAAATGTTGGTTTGCATGAATGCTATACATTGGACTTGCTCCATCTGTGTACATCTATCTTGCTAAGTGCATTGTTGGCAATGTGGGTTTGCTATATATGGCTCTTTTTTCGTCCTGGTTCTAGTGGAAGTAACATGTTAGGTCCTACTTTTGCAGTGCAGGAAGGCAGTCTGCTGGGAAAGCTGTTGTGTCCAACTTGTGAGGCAAGGCCAGGGAGCTTCAATTGGGCAGGACAGCAATGTAGTTGTGGTGCTGGGGTGAGTCCTGCATTTCAACTGCATAAAAGTTGTGTAGATGAATGTTGGTATTGAAACTGAGATGATATATAGTGGTCCTTTTCGACAATGGACTACTGTCTGATGAAATCATTGCTTGTCTCAACTGAACCTAGAAAGTTGACTGGCAAGTCTAATACATGGTATATAAACAAGAATGTCCAAAGTTATTTTATTATGAATGCCACAAAGAAGGAAAGAAACTGATGGTGCAGCTACTACAGCAGTCTTATGCTCACTGTAAGGAATGATGGTGGCATCTCTTTGTCCAAAGTGAGCCTACAAAGTTGACTGGGAATTTGAGACATGGTATACAAGGAGGAAACTCCAACATTACTTTGATTACAATGCTACAAAGAAGAAAAAAAGGTGGGGGTGATAGCTAAGATAGCAGTCTTGTACTTACTGTAAAAGTGCTGGCCAAATTGTTTGGCATAACTGAGAAGTTGACAGGAAGGCTGATAAATATTATACAGAGATCAAAGTTATTTTGAAATGAATGTCACAAGGAAGGAAATTGATGGTGACAGCTAATTTAGCAGTCTTGTACTTACTATAAGGGTGATGGTGTAAATTATTCTTTCAAATACCATTCTGACTCTTCCTGCAGCTGACTGCCAATCCCCCTCATTGCCACATGTGGTCAAAGTTCTCGTTACTTCTGTGAACAGTGAGTTTCTCAATGTCCTGCTGTTTGATGCTTATTTCTCTACAGTTTGTTAGCTTGAACTTGTCTGGTTGTGTTGGGGTCTTTAGAACGTCATATGAGTTGAGAAGAACAAAATGAATTGACTTTGAACAAAGTCTACAGCTTTTTGATAGGGGCAGGTGCAAGTGAGCCATGGCTATGGTAATAGGATATCCAATCAATCAGTCAAGTTTTATATTATTTTACCAGTGTGGACACATGCACACAGAGAGGTGTGTGTTTGCATGTGTAGACATGCACACTCCCAAACATCCATGCATGCACACATACTATTGGACCCATCAACAATTGGGTTATGTTAACATGATTGTATAGCAAATGTCAAATTGTACAATTTATGATTATTGAGCTAGGCACAAGGAATGCAATCTTCAAGTCGTGGTTTGAGTCACCATGAACCGTGGTATAGAGTTTGGTCATACAATTACAGTGTGCTTGGAGAATGTTTTGGCAATGTGGAGTGGGTTCTATTCTACATTAGTTTGTTCCCTTGTGGAAACAAATTAGACATTGGGTTTGTTAGCTTGGCAAAGTGGTGCAAAAGTTCATGAATTTCTAAGTAGGATGGTATATTTTATTTTTAGGTTGTTTCTAATCCTACCCCCAAATAACTTGGAATTGCATATTCAATATTTGTAAGAGGAATCTTTTTCTTAAACAAGTGTCAAGGAAAGACTTTGTTAGCCTCGTGTTTATTAGGCAAATGAGTCACATTAGTAGATTTGATCGAGCATAACCTTGTAGCTATGGATGTGCGACAAGGAGTTGTTGCCAAGATGGGGACCTCCAAAGAGATTATTTGATATGGAAAGAAAGGAAATTTATGTAGTAGTGCACCCTCTAGAAGATGGTAATAGAGCCTTAGCAATTTGACTACCTTAACATAGTGCCAAGCAAGTAAGGGGAGGGGGTTGAGATTATTTCAAGCAACAACATTAGAAAGATACTAATCATTCATTAAGATAGGTGCTTTGTCATAGGTGGCAACTTTATTTGGGGAAGCCTTTTCATTGCACAATGTGCTATTTGGTAACCTTGATTTGTTAACATTTTGTCTAGTTGTGAGAATTTTTGTTGTATCATGAGAAATTTGTGATTAGGAATGTTCACAATTGAGTACATGCTGAACTATGCGCACACAAGGCTCAAGTAAACTAGCTGGAAACACATTGTGATTTTTAATACGAGGATAACATGAGCTTATAAGCTTGATCATGTATGTTGTGAACGATTTAAAAATGTTGATAATTTATTTAAGATTGAGCATTTAGTATCGTTTAAAGAATAAAAATCTTTTAGTTGCAATCTTAGGAATTCTATGTCATCTTCAATGAAAATATGATTGAAGTGATGGTGCTTTTGTCAATTGTGATCAAAATTTTTATGTGCATATATCATGTGCAAGTTCTCTAGCCTCTCCCATAGGTTGAAGGTAGGCTTTTTCATGTGCTTGAAACCAACGTGAGTGTTCAATATTTGCCTCATATATACATTTACCCTTGAGCTTTTTGTTGGTGTTTGAGTAAAATCACAATTCATAAAACCACAAATTTATAGTTTATGCTTGAGCCTACCCTTAAAAATTGTTCAAAGGGGGATTTTTGGTGTTTTTCCTTATTTTGCAAGGCTAGCAATGTGTGTTAATTGTGTGTCATGATGTTGGTGATATTTTTTCAAGTTTTTCATCCAATGAACAATCATCAAGAAAAGGAGTGCTTTAAGGATGATAATGAAAGGTTTCTCCCCTTGTGTTTTGAGTTGGTGGATGTTCTATTATTGAGACAATGAAGCTTGCTTAGTATGTAATTACATGTATGAAATGGCCACAACAAACCATGAAACTATTGTTAAGATTAGACATTATCTAGACATAACAATTTCAACAATGAGCTCTCTCTATGAATTCTGGGACATCAATGTTTGCGAAGTCTATTAGGAAAATTTTGTTATGATCATAGGATTAGAGAGTGGTGTGAAGTGATGTAATCTTTCTTGACTTTAATAAGCTTGCATAAGGTGACAATGATTTGAGCAATGCTACAATGTTCCAAAATTAATGTATAACATCATTAATTATGATAGTCTTGTAGTGAGTTTGCTCAATCTTTAATAATTATTAGGTACAACCCATGTACATGCTTTATTTACTATTTTGAGAGAGAGAGAGAGAGAGAGAGAGAGAGAGAGAGAGAGAGAGAGATTTACACACAATGGCTTAGGGCCCTTTCCAAGCGTCGAATCTCCAACGACAATTGTTTCTTTTGCACCACCAGTGTGGAATTGGCCCGTCATTGATTTATTTTTTGCTCTCTTGCTAAGAAAATTTGGTCACTCTTGTCGGCGGTTTGGCGAGCAGTGGTTGGTTTCTCGCTAAGCCCTTTTGACTGGGTTTTTGCGCGGCCCAAATACCCCACACTGGCTCAGTCGCATATGAAGATCTTGTTTGACTTTCTTAGATACTGGGGTTGTTGGTACAATCGGACCATTCGGAATGCTTTTCTTTTTGATTCAGCCTATAATGTTCAGGGACATATTGCTAGGCTGAAAGGCCTCTTGCATTGGCAGATAGATCTCACTCGGCACTCACTTACTCCCTCGAGAGGACTTACTTCCCTGGCATATGGCAATTTCCTCTGCGTCTTTGCCACGACTTTTTATAACTCTTTTGTCGTTTAGTACTTTAGAGAGAGAGAGAGAGATTTACACACGATGGCTTAGAGCCATTGTGTATCTTGTAATCATGTAAACTTGTACCTTTTTTTTCGTAATTAATACAATTACCTTTTATGAGAGAGAGAGAGAGAGAGAGAGAGAGAGAGAGAGAGAGAGAGAGAGAGAGAGAGAGAGAGAGAGAGAGCATTGAGAGTTTTAGTTTCATTTGGTATATTTTTCTTGAAGCATAAAAGTGGTGGATGAGTCTTTGTCAACGAAGTGTATATTTCACAAACTTCAAACAAATTGTGGAGGAATTCTCACGTATTCATTTGCAAGAATATTCTTAAAATGTATGGGATCTATGCAAAATGAATAGAATAGGAAGAGGTTTAATGGTTTCAAAGGTGAATGACATTGTCAAAAGAAGAGGGAAATTTTTGGAAGGCCTACACTTTACACAAGATAGGCATAACCCTACACTAAAAGGTGATCGAGCAACAACCTATAGTTTGATTAAGAAAGGGTGAATCAAATTCTTCAAAAGGAAAGCACATGGGATCATTTAGAGAGATGAAAGGGAAGGCCCAATGCGTAATTTGTATCACTTATATACAATCCAAAAGTACAAAGTTTTTTAATTTTTCATTGCATGCATGAGTTATAGTTTCAACACTATACTTATGCACCTTGCATTCTTCCAATTGCATGGTGAGGTATGTAGGAGGATAGAGTATGTGCTAATCTATGTAATGATGCATCACAGAATTTCCTATATTATGTGGTTGCTCAAGAAAGTAGCAATG
Source organism: Lygodium microphyllum (assembly GCF_053477565.2). Classification (NCBI taxonomy): domain Eukaryota; kingdom Viridiplantae; phylum Streptophyta; class Polypodiopsida; order Schizaeales; family Lygodiaceae; genus Lygodium; species Lygodium microphyllum. The sequence goes on along the minus strand of NC_141144.1, from coordinate 18,484,196 downwards.
GCAAGGATCCCCTAGTACATACGATTGTGAGGTTGAGTTAGCCAAGTGCACCAACTTGGCATATTGAAGTTGAGCAATAGAGCTAGAGATGTGACATAGAGAAATGAGATTTTCAAATCATGGATCTTGAGTACGTAGGAATTCGATTTATGGTTTAGAACTATCATTGCCACATACATATTAGCATAATAATGTGTAAAAGTTTGGGTCCTCATTTCACTTCCAAGGGGAAATATTAGGAATTTCAGTATGCAACTTCACTCCTTCCCATTCTTTATTTTTGCCTGCAGCTTTACAACATCTTTTTGAATCACTATCATCATCATCATCATTATCATGATGTTTAGGATATTGTAGGTTCTATTCATCCCATGAGATGGCGTCTTGCACTGAAAAGTGGAATCCCTCTACTCCAAGACTAGGTGATCCCATGGTATGTGTACGTGGCACCCCCCATAATATTGGTATCTTGGTCGGGGATCATGATTTGTGAATTGCCTAAGATTTTTACTACTGGTTATTGAACCCAGGGAAAGACAAAGTACCCCCATTGTGCACAACAATAGGACAATGCAGTGCTAAGCTCTTTGTGTCCAAGTACAAGGAAAAGATGAGGAGCATAAAGCAATGGTAGATTCCAAAAAATCCAAGGAAAAACCTGCAAATTGTCAAAGTTGAAGGTTTTTGTATCAGTGCTTTAAAATGTTTTCCCCGGTCACTGATCATCATTGTCATTCTCACAATCAATAGGCTCCGTGTTGTTGGTCGCCTGGTCTGTAGTCACGATTGCTTAAGAGTTTGTAGGTTCTTCTTGGGCTTTTGTTGCCAGTTTTTCTGCAAGGGCAACTTTGAAATTTGAGGCCAAGTTTTCAAATTGCTCCAAGTTGATACTGAGAAGTGCCTTACAGATGTCAAGTTGTATTCTTGGTAATACCAGCCTCCATGGGTCATGGCTTCTTGGTTGTAGAGCAACCAGGGTTTTCTTCTGAAGTAAGAATGAAGGGCATGGTGCTCTATGGACATAGAGGCCTGTTGACCTTCTACTCATCATCCATGGGTCATGGCTGCTTGGTTGTAGAGCAATAAGGGTTTCCTTCTGATGTAAGGATGCTTGATATGAAGCTCCATGGAGGTAGAAGCCTATTGAGCTTGTACTCAACATTGCTGGGTCATGGCTACTTGGCTGTAGAGCAATCAGGATATCCATCCGAATTAAGTATGATAGCTGTGATGCTCCTTGGAGGTAGAAGCCTGTTGACCCTGTACTCAATGAGTCCCCTTTGTCACCTCTACTCAAACCTGGTTTGGGTCTTTCTAGGCCACTCTAGGTCTCTCCTTGCCACACCTTTCTACAGGCTCTACATTTATCTTCAAGAATATCTCAGGTGTCCCCTCAGACTCATTCACCATCTGCATAGTTCTGCTCTACTCATGACAATGATTTTGTTGAAAGCAATTTATGCTACGACCGAACTCATGTTTATTCATCTCTCTGATTAAAATAAGCAGGCTCAGACATTAAAACGGGTAATCCACATAAATCTATGTGCCTCATTTCTTTACAAATCCTTATTATCCATCTGAGGAAGATAGGTAGGCTCAGGCATTTATAATTTATCCTGACTTCTCATTAATCCCACCAAGCAGAGACTGCCTTAACAGTGAGCACTTGGCCGCAATTTTATTATCGCTTTGACATGCTGGACTAGGATGGATTGGCCAATTCAATAAACCAATGAGTGGAGTGAAAAAGTTGTATCAACTATGTGTACAGAAAAGTTATCAAACCCATCAATCTTGGGCATCAAAGAATAATGCTAAGATGGACACTGCTAAGAGCAGCTCGTTAGTGAGCAGTAGACTCTGTGATCACAGTATATTTTAGCGACAAGAAACTATTCTGCAGTGGGAGCAATGGATTCAGACACTGCTTGCGGTTGCTCTGGTGCTGATGTAGCTGCCACAGAGGCTGTTGGCTCCTCAGGTTTTGGTTCAGGTGCTGGTGCTGCTGGTTCAGCAGTAGGTGCAGGTGAACCTCCAATGGGCTTTGCTTTTGCCCTTTGTTTTGCCATTGCTTCTTTCATGGCTTCCTTCCTTCTGTAAGTTGCAAGAAGCTTTGCATCATACGCACTCAAACTCTTATCCTCTTTTGGTTTCTTTTCCTCAGCTTCTACATTCTTCTTCCTTGCAGCCTGAGCTTCTGGCCTGCCGTAGAGTTCAGCTGATATCCCTAAAAGAGTTGCCACTGTTATAGACCTGTCAGCACAGAAATTTTATTAGAAAACATGAAATTGTGGATGCTTTGTATACATATGCTAGTACTGGTCCATGCAACTATCAGAGATGTCTAGATTCAAGGGTTGATGACATTACAAAGGTCAAGATAAGGACATTTTCTTATTCGCTGTCAATATTATTGCACATGGCCATGGGTCTAACGCAGTGTTCTCTTTGATGTTATACAAACCTGACATACAAGACAAGCTTGTCCTCTGTAGATTGAAGACTCACGTTTTCCATCTGATGTACATGAAACGTATCAATCGGAGAGCTGTAAAATGCTAATTGCTGATTAAGTACATTACTCCACAGTTGACAACCAAGGGTAGTCTGTTCTTCATTCTTGAATAGCACGAAATATTTAGTGCCACGGTACGCAGTTCAATATCCCAATCGTCTTCACTTTTCCAACAGTGTTAACAGGGCTGTAAAGGTACATAGTCTGTAGCTTAACTTCCTCCCATTAACAGCCTGTAACAATGCTAAAAAAGCCCCTTTCGAAAACTCAACTTAAGAGCATGTTCAATCCAATTCATCACGTGCAATGCCCCAAGACTATTAACTTACTTCTGGGAGCTTTTCATGGTCATTTATCGCCTGCCCAGCTATTGATGGAAAAGTTATCTTTTGGGTCAAACTAAAACCATCACTGTACTCATGAAGAAAAACAGCTCTGATTTTACTTTAAGTACACTCAAAAGCTACATAATTGACAGCAAAGCTCAGTGGTATGCCTGCGAGAAACATTTGCAGTTCTATGCTCTGTTGAATCAATTTCTGCTTGGCAGAACACTTGCAGATTGTGAGAACATGGCCGATGGTGCAAGAACCCTTTGTTGCTTCCTGATTCTTGGTGTGTCAAGGAAATGGGGCTCTTGCAGAATGCAGAAGACGTTAATGAGAACATTCTGGAGTCCTGTAGGCCAATTACATACAAAAACACAAAGCAGCAGAAGGCAACGGTAAGAATCCTCCCATTATTAGTCGACCTTCAAAAAATGACCTGTTAATGCAAAAACCAAGCAATGTCCATATCTTCCACCATTCAATGACTTCATGGCTACCAAGCAATCATATCGCTTTGCCATCACTAATCAACAAAATGTTTTGAGGGAGTGATCCCTTCTCCTTCAAGATTGTACATAGAGTCATGCACACATGGAGGCAGCACGTCAGGTAAAATGAGGGTAAGATTATCCAGATTACAGCAGGGATGCCTGTGCAGAAGTGATCGATCTAAAGTGTGTGCTGACAGCTAGACATAGATCAACCTGGCCACTAAATTCAGTCTGCAGATATTAAGTGTTCTCAAACTAGAAAGGAACATGAATTACTCCAGCGACATAGCTCAACCCGGCCACTAAAATCAGTCTGCAGATTCTAATTGTTCTCAAACTAGAAAGGAATATGAATTACTCCAGCGAATTGGCTGCAACTTAATGACAGTGTTAAAGACCAGGTCTTAGGCAGCCCACACAGAAATCTTCTAAGTCTTCAATGTACAAATGCAACACTGCTACCCAATGTGTGCACCATGTGCTCAAGATAATGCAAACCCAAAATTTCCAATGAGTGTAAGCTTACAGGATTCAAATGAATCGATGAATGTAAGGCCCAGCTACTCCCTCCCGTGCTAAACATCATGCAGGCAGTCTGACGACTGCTTCATATACTCGAAAGAGTTTCATCAGAGATGCAAAATTCAGTCACATCATGTGCTCCTGTCAAATGTGTCATATGCATACAGCCGGTAAATCACTCAAATATGAGGGAAAGGGTAGAAGACAACCACAGAATTTAGCAAACCCTACCTGAAAGGTGTAATGGCTGGCCTGGAGAAATCGCATGAGGCTGCCTAAGAACGATCCTTGAAAGAGAGAATTAATAAGTTTGCAGAGAAACCCACCTGGTCTAGAGTGGCGAGAGAGAGAACCCACGATTGGATTGAGAGCTGATGTGTGCGAGACGAAGGAGACAGCGCTGATGTGGACTCTTTGTGTAGCTGAGTCACAGGAAAAAAAACACCCAAAGCTGTCAACCTTATCCACATTGGCACAATACCATGATATTCCCCTAATGTCCTCACAACAAATAGGGAAAAATTACCTCCTCTCAATGCATCTGCACGTAACACTATATGTGAGAGCAAGATATACTCTTGTATTATTCAATCAAAGAAACGGTAAAACATAAGCACGTTCCTATCACTTTCTAACTATACCATGCTGTGGCTACCAAAAACACCTATATAGGGAGTAGTAGTGACTCTGAGCCCTAGTTGATTTTCACTTTATATGTGTTTCCCTATACAAAATGGTAAACTCTCATATGTGTGGTCTCACGAGGGTGTAATCATGGGATGTGCCTGTGTTACTTTCAATAACTATTGCTTTATAGCTATGCCATGGCATCGTTCCAGAAACACCTATATAGGGAGTAGTAGTGACTTCAACCCCTGCTTGGTTTCCACTCTATGTGTGATTCTCTATACCCAATGGTAAACCCTCATATGTGCAGTGTCACAATGGTGTAGTCCTAGGACATGCCTATATTGTATCGTTTCTTTGATTGAATAATACAAGACTATACCTTGCTCTTCTTCAAATTTTCTTCTCGTCTCCTCCTCTTCTTCCTTCATTTGTATGCACTTCCAAATTGAATCTAACAAGCTTGACATGCCTTTTATAACTATCTCTCTAATCTAGCTACTTTTTCTTCTTGGGCTTCTCTCCATTCTTAACCTTTGCTCTTCTTCGTCTCTTCAACCATTGGGATGGGTATATTCTCTCCATTGTCCTCCATGTTGTTGTGGAAAGCCACGCTTCGGCTCCGAGTGATATGTCGTGGGGTAGCGCCTTGGCTCTAGGGTGGTTGTAAAGGGAAAGCTTCTTTTCACCTTCAGATGGTAGCTTACATTGAGGTTGTCGTGATGGGGGTCATCAAGATGTGGGACGACATGACGTGGGTCATCAAGACATGATTTCAAGGCATTGGATCTTCTCTCTTGTTTTCGTGAATACTTCTCAACTCTGAGCAAGAGTTGCTCTAATACCAAATGTAATGCACTTGCACTCAATCATTCACTCACATGGCACCGAAAGATAACACGATATGTGAGAGCAATATATACTATTGCATTGTTTAATCAAAGAAACGATACAACATAGGCGCATCCCAAGATTACACCCTTGTAACACTGCTTGCATGAGGGTTCACCACTGGGTATAGGGGATCACACATAGAATGCAAACTAAGTAGGTCTTAGAGTTACTACTATTCCTTGTGTTTTTGATAGTAACACCTTGGTATAGCTACAAAGCCCTTACCCCCCCTCCCCCTTAAAAAAAAACAAACAAACCCCTATACTATTTTATAGAAGCCTTAAAATACACTCGCATTGCACTTTTGATTTGTATCAAAAATCAAAACAAAATGGGAAATGAACTGCAATGTTGTAAATAGAAGCATGAGCACTCCTGATTGAATCCAACCACCATTTATAATTGCAAGTCAAAGAATCAAAGGTGAAGCAGCAATGTTGTCAGCAAGATTATTGGAGAGATTCTAGGGGAGAAAGGGGAAAGAAAGAATAAAAGCATAGAGAAAAGGGGGAAGAAGAAATATTGTCCCAATATTATTTCAGCTTTCAAGTTCAAAGCCAAAAGAAGGGGGCTTATAATTAGCTATTGTGTCTTGTGTGAACTTCAAGGGTTATGTAATATGAGTGTGTTTGCATGTTTTTATGTGTTGTGTGTGTGTGTAAGTGCTTATGTGCATTTTGAAATCAAAATATGGGGATTAATTGTAAGTGAAATGAGGGGGAAAGGGGTTCGCACATGCATGTGTGTGTGTGTGTGTGTGTGTGTGTAGAATTATGGCTTTCATAGGGAAATAACTAGGGCAATAGCTATGGGAAAATGAGGTGACAAGGGAGAGGTAGGAAAAGAAGAGGTGGTAAGAGAGGTGGGGGAAGAAGAGGTAGAGATAGAGGAAAATGATGCGGTAGGAGTTTACTTGAGAGGTGGAGAATGGAGCTTAAGATCTTGGGGAGTACAAAATGAAGCAAAGAGAATACAATTTAAGTAAACCAATTTTAGGTAAATAAAATTTACTTAGCTTGATATCTTATTTAAACAAGATAAGATTTCAATCACTCCTTTCTCATTGCAAGCAAAGAGGTAATGTGTGCACATGTGTAGAGGAATAGGTAGGGGTATGAAAATTTGCTCTATGTAAGGTGAAACTACCTACACACTTGCTTTCAAGGCTTCCAATCAAGGCTCTTTGCATCCCACAAATCGACCCACCTTGAGACACCCCTAGTAGTTACCTTCACAATGAGCTTAGAGAACCCTATAATAGGGACATAATCCCCCTCATATGCAAAATGTTGAACCCGCAATGATTGGCAACATCACTTTGAGTAGAGCTAGATCAAGTAGCCTTGTCAAGGACCAATGGTGTCTATTGAGAAATTTTGCAAACTTTGAGGAGCATTTTCATATTTCAAATAAATTAGAGGTGTATTTTTGGAATTATGACCAAATGTGAGGAGTTTTTTGGGGATTTTGTCAAAAAGTAGGGTTTGTTTTCTAAATCTCCACTTGGATTGTAAGTGCAACCAACTTGCTAATAAAAACAAAGCAAAAACCACTAGTAAGAAAATAGCTCCATTGCAAATAACTTGATTGTCATAGTTCTACATCAACAACTTCATTCTCATGGATACAATTTATCAATCCATGATATTGTGTATCGACCAAGTTTTACAACTATATGCAGTTAAGAAAATGATTATTTGCCTGCTTTACTTGATTTGATAATTAAAGTTGGATCAAATTTAGCATACAATATGACATCTCAATTAAATTTTCTTTCATGCATTCTGGTTTCTAGGCCTACATGTTGCAGTGTAATTTGCTATAGAGCTAGGAAAGGCCTATTGATATGAACACCTCTTAATTATAAAAAACCCAAGGTTAAAGAGAACGATATATCCATAACCTAGGAGCAATTTACTCAAGGACAAGTAATCCATACCTAGTTGTCTTCAATATTACATAGGAATATGTAATCTGTGGATTATGACATTGTTTAGATAATCAGTTAACTACTAGACGTAGCAAAGAAACAGATTTTGTGACATTTTTAAATCCGAATGGAAGATTGAAATAGTTGCCAATTCAACATGTAATTAGTGCAAATCAATCAAATAAAAAACCCTTGGATGTTATACCTTCCTCAATGTTAAAAACTCTTTTCATATACAGCAAATTAGAGGGTGGCTGACAAACGAAAGAAAAGTATAATATGCACATCACAATTTACTCAAATGATAAAAGCTATTCAAAGTTATATGTCAAGATTTGTCACACCTAAGAGTCATTGTCATCATATCAAAGCCATGAGGATGAAGTTGTTGATGCAAAACTGATGTGACTATTGGTAAAGACTCTGATGTAGATTTGGATTGAGAATTGATATCAACAAGGTGATTACCTCACTTGGTGGAGAATAGGGCTGCTTGGTGGGCCTACTCCCCACTACTTGATCCTACATTGGGAAAGGGGTGGACACACACACACACACACACACACACACACACACACACACACACACACACACACACACACACACACACACACACACACACACACACACACACACACACACACACACACACACACACACACACACACACACACACACACACACACACACACACACACACACACACACACACACACACACACACACACACACACACACACACACACACACACACACACACACACACACACACACACACACACACACACACACACACACACACACACACACACACACACACACACACACACACACACACACATGCAAACACACTCATATCACATAAACCCTAAAGTGCACACAAGAAAAACAAAACAACTAATTAAAAGCCCTCTTCTCTTGGCTTTGAACTCAGTGACAAAAATAATATTGGGCTAATATTTATTCTTCCCTCTTTTCTCTATGATTTAAGTCTTTCTTTCCTCTCTCTCTCTCTCTCTCTCTCTCTCTCTCTCTCTCTCTCTCTCTCTCTCTCTCTCTCTCTCTCTCTCTCTCTCTCTCTCTCTCTCTCTCTCTCTCTCTCTCTCTCTCTCTCCATGAATTCTATGGGAAACATCACCGCTTCACCTTTGATTATTTGACTTGTAGTTATAAATGGTGGTTATATTCAATAAAAAGTGCTCTAGCTTCTAGTTATAATACAACAATTTATTTCTTCTTTTATTTTGATTTCCAAATTTGCACCAAGGTCTTTATCAACAATCACATCAAAGTTTTGCATCAAGAACTTCATCCTTGTGGCTTTGATACTGACAATGATGACTCGCCAAGTGTGATAGATCTTAACATGTAAGTGTGTATTATACTATGCTTTGGCCTATGTGGATTATTAGTCCCCCTATTTTTGATGTGCATGATAGGAGTTTTTAATCATGAGTGCTTTATCTTTGATTTACCTAGTTTTTAAAGCATGTCTTGGCTTTGTATATAATGAATTACAATGTGTACCCCTAAGGAAGGTATAACATGAAAGGGTTCTTTTTAAAACCTATTTGCACTGATTGCATGTTGAATGGTAAACTGTTTCAATCTCCCATTTAAATAAAACAAGTCCCAAAATCCCTTTCTTTACTGCATCTAGTAGTTAACTTATTATCTAAACAATATCATAATCCTCCACAAGTTACATATACCTACGTAATATCTAAGTTAACTAGGTATGGATTACTTGTCCTTGAGTAAACTACTCTTATGTTTTGGATATACCATTCTCTTTACTCTTTGGTTTTTTATAATTAAGAGGTGCTCATATCAATAAGTCTTCCCTTGATCTATCGTAAATTATAATACAACATGCATCCCTAAAAACTAGAATGCATGAAAGGATTTTTAACTTACCTGCATTGAGATGTCATACTATATGATAAATTTGATCCAACTTGAATCCCTTGATTGGGTAAAGAAGGCAAAGAACCCTTTTCTTGATTGTATATAGCTATAAAACTTGGTAGATATACAACATCATGGACATATAGATTATATCTAGCTTTTAGTAATCTAAGGGTTCATTGTTTAAAAACCTTTGCTAGCATATTCCCTACTATAGCATGCATTGTAGCATTGAAAAGTTGCAAGAATTTGGTTTTATGAGTATCAAATTTGAGTATACCATTAAGTCAGAGATAACTATTAGGCATACTTAGTAAGTACAAGGGTTTATGGTATCATTTGACTTTGATTAGTACTACTTACAACAGTTGAATAGAATACTCACTATAATAGTTTGAGTACAGACCTATAGGTATTAGGCTTAATGACCTCATTTTTTAGTACATTCTTAGGTTTGAGACTATTATTGATGCATACTGATAAATCCAATAGCTTGGCAAATTCAATGGTCTCCTTATAATACTCATTGTGTGCCTATAGTCATTGTCTTAGTACATTCTTAGGTATGAAATAAATAAGTAGGCTTATTGACCATGATTAGCATTGTAAAACTTATGGAATATGCCAACTTAGAAATTTTAATTCACACATAATGGACTAAAGGTAGAAACCTACAAATCAAACCAGTGTAGGCTGTGTGAAAGTTGAGAGAAATAACAAAAATTGCTCTTCATAAGACACTTATATATGTGTATAATACTTAGCAACTATGGATTAAGTTGGTTTGTCATGTTATGGACCTTAGGCACATAGGCATGCCAAGAGTATTAAATAGGATGCATAGGAGCTTTTTGGTAGCGATGCAAGTAGCTCTATTTCTAGGACAAAAATATTGAAATATATTGGTTACTTGGTAAAGTCTTATGATGATATGATAAAACTGATCTTGATGATTACAATGAGTAATGGCACATTGTACACTAAACTTTATTAGAATGTGGCTTGTAGTTTCATTATAGTAAGAGTTATTAAACATGCAATTATACATTTACTTCAAGTATATACTATACTATAAAATATTCATGGGTCTTTTTGAGCTACAATTTGGTCCTACATAATAAATAGTATAAGCATGCATGGCGCTAAAACAGATATGACTGCTTATGCCTGCATACCAAAGGATTACAGTAAAGGTTTGCTACTTGGGATTTTGGGATTTTCTTGCAATATGGACTGCTTGTTGGTACTAAGGGTTTGACCCTTTTGACCTACAAATTTTGTCTACATAGCTCATTAGCACCTTTTTCCCATATATATTATTTAGGGCTACAAGATCATTGATACATGTATAATATTGGGTGCTTATATGTTATGTCATTCCTTGATCTTAAATAGGGTTGATAAACTTAATTAATTAGAAATAATTCTAATTTTCTTCAAAACAAGTAGTTATAATGTGGAGGTCTAACTACTTACCTATGTTGTAACTTACTAGTCTTATGGTCATTTGAAATATATTTAGGGGTAGACCTTATACAAGTGATGTTAATATTATTAATTGAACCTGGATGTTTAACTACCAAGGGTATTAAGACACCAACAAACTTTGAGTTGATTAGTTAGTTTGTCATGTACTATTACTATAATTGTAGCCCAAATGTTAGTCATTATAGCCTAATGTATATCATTAGCATCTATATGAATAAATCCTATGGTTTCATTACTATACTTGTAACAAGGTATTGTTGTTCTAGCAAGGTGTTGTAGTATACCTTTGGCAATAGAGACTGTAGCATGATACTTGTCTTTATACCTGTAGGCATGTATCACAACATATTGTTAGTGAGTATAGCATTGGCAATAGAGACCGTAGGCATGATACTTGACTTTATACCTATAAGTGGGTATTACAACATGCTGTTAGCAGGGACTAATTCTTATAATTGTAAGAGAAGACTACAATTTACCACAACTTCAAATATATATGATACACATCATATCCCTTGAATTTTAAAATAGTAGTAAACTACATGAACAACCTAGTGTATATCATTGCTTTTCCTTAGCATTTATATAAACAAACCATGTGTATATCATTATTATATGTGAAGGAGGATGTTGGTCATCCAATAGGGTCTCGTAGCATAGCTTTGACAGTAGAGATTGTAGCATGGTACTTGTCTTTATACACGTACATGGGTACTACAACATACTATTAGCAAGAGCGACTGATTCTTATAAATAACAAAAGACTATAGTTTACCACAACCTTCAAATGTATATGATAAACACCATATTCCTTGAATTTTACTATACTAAACGATATGAAGAGCCCATTGTTGCCATTATTACACCCTTAGCATTTATCTAAACAAGCTCCATGTATGCCATTATTATAGATGGAGCAGGATATTGATCATCCAGTAGGGTACTATAGTATACCTTTGGCAGTAGATGCTGTAGCATCATACCTATCTTTATACAAGTAGCAAGGTACTATAGTAAACATGAATTGATTCTTATAACAATAACAAGAGACTTTAGTTTAGTTGTAGTGAGTTAATGTTTTGTTTGTAGGCAATAGGTTGCAACAATTTGGAGGCTCATTAAATATGTCAATCTTGACTGTCACAAAAATGTGCTATGGTGAAAGAAGGATACCCTTCTTTTATGGTACATGATAAAGAAATGTATATTATTTATGCCTAATTGTCTATAACTACTATATATGCTTTTCATTTGGATGACTTAACTAGCAATTATGTTTCAATAGCTAGGAATGGTTATTTGTTGGTCCATCATCTGACAATGAATCTAGATGTTACTTGGTATATGTGTTGAATACCTACCCTTTGAAAATTGAAAATGACATAACTGGGTTAGACTGATATCAATATGAACTACTTAGGCATGAACAACAAAATTTACATGATTAAGCTCAATGGTGGATAATTGATATCAATATCAGTTATTTACTTAGTAACAACAAAATTTGCATGATTGAGATATATATTCAATTCAAGATTTGTTAGATCTTTTATGATGTGCTAGACTTACCTAAGTCTGGGGTTAGTTAGAGTTAGTATTTTTTGTTACTATATTAACATTCATAACAAGTGTCTAAGGGATGTTGCTCAAATGTTGGCACCTATAGTCCCACATGTGTGGTCTAGGTCTCTATCTAATGATTTCTTGTGGATGGATACACATATAGTCCCTTAACTTGTAGTACTGGTTTATATTGATGTTAGCTATCCAAGACTTCTTTATGGAATTGAAGATATAGAACATGTTTTTTCACTATCACTTTCATATTAAATGTAGCTCTTGACAATGGGAAATAATTCATACCCATCTTACATTTTTTATTTCTCAATCCATTATCTCATACTTATTTCTAAACAAATATAGTTCATTTTTGAAAGGAAACTTATACTAAACACACACGCTCCCACTACCCATGTAAACCATGGGTCAAGTTAACACTATATATGTTTAAAAATCAAGTATGTTCTTAACCTAATTTTCATCTAATCACTTGATTGCATGATTTTAGAATGGATGGATACCTTCACTTGTTAAGCTTGGGTATAGAACTGTATTATTAGAGTTGGAGACCCCACCAATTGCCATACAATCTATCCTTATGTGCTCTAAGTGAATGGAATTTCACATAAAGTTGATTGATTTTAAAATTCTAGCAATAGAAAATCAATCATCATCTATACTCAAAGTTGCTTCAATCAATGTTACTGGATTGCCCTTCTAGTCAAAGGTTGAAAGGATTCTAATTCTTTGGGATAATCTTATGTGAGTGCTTGTTCCTTTCCCAACATAAATTGCCAAGATGATTTTGACCTCGATTCCTACATCTCTTCTCTCCTGTGTATAGTTAATCAACTTTACTAAATATACTCTCTCTCATTAATCCCGCTCCCCTCCAATGTGGTTGAAACTTAGGAAGTTTCTATTGTTGACCTTGGTCTCCTAGATCTTGGAGAAAAAAAGTATTCTTGCACTTAGAGGTAAAGCAACACAAAAGGAGCTCAATAGAATTGCTCCTGTTGCTTTTGTTGGTGTCCCACTTCTACTAGGTTGGAATATAAATTATGGGACTTCAAAGTAATTAACTATTGTGCCACTTTTTCAATTAAACCTTCAGTACCTATATATCATATTTCACAAGAAGGTGTTGATTAATGTAGGTGTTTTGCTCTACATCTCTTGTCATCCGATTTCACATTTGACTTGCACTTGGTAAGGTTATCAGATTGAGACCAAACCAAATGTTAATCATCTTATTGCCTATACCAAAGGTGCTTTGAAATCAAATAAAATCATTAAGCCTAAAAACTCTTGAAAAAATATTTTAGTACCTTTAAACAGTTTATAAATGCTAGTGTGGATCATCTAGTAATCCATGTTCCTCCTCCATCATATGGGTTGACCATTTGCTTTGGTTCATCTTCAAGAACCTCCCCAAATTTTTTCCATTTTCATCTTAACCAATCCAAGTCTTTACATTTATCATACAGGTATCCCCAATCCCTATTGAAGTTTGTACTACTCTGATTATATATACTACTTCTTCCATTCCTTTAAGCCATAAAAAATCTTTACTACTCTCCATCGTCATTTCTAGTAACACAATTGCACAACACTCCAATTGCAAACACTATTGAAATGATAAGTCACAAAAGGGTGAGATTAGCAAAAAAAGTCTTTTTTCAACAACTTGTTCAAGTACAAGATTTTCATCGAATAAAGGACCTCAATATTATAGAGGGACCTAAAATATACAAGAAGTCATAGAAACATTCAAATATTTAGAAAACTTTGAATTGATCAAATTTCTAGTAACTAAAAATAATACACTGTCATTTCAAAAGGCATTTATAAAAAAAGATTCATTCACATATTGTTTGCAAATAAAGTCTTTGACTACATTAAATCAATGAAGGTCTTTTATGAAATGAAAATTGAATTTGGTATAGCATGAATGGTCCAAATAGAATTGTATTTAGTTAGAAATACTTTAGCAATATTACCAAAATAGCATATAGACCTAGAGGTTTTTGATGAATCATTTGACCCTTTAGAAATTTCATCTAGGTTGCCCCTTCCCCCAAAGATGTCAAACTATAGAGACCACTTCATGAGGACTATAGTGGATGGCTTCATTCAGAGACTAGGTGCCTAGATGTATACATGCCACATGAGAGGTATGTAGCCATTGGCCAGCTCAAGGTATCCTCTCACTAACTTGATATTAAAACTGGGAGGGTAGTGCACATCCCCAGAGGTGAGAAAATCTATTGATTATGCTAAGAGGAGGTGGAGAGCTAGGAGCACTATATCTACATATGTAGAGCCTATAGCATATCCCAAGCTAGATACCCCATGCTATGCAAAGGAGACACCTCCCTCAAAATAGCCATGGAGTCCCCACATTAGCACCACTCCGTGTCGTGCCACTACGTGAACATGGTGTGAAAGACTTTGGAGTGCATCATCATCCGACTTTCTTATTGATCTAGAGAGTCAATGTGATCTGAGTCATTAGTACTAGTGTCAGTGGCATGAATGGTCTAAAAATACTAGAATTTTGGACAATTTTAGCAGATTTTCGATATTATTTATTGTAAAAATCCAAAAAAGGTTAGAAAAGCTTCTAGATTAGGATGGCATGCAAAAAGCAAGTTGCTTTTTCAGCCAGTTATGGGATTTTTCATAAAAAAGAAAGATTGGTGAAATCATGCACATCGCGATCGCTGTTGACAGGCTAAAAATGACACTTTGAATTGGAAGAAGAAGAAGAAGTGAATTAGGGTTTTACACCCCTTCCGAACCCAACGGAGCCATCAAATTTGGGTTTCGAGCAGCAGAGAAGGAGCTATTATTTTGGTGCACGTTTTTAGTGTACGAAGGAGCTCCAGGAGATCTAATGCCTGGAGATTGCTTCTGAGTAGTGCCAGTTGAAGGATTTCAGGTTCTGTCAATACATATTGATTCAATTCATTGTTCTTTGTCTTGATCGTGTTTACCTCTTGTCTATTCTTTTTCTTCTCTTCCATATCCTATCTTCCACTTCCTTCTATCTCTGATCCCCGGTGGATACAACCTTTCGACAAAAACCCCTTTGACATCGAGCTAGTTCCTAGTTGAGATTCAGAGGCTCTACACATCACTACTATAGGCTAGCACTACATAGAGAGGGGGTGTTAATCACACAACTTATTCATTTCTTTCAGATATTGACCACACACATGGCACCTACACAATGAGGGATGGCAATCTAGAGAGTTGAGGAGATTAGAGCAACACGCCACCCATGGAGGGAGATGAGTGAGACATACCAATAACATGAGTAACAACGAACAAAGTTGAGGATCCATTCCAGATAGTACCCTTATTCTATTTCATCTGGAATGTATGACACACTCTACCCACCACAGATCCTAACTAGGCGGAACTAGATATGTGGATATCATACTATCTCATTCTCCCATTGTATCCCTATATGAGCACTATTTTGTCTTGTACACCACCTTAGCTTCTTTTTATAGTATATCACTAATCTTTTAGTACATGACACTTGGATATCGAGTGACAATTAGCATTGTATATGGTTTGGTCTCATAAGCTGATTTTGGCCTCAAAAGATGTTAACATTTCTTTCTTTCTTTGTCCTCACTATCTCAAATCATTAACTTTGTATCCCACCATTACTTTCTCTCAATCGGTATTAGCGCATCATCTACGATAGCTCATGGTTGGAGTAAGGAGTGTGAGAAGTCAAGCTTTACCATGACATTGGTCCTTGCTATCTTGATTTGAAAGAGGTACAAGTCTTATTGCCAAGCTATCTAATTTAAGTCAAATATGTGCTTCAATTAATAGAGCCATTGAGGCAAAATTTATGGTCTGCCATAGCCCAATTTTAAAGTGTTTAGATAGCCAATAATTGCTAGAAATAAGGCAAATGTTGAGTTTTAAAATTGCTTTAGAAGGGATTTGGTTCACATATTGGTGTATGCAAGCAAGGAGGCTACTGTGGGAGCTTTCGCTCAACCGCCAAGACCCTCGGACCGCTTATTATTTCAAGCATTCCAAGCCGAGCACTAATGGCTACCTCTCACATAGCCGACGTGCCATCCATATCTACAGGTGTAGTGAGCTTACCTCCATGCTGATCGAGTTGCCTCCTCTCTCGCGCACTCCGGTGGCTCCACGATCCAAGTGCAAGCTTCAAGCAAGCTCCACGCTCCAAGCTCCATCACCACGAGCAAGACAAGAGAAGAGAAGAGAAGAGAAGAAGAGAGGAGAAGATGGAGAGCTTCTCCTCCCCGGTCCCTCACCCTCACACACTCACTCCCTCATACTCTCACACTCCCTCTCTCAAGCACAAGCTCAAGCAAGCAAGAAGAAGAAAAAGAAGAGGAGAGCCACTTTTGGCCACACACAAGAATGAGCTTCTCATTCACTTTTCAACTTTATATACAAAACCCTAAATCCCTTTTGGGCGATCATCCCCTTATCCCCTTTTTTACATGGCCGACCGTAGCCTAGGCTCTTTTTCCCATTGTCCTTCTATCTTCCTAGCTTCCTTTCCACCGCACGTCTACATTTACAAATTGTACGGGTGAGAGCCCGGGTGAGAGCCCGGCGCTCTTTGAATTAAACCATAATGCGCTTGCGCTCTTTTACAAAAGTATTGACTTACGATTTTCCTTGCGCGCCTTTCTCCCTTATTTAGGACTTTTCTCCTGGTGCATCTTTGTCTTCCGTTTCACTTTGCCTTGGCCTTTGTCTTCTACTTTAGCTTTTTTGGATTTTCCACCTTCGTTCTTTTAAGGGTTAACATTACCCCCTCCTAGACGAGTGCCAGTCCCATGGCACTCACTGTCGTAGGTAGCAGGCTTGAGCATGCACCGAAGACGTGGGTGGCAAGGACGTTTGTGGTTGCCATGGAGGAGTGTTGGTAGTGGTGGGGAGGAAGGTCGTTGGGGGCACGTTGGTGGTTTAGGTGGTGGGTGGTAGGGCTATTCTTTGTGGGGATTGCACTAATGGAGTACAAGTGGCAATTTGTTGGGGATTCTGCACATGATGATTCTTGGCGGGCTTGCAGGATGATAAAGGATAGGAAGTCAGAGCTGAGTGTCGATGAAGAGCGAACGACACTTTCGTTGGAGTCTTCAATACATGTAATTGAAAAACCTCTCATGTGGTCTCTCCCTAAGGGGTAGTGCTAGTCTTCTTATCGTGCACAAGACATATTTTGATTAGTTTGGGAGACAGGTCGAACTCTAAGCAAGCCTAGAGTATTGTCCTGCACTTGAGGGCCCAAATCGTGTATAGGTTATAGTGTGAATATTAAGTGAATACACGTGCATATTTAGGTATTACTTAGTTAGAAGACTGTCGGCCTGGTTCCTTGTATAGCACTAGGTCAGTGAAGCAAGGGGCTAAGTTGATGGAAAAGTTTGTTGATGAAGACGGGGCGTACACTTGAAGATTGCTTGAGACATCATTATGGTCTTGTCAAGGCAATGTGGCATAATTGAGATCCTTGATGTCTTAGGTTCTAGTAGCTAGTGGCTACTTGTAGTGCTTGAAAAGTATGGTGTACTTTTCCATTGTCTTTCATGCCTTGCTTACCACTGTTGATTGTAATGGCATTGAGATGGAATGCAAAAGAATTGTGCAAGTAGTTCAGGGTGACAGGTCTAACCATAGGCGAGGCGAGCTCCCTAGGTATGTCCTACCCTTGATGTGCCCTGAACAATTGTGGGGAATGTACAAAGGGCTAGGGGATTAGGGACGGAGCCAACTGACCAAGGTCACTGGGCGTACCTAATTTGAGGACCCCTAGGTGCAGTGCTGTGATCAGGTGTGCTTTTTTTCTTTCTTTCTTTCTTTCTTTTCTTTTCCTTTTTTTTTTCTTTTCTTTCTTTCTTTTTTTCTTTTATTTTCTTTCTTTCTTTCTTCTTTTTTTTTGGTGGAAAAAATGAATACAATCAATGCCATACATTGAGGCTGTTAGCCTTTCATTTGGATTGAGAAATGTTGGGATCCAAAGGCTATGAAGAATGGATATTACATAGATGATTGTGTCGCCAGCCTTGATGCTAGAGGAACTTTTGTTGAGATGAAGAGATACACTTGAGATTTTGCAAACCTCTTTGTAACATGTGAGACATCGAACAATTGAGGTAGCACTTGGAGTGAGCTATGTAGGACAAGGGCAGAGCATCTTGCGAATTGAATCCTAAATGATGAAGAGACGTTCGCCCTTGTTGAGAGTGTGGCTCCTGCCTGAACATAGAGTTTGGCCAAGAAGGAGGAGGTAATCCATGATTATGCTTTGGCCATGCTCAGTTGCAATATGTGCTTTCTGTAAAGGTGTCCTTGGGTTCTCATCCAGTGGCGCTTCCATCATGGCTTTTGTTTCTTGGTATTCCTGTCACTTCCTCCATAATGGTTCTTTGTGGGGTTGGTGGTCTTGTGGTGACTTGGATATTAAACACTTCTAGACATTGACATGTGTCATTCTACATTCACTTGGAAAGGCGTGAGAGCACATGCAAGTCACATGCTTCAACCATAATGAAAATGTCCAGCTAAACAAGACATCGCCAACCTAAATCCCTTAGTTTTGACTTGATGCGTATCACCTGCACTTGGTCATCATTGCTCATGGGGTGTGTTGGCCTTTACTTCTTTTGGTATTATTTATACAGTCACAAAACACATTGTTTATTTATGTACATGTTCATGAAACCATGTCACTCCGTGAGGGTAAAAACCAATTGTAGAACTTAGGATTGTACTCGAGTGTGGCACACGCATCTAGTACTCGCGGCAGCTTACTCAATACCGATAGATATTTTGCAACATCGAGTAGCATGGAACCTTGTCCGAGTCTACTAGCAACATCTAACTCCTCCTCAATGAGAACCTTATCAGACAGAGAGTTCTCTTGGCTAGTTTCAGCTAAGTCCTTATCCCGAATGGCAGTCAACACTCGAAAGGAAGTCGGTGCCACATAGGTTGGGTCTCTTTGAGACCGCCATTTGGCCAATTATTCCTCTAAGACTGTCATGATCTAGGCTCCTAGTTTGGCCATTGCAACGTGGTTTTCACACCAACGTTGTTCAAACTGACTTCGACCCTCTGTTAATCGCTTTAGTTGCTCTATCTCTAAGAGATTTGGTTGGCAGAGCACATCATTGAATGTTACAGTTAAGCGTAGTTCGTCGGCTTCCTTGAGTCGCATGCATTCATACAAGAGCCTGTTATAGTGCTTGTTAAGATGTTCTTGCTCTTCCCAAGATAAGGGAAATAGCAAGTATTCTTCAAGTTGCTCTTTAGGGAATGCGCCCATGTCTGCCAGGACATAGACACGTGCGAACACTTTGAGCTTAGCATCCAACTCGGTTAAGCATTTTGTGACACTTCTATGTTCAACGAGAGCTTGCTCAGTTGCTATCTCATGTAAGGTTCTAGGAGTTTGCCTAGGCTTTAGCATAGCTGGGGGCTCAGGCCTAAATGAGCAAGATTGGTCAATCCTAGGATTTCTCATGCTATTGGGGTTTCCATGTTTCTCTTGAGGCTTTGTTATTGTGTCATGGTTCTCCTTGGATGTGACTGGTATAGATTTGTCACCCTGTTGTGACAGCGTTGTATCCACTCTTAATTGGTCAATGCGAGTTCTATTGTCAGTGGATTGAGTGTTGCAAGCAGCCATTGATGGTAGTGATTTCTTTGATTTTTCAAAGCACACGGATGTGTCTGAGGTTTCACCGCTATTAGGAGAGACATAAATGGGTTCATTGGTGGATGGACTCGGTGCTTTATTCCTCAGCTCTCCAGCACTCTTCGTCTCAATGTTCTTGGGGCCCACAATCACCTGCAACTGCTATTGTTTTCATTGTTTTATCCTCTTTTTCTTGGTCAGTGAAGGTATATCTCTCAATGACTCAAGACCCTGGACTAGGTCAACCGTTGATGTGCTTGGTTGGGCCTCAGCATTCTCTCTCTCTAGTGTGTCCTCACGGGACATAGCCGTGGCTTGCTGAATAGCCTCGCTAGGTTGTGAGGGCACAACTCCCTCCCTTTTTGGAGAGTCTAGCTCTTTAGCCAATTCCCTTGTGCTTAACTCCTCCAGCCTAGGCTTTAGGCACTTTGGAAGTGCTGGAGTTGTCAAGAAAGTTGGTT